>NW_020448453.1:117682-231098 GCF_003343035.1 Apteryx rowi | reverse complement strand
GGCGGGCTTTACCGCCGGCGCCCAGCGCGAAAGCCGCGCTGCTCTCCTCCCGGGCCGCGGTGCAGACAGCGGGCTGGCCCTCGGGGGGCCGGTGAAGCCCGCGCCCGGCGCGGCGTGCAGACGCCCTTCTAAAACGTTTCAAAAAGGGCCGCTCCAGATTCTGCCTACGCCGAAATGGAAAGACCGCTTTTCTTTACCCAAAAAGGTTTTTTCTTGTGCAAAAATCGTCGCTCAGAAATGCTGCACAGCTTGGAGTGTGTCCTTTACGTCCGATAAAAGGGGCTGGCATTTAAAACAAGATTATTCAAAATTCGAGAAAGGGTTTGGGAATGTTCATTAAAATCTCCCTAAAAGTAAGGAAAAATATTAAGAGGTTTAGAATTATGTAGTAAAGGCCAATTTCAGTACTTTGACAGGAGGAWCAACAAGGGTTAACACTTCTGAGTTCCATTTTGTTATTTAATTAAGATATTTTCGGTGGGAAGCAAAGGGAAGAATTCTAATGGACACTAAACAACCTGTTACGGTAGCAACAACTGCTGGCCATAAATTTTCCTAAATTCTGTGTGATAAAGGAAGAGTAATTATAACCATCAGTCTTGACAGTATATTTTAAATGGCAGTGAGATGTGCATTTTTATGCCAACAGTTAGCTCTGAAGCCAAGTACCACTGAGGTCAGGATTACAGTAAAAGGGAATCTGTGTATTCCTAGCAAGAGCACAGACATGTGGAGCTGAAAGGAACCACCAAGATCAAGAAGTCCGGTCCCTTGCCATCCCAACGATCACGAGTAAATAGAGGAAGAGAGATATATCGCTTCCCTACACTTTAGAAAGCATTAGACATAACTTCAAAAGCCCAGGCAGGGATTAGCTTTCAGGCACTAGAGTGGAAACTTGTCTCTGTCTGTGTGACAAGATTATACCGTGATCTGAAGGTTCAGTTCAGAACCTTCTTCCAAGGTACACTAGTTGAAAATGCTGTGTTTATTTGATCCCATAGGTGAGTCTGCAATAGTAATGTTAAGGTTTGCAAGCAACAGCTTTCCCTGATGACATGTAAACGGTTTGTTGTTCCAGTGGAAGTATTAGAAAGGGACCTTTTCTTCACCACCCTGGAAATAGCTCTTTATACATCTTCTGAGCACTGCATGTGTTTCACAGTTATAGAAAGTGCAATCTATCTACAAAATAAAGAATCTGATAGCTTGAGTCTCAAATGTTTTATAAAGCAAAATCAGCTTCCAAGAAAAACTGTTTTCCTAGCCATCTATAATATTTTCAGTAGGAGAGAGGATGAAGTTAAAATCTTTTAAGCAAGTGGCTGAAAATTGCATGGTTATATACTCTTCCATGTGGCATGTGTAAGGGGTTATTTCCTTCTTAGAGAATGTACATCTGTGCAGAAGATATGTACTGCATTAGGAAGGCCGAAGTACCACTGGGCATTTTGCAGAGGTGAACTTCAGCTCTCCAAAAGACCACTTACTGTTTCCTAATACCAATCTCATCTTCGTTTACTTTGACTGCACTAAATCATATCGTGATCACTTTCTGTGTTCTCTAGAGTAACTCATTAATTTTGATGCCTTCTAAAACCTTGATCAGTATTGCATTTACATTGGAGAAGTACTTCATAACAAGGCAGGACTCAGTCTCAGGCCTGATCCACACAAAGTGGTATAGTAAATGAATTAAACTGCTGTAAACCCTAAGTAGACACTTTTACATGAATTTAAACATAGCCAGCCTTTTAAACTTGTCTTGGTAAGTATACTAAGGATTTTAAAAATAATATAGCAAATTTTAAACAGAAACAGATGATTGAATCCAAACCATTCTTGTGTTTGAATTTTTTTTTATAGTATAGCTGCTTTTCTATAAGGCATTTGGCTTAGTATCACATTCATATTTTGGTTTAAAAAAATCTGGCATTTAGTGGCATTAAAAGGGCACAGACATTAGGTAGATTTAAAAGTCTTTCATTGACTGATCTCAAAATGCAATCATTAATGTAGTCAGTGTAAAGGACCGTTTCTAGAAGATTTCTTTGGGGAATTGATTCTTYATTTTATCGGCAGTCCTGATGATGCAAAATCTTACCTGGTAAAGTTTGCAGGTAGTGCAAAGGTTGCTGGGTTAGTAAATAACAAAAGAAACCACCTTTTTGTTGCAGGGTAATCTGAATCACCTGGTTAGATGGTTTCAGTCCACAAAAATGTGTTTTAATACAATAAAATGCAAGTTAATACATTGGGGGACAAAGACTACAAGCTATGCCAATAGGATGGAAAACTGTCTTGGGAAATTGTGTGACTRTGGGAAGGACGAAGGGGTCAAATAACTGCTTCAACATGCACTACCAGTGCAGGCTGTGCCTCAAAGGCTAATTCAATCTCTGAATGAATTCAAAAAGAAGAGTTAGGGAAGTGATGTTGCCTGGTTTTGCAGCACTGGAACACAGCATTCAGTTCTGATGTCTATGGTTCTGAGATTGTGCGGGGGGGGGGGGGAATGAAGAGAAGAGGTGGGGAAGGAACAAAAACACAGAAATGATCTGAGGGCTGGAAACACAGGAGTTATAGGGAGAGGACTGAGAAGCTAAGCTTACTCAGTGTATTATGCTTATGGCAAAGCATAAAACAGCAAAAATTGGGATACCATGGGCTGATCTGTTGAGGAGGTAAAGTTGAAGTCAGGCTTTGCTGAATTTCCAGGTTATAATGAGCAAAAAAAAAAAGTTTTTTAAAGCCAGTGAAACTTCTGTGAGTAGAGAAACTCTTGAAAATTACTCAAATTGTTTGTGGTTTTTTTTATTATTATTATATAATGAACCCTTTTTGAAATTCTTGCTTGCATCTGTGACCAGGAGAAAATGTCACTTCTTGAAGTTTAATTTGCATTTTGTCACTGATCCGAAGAAGTCCTTGGTCAATTTCCATTTCACAGATCACAGTTTCCAAAGCATGGTGCAATTTCAGTAAAGAAGAATCAGATCTGGAAACTCTGTGTTTGTCAGATATTAAGTTAATAATCAAAGATTTACTGGTTCAAATGGAACAGCAGACAATTCTAAATATATTCTTTACCAGGTTCAAAATTGACTCAGCTCCTATGTCTGTAAGTGAGACAATATTTCTTTTCCACAGCTACTTTTTCTCACTAATGCCATTAATAATGGCATGATGGCAACCCAGGAAACCAGGCTGCCTGTTCTCATGTTTCATTGCATGTCTTCTGGCACATATTCTTCTAGATGGAAGAGGTACATGCATATAGGCCCTCTGTGAGAGAACATGGTCTATAATGGACCACAGTAAAATTATCCACAGGGGCAAGTGTTTGCCTTTGTGGATCCACTTACAGGACTGAGATGTCCTGAGATCTTAATGTAGCAGAACAAGTATTAAGTTGTGGTCTTCACAATCAGAAAGCAATAATTTTAAATGTGATTGTGATTGATGGAAGCTCTAAAACAGCCCCCCCCCCCAATTTCTTCTGTTCAATATCTTCTTTCTAAAATAGTTTAAAAGTAGAGCTCTAGATAGTAAGAACTACTCCCATTGAGAATATTATGTTTCTTTCTGAAGTCTRGACAGTCCAGTGAACCTGCTTGACCATCCTGATGCGCGTGTGGAGGCAGATGTGTGTTTCACACATGTGTGTGACCCTGGACTCAGAGTCACAATGTGCATGTCAGGGTTTGCCTCTCTGGTTCCTAGGCTGGTACTGAACATTCTCTTTTGGGCTATTAGAGCATTGAAATATATGTTTTTTGCCTCTCTGAACTGCCCTCTGTGAGCTATTTTAGCCAGTTTATCACCATTTCCTGTACCATTCCTGAATTTTAGATTTAATCCTGCACCCATCCCCAATGTTTTTTTTTTAAGATTGAACACTGAATATTACCTGACATCAGAAAGCATTTCCCTGGTGCACACCTCAGAGACTATTTTAAGAAAATACATCACTTGAATTTCCATGCTCATGTTCCCTGTGTATGTAACAGCAAGTCACAGATGAGGTGGGGGTCAGGCAGCCGTTGCAAGTATTCCACAAACAGAGGGAGCTGCCAACTTGTTTAAATAAAAGTTCAAATGCCAGAAAGCAATGAAGAAGGCTGACACTGTCAAGCTGCCTTCCAGGTGTTTGGCTTTCTACACCACCACAGTCTATTCCCCTTCCACCAGAGACCTCTGATCATCCTCTCTACTGATTTGCCCAGAGCAGTCCCTGCAGCTGCACTTCTGAATGCCCATGGGAATATATCAACTGCCTACAGTTTGGAAGTGATGGTATGGAAATAATTATGGGTTGAGGGAAGGACTGATGGGGGAATCCTTGCAGTTCTTTTATGAATTTACAGTGACCACTTAACTATCAAGCAGCACTTCCCATGTTTCCATGGACTGCTTTTTTCCAATTAAAAGATTAACTATTTAAGCACTTCATATTAAAATGTCACAGGGACTTCTGGTAAGTCCATATATGTATAAACTGGAAAAGTCATTTTGTCCTACAGAATTTAAATATTTAAAAATTTTGAAAGTTCTTAGCCCAAAAGGCATTGAGTGCAACCTCTTTGTTTTCTAATAGTGGAGAAGGAGGTTCTTACTGCTTCGTTCAGGGCATGTTGAGTGTAAAGTGGAAATACGTAGATTGCTGAGGGTCTCGGCAATCCAGCTGTCTATGAATCCCTCTAGTTTAAGTGGGGATATTTAAGTTACACTGCTCTGAACCTTCCAGAAAAGTTTTGACTTACACTGGCAGTTATCTTCTGTGCCTTAAAGCATTGCAGACCAGAATCTCATTGCAGCTAAGTGTGTTGAAAGCTTAGCTCACTGAATTCATATGTGACAAGAATTTGACTAGATGACCTGTTACTTTTAATCTCCTTGCCCAAGAAAAAAATCGGTCCTTCTGCCATCCCAAAGATCCATGTTGTGAAGTGAGACTCCCCCCTAGATCTCTAGAGCCTTCTGAAAAAAAAACGTTGTGTCACTGGTAGCTGTAGAAGGCGTGCGCTTGTGTACCACAGCTGCAGCAACCCTTCTGAGCTTAGAACTGTTGCTGATTCTCTGTCTTTTTTCTGAGTGGTCCAGGGGCATCTGGTCTTGCTATGAATATTCTGTTCTTTCACTCTAGTGTCTGGACTACAGCAGCGGAGCCCTGACTGGTGACCTCTGCGAAGACTTGTGTGTGGCACAGAAGCTGGTGTACAAACACTGTCTTTACTATGACAGAGGTAAGAAGGTCATCCAGGCTGACTGGAGAGGCCAGCCCATCATCCTGAAATCCAAAAAGGAAATCTTCTCCAGCTACCAGCATCTCAGTATGCTAGAGGAGGTGGAAACACAGGCTATTCCTGAAACAGAGCTTCTGCTGATGGTAGCCCTGGAGGTCAAAAATGTCCTGGGGCTAGAATTATCTAACAATACCATGGAGCCCCTGTGGATGAGGAGGAAGGGGCCGCATTGGAAAGCACAGGTGGCCAGCATGTGGTCTTTGCTCCAGCAGGAAGAATATATCTACTTCAGTTTACTGCAAGACTTCAGCAAACACGTGCTACGAATTATTGGCTCCTGTGGACATTTCTATGCTGTGGAGTATCTCACAGCTGGACATGCCTGGCACAAAACTCTTTTTCCCTTGGAAAATGTGGTTGGTCCCTCCCTTGCTGGCAGCCGAAGCAGGGTGAGAGCCATCATTGACATTGCACTCAGCTTTCTGGATATGGTGCAGCATTTTGATAACGATTTCTCTCACCGACTTCACTTGTGTGACATCAAACCAGAAAATTTTGCTATCAGGCACGATCTAACGGTAAGTTGGGTGTGTTGCAGCAATCTGAGGTCAAATTCTAGTCTGAAAAGTGGCTATGTAAAAATCATACTTCCCTCCTCACACGTATCTTGGCCAAGTTCTTGCAAAACCAATTCATTTAAAAGTGGCATGGGAGCTTTACTGCTTTTCCCCTTTGTAATATCTGCAGCCACAGTTCAGAGTGCTGGATCCTGCTGCTTGTTTTGAGAAGAACTGTTTATTCACTTTTGAATTGTTTCACCTGCTCAAATGCACTGAGACTGACAGGGTCCATTGGATCTGACAAAGAATGCCTCCTGAAGGCAAGGAGATCTCAAAAGCTGTCAGTGAGCCACAGCAATTATTTCCAGCAGTGATGCTGAAAGGAAAAACTTTGAATTTCAAAGCTAAAGCTGAATTCTCTGGTTTGACATGAGGGGACCCCCCCACACACACAGAGAACACACACATCTTTTTGCTTTAGTACTGAGCTCATTTGGTCTGGAAATCATTAAAGGACGATGACATGAATCCCCCTGGTACTGGTACTGTTTGACTTTTCATTGTACAGCTGTACCCTCAAATTTAATATTTTTAAATAATGATATGGCCCACCCCTGTATTGTTGAATATATCTTGCATTCACTCTGCAGACAGAAATTCCACTGATTTCAGTGGGAATTATGTGTATGGACTGAAGCCACTGTGTAATAAGCATTTGAACCAGACTCACAATTTGCAGTGACATCAGTGGAGTTTCTGCACTCTGAGTGMATATAAAATATCTTCAGGAACTTGAATAATAATTGGTACTCACTGAGTGTTAATATAGTACTTGTATCTTCAGAGTACTGGACAAATGTTACCTAAACATGTAGCCATTAAGAGCAATTAGAGTGCTTCCCCTTCACCCGTCCATTCACTTACATTGTTTATTCAGGTGCAGTACAGCAGTTGAACAGGGAATGGGTGGGGAACTATAGTAAGAAACTAAAAAAGGCATACCAGTGTTTAGGCAAAGTGAGATATGACAGAGGTTCTTCAAGACAGACTTTGCTTATCTTTCTCAGTTACACAGGGCTATTACTGGACATGGCTGAGCACATGTTAAAACATCTGTTTTACTACCTACTCAGAGGAGAAGAGATTTCATTTAGAAGAGAAAGAATATTGGATGCATCTTCCATTACAAGTCCTTTTGGTGAGGCTCAGTTCTCCAGGATCCTCCCGTGACTTCTAGGTCCACAGAGACAGCAGTGACCCTATGGCACAGGAAAGCATTCTACTTCAGTATCTTCTAGGAGAATTAATGACAGAAAATTGTGAGACGCTACTTCTGTCCCTCATGGGTGTACTGGCTGTACATTACATACATCACCTAGTTGGCTGTATCTCCTGCTATCCCTGCAATGGGTGGAGAGATAGGAGATACATAGTCAGAAAGAGGAAGCGGGAAACAAATATTGCTTCTGATCAGTGAGGGTGGAAAGAGACTAAGAAGTAGGAACTCTAGGCTGTTTTACCAATCAGTTCCAGAACAGTGACAGAACAAAGGCAACCTCCCTTCTCTCCCTTCTATTTATTTTAAGCATTTTTTTCACTTGTTTGTTTCCTGTGCCCTGTTTAGAATAATAATAAAAACAAAACCCAGAATAGTCCCACTATTCCTCATCCCACCTAAATAAATGATACTGCCAAGGCACACAGGAATATGTCTGGAGTGCAACAATTTTACTATAAGAATCATTTCCAAATGATGGGGCTAGCTCCTCAGCCCTCATTCCAGCCTTCAGTGCTGTTTCTGCAGTGCAGGGGGGAGGAAATGATGCTGTGGTAGTTCACCCARGGGAACATTAAGCTGCCATGGAGCCATGTAAGAGGTAGAACTGGGAGGAAATCAGGGTGGATATGCTGTATTCCAGGAGGGCTTCCTATTTTAACAGCATCTCAGAGAGAATTAGAAAGATTGCAGCACCTTTAACATGAACCTTAAATTAGRTCAGGAGCCAAACTGTTTCTTTCCTGGATTTCCTCAGGACTCCATACCCTCATCATCATTTACCATCGTAACAAAACTCACCAAATTGCTATCATTACAGGTGGAGAATCACCCAGATATATCTTTACAGAGTCTGGCTGGATGCCTGCACATTTCTGTAATGGCTGATCTTCAGTGAAACCACAGAACCCTTTGGCAGCTGCTTGTTTAAAAGCCAGGGCTGTTCTGCATAGCAGAACAATTGTTCAGATGGTTAAAGGTGCTCAGTGTTAGCAGACACCTCACCAGGCTGTTAATGCCCAAGGTCTTGGGGAAGGCCACATCCCTTTTACTGTGTCTTCGCCCTGCCCCAATGCACCAAGGCCAGACACAAGGATCTCCAAAGAATTTATCAGCAAAACTGCAGAAAGCTTAAGGAAGGAAAGAAGGAAAAAAAAAATTTTGCCTGTCCAAATGCGTGAAATTCCCCAGGCTACGTCATGATTATCAAGCTCTCCAGGAAGCTTTAAAATACTTGAGATTTTAAGCTATGCCTCATCACTTTAAGATTTTCCCTCAGGGGAGAGGATGGGGGAGTAAAATAAAATCAAGATTAGACCTTGTTTTTTTCCTTTGCCTGAAGAAGGTTTGTTTGGCCTTCTACCAGACCAGACATCTTTAGTTCTGGGGCTGATCCAGCTGCTGCTCCAGCCACACAGGTCAGCTTCCCATGTTATTTGGGAGGCTGAATCTTAAAAATGAGACTATCATTTGAGCCCAAGTAAATCTGCTTTGCCCAGGTCCCAAACATTTCCCTCCATGCAAATTTACTTTAGCTGCTGCAAGATAGAGTCTCTGAGTCGAGGTTCTGATTGTTAAATGTTAAAAACATCATGTCTGAATGTGTGTTGATTGCTGCATTCATAGCACTGAAGGGAGATTTTTCACTTTGTTCACCCACAGTTTTTCTCAAATCAAGCAACGGCCATCCTGTCGCTGTCTTCGTTTCTTTCCCTGTTTATTTCTGTGATTTTCTTAAGTGGAGTATTCATAGGTGGAGTGACATTGATAGAAACAGGCTACAGCCCTTCACTCACGGAATGGTTTCGAATCCAGCATAGACAGCAGCTATGCAGTGCTGCACGTTCAGTATTTTGTGAGCTTATAACAGGACAAGAAAAGTGATTTGTCCCTTCAGTCCTCACTCATCTGCTGAGACCAGTTGCTGACTGGACCTTGTTAGGGACCATATTTCTGGGCAAGCAGAGTAAGAACCATGCATGATAAATGAATAAAGCTGTAGCAAACAGGAGTGCGCAAAGCCCGTCCCAACTTTAAAAAACCTCAGGGAGTTATTTCTCCAGCTGAACAGATGCAGACCCACTGAATGAAATGACAGGATTGAGGGAGCCCATGCCAGGTGCAGATAGCTGTACACATCACACTGCTCCTCTCCATAACATTAAAGTCAGGGCTGACCAACGGTTAGTCTGAGAGGCAGATTGTGAAATGATACTATCTGGCCCCTGGATAATTCTCTACCATCATATAATTAAAAGGTTGAGTAGCCATCTGCATAAACTACAGCAAGTAAATCAATCCTCAAATTGTATAGTCCTGGTTTAAGAGGAATCAGTCCATTTGACTCCAGGGATTGTCCACAGATACTTTTGCCTTTCCTGGTGTCTTAAGCATTGGCTGTTATTGGTTAAAAAGTGCTATTCATAAGACTACTGCTGCTCAGTTAAGCAAAAGAAAGCTCTTGCACTGTAATCCCAGTTCTCTATTGGCAGATGCATTTCCAAGAGAAAACAGCAAAGGAATGCTTGCTCAGAGTGCTTGCTATCCCATTGTGCTGTGCCAGCGTTGATGGGTTGTTTTGATCCACAGGTTGTGGCCATTGATGTGGATATGGCCTTTTTTGAACCCAAAATGAGGGACATCCTTGAACAGAACTGCACAGCAGATGAAGATTGTAATTTTTTTGATTGCTTTTCAAAATGCAATCTGAAAATCAGAAAATGTGGAGCGCAGAGAGCCAATAACAACTTGCAAGTAAGTAGACACAGCTGCTTTATGCATCCATTTCTTTTAAAATCACATTAACACATTAACAACAAAATGTATGGTATGCACTAGAACACTGTGAGATGAAGATAGACATCTTTTCCAATGTGGCTACGTAATCGCCATTCTCATTCAGAAATCCCATCCTGGGGCATGCAGACAGACCTTGATATTCACTAGCATTTATTTGCCTTATTTTCATGTAGCTGCTACAGAGGCTGCCTGTCCAATGGCAACAGAAATGAGAGTGGAAGAACTAGAAGCAGGGGATTATCATTACTGTCACCAGTACTGGTAAAGTCAGGGCTGTCTGCCTGTAAACTGTGGGGGGTTCTGGCTGTGCTTCTCCACTATATGTAACTTGTACGCAGCTGTAGCGGGGAGAGGAGTCCATAGGGTGCCCGGACCTGGAAGGAGGTGGGTTGTAACTCAGCTAAATTGTGCTGATGGCATGCAGAAAGGCTGGGGGAGCACAGCTCAGCTGCCTTTTGCCCGTTTCTCCCACCCCCTCACCCTCACCACTTGTTATGCAGAGGTACAAGAGCAACCTGAGACAAGGGGGATTGCTCTGCTAGAGAATAGCCTCGGGAGAAGCTGCTTTTCTATATCTTGCTCTTAGAATGGCTGGAGGCATTTTGGATTCTGCTGATGCAAGAGACTTTGCTACAGTCCCAGAGAAGCAGCAGGGCATTAGTTACAGCTCCTAAAGGACAACAGCCTGCTCTTTTTCCTTTCCGCAGGTCATTTGTGACAAAATATTCCGTCACTGGTTTTCTCCAAATCTCAGAGGACCCCTGGTTTCCTTCCCCCAGCAGTTGCAGTTGCAGAAGGCTGTGCGTGAATGCGCAGAGCCAGCGCATGAGGATGCTACCATGCACCAGAGAACTCCAAAATCTCTCTCTGAGTTATACCATCTGCTTCAGGTCAGCCAACGTGAACTGCAAAGGGCAGAGTAGACGCAAAGGGCAGAACTGCAAAGGCCTTGTCACAGCCCCTGTAAAGGAAGCTGCATGAGAGGCAGCTTGTGTTTTCTTTCTCCCTCATCCTTCTTATCCATTGTATTACATTTACAGCACATAAATTGTTTTCCTGCTATGCAAATGAAATTCGTGGCTGCAGGTGCCGCATGTCCTGTCAATATCCTTTGAAGCGTGAAATTGTTTTGTTATCTGGATTCCATTCTTGCTTATTTTCCTGAGCTAGTGCTGGCGCTCTCCATCAACATTCAGCACGTCATCTGCTTACCCCAAGAGCTGTAGTCACTGCTCAGATAGCATCTGCCTGAGTGCTGTGCTCAGAGTGATGATGCATTTACATATGGATGGTGCTTTGAAGATGAAAAGTAAGTGAAGCAAAACTAATATCAGTAATTTAAAATAGTGTGCGGGTGGGTGGGGGTAAGTATGTGAGTGGTGTCTCTTTCTATTGCACAGTACAATGAGGTTTTTAAAAGCAGGGACAGAGTGCTCTGTATCAAAAGACAACCTCAAATAGGGAAATCTATTGCCACAAGAGTGAAGAACTGCTTTTGTACAAGATTCTGTTTTTGGTGTCCCCAAATGCATTTTCTCTGGTATATTGCATTACTTGTGCCATAGCAAACTTTCTGGGCAGAAATTGTATGAAGGTACTTAGGACTTTTCTACAGGAATATAGTTATACCCATGTTTCATTACCATGTGGATACTCTTATTCTGCAATGAAGAGATATGAATAATACTGCTGAGTTTTCCCATGTGAACAAGCCCTCAGGCACTTGAGCATCAGAGCACTTGATAAGCACTAGCTTGCCAGAGAGCCGAATGACCCAGGAATGCCAACAATCTGTCCTTTGCACTGAACAGAATACCAAGACCCTGAGTTTTCTTACACAGTATTTTTTTTWAATGAACAAAAGGAAATTTTTGGAAGAATTCCTCATCTTGCAATCAGGGAGACCAATTACATAAATAAAGATCCTCAGATTAATATAAAAACATTAGATTTGCCTTTGTAACTTGTGCAGCCTTGTCTGGAGAATCTAACACAAAAGTTCAGAAGATGTTGTATGTGTTTAGGCCCAATATTGGTTAATACACCCATGAGCTGTTTTTGGCATGAAGACCTTAAAAACCTGGCAAAAATAAACCAACACCCTGTGACAGTCCTCAGTTCAGAAAGGACTCTTCAATCTTAAGACTGACAATGCTGGTTTGTGGGTGTGAGACACATAACACCTATTGTTTTTCATTTTCATATTCCTCAGCTTTATGACAGTCCTGGAGCCTCTGAGCAATAATTATTCGTAAGATTTTTATCTCTGGGCAACAGTTGTTCTTTAAAGTGATGATAAAGACTGCTTGTCACCAAAAATGTGAGCTGCTTAGAAGATCTTGACACTAATCCAAGATTAGCTCAAATTTTCAAGCTACCATTCGTGTGTTTTTTTCCCTATTTTTTTGCAGTAAACTCCCATTATTTTAAAAATCACTCACGTTCTCAAAAAGCTCATTGACAGCACAAGGTCAGCTGTCCTGCCTGGGGCGGCACCGAAAACAAATTGCTTCCAAGCCAGAACTAGAACTCAGGAGTTCCTGACTTGTAAAGTTGTGTTCAGTTCACACTTCTCTAACTAGAAATACAGAAAATATTTCAATATTTTAAGATCATCCTTTGCAAAAGCAGGAAAGCAAAACAGAGTAAGAAGAAACCCAAACTCTAGAACAAGCTCTGTTACAAAGTTGTGAAACTGATGGAGGAGAAAATTATTAAAGATATAATCAGATTATGGTAAAGGGTTGGGGACAGATAAAGTATTTTAGGTAGAGATAAGATGAAAAAGGAATAAATGAGAAACAGGAAAAAATGAATTCAGAAATATGGCTAACTTTGTGAAAACTTGGTTTATGATGTAAGACAAGAAACTGGCATTTAGTTTGGAGAAGAAGAGACTGAAGGGAGATAGGGTAACAGGTTTTGGAAGCAGAAAAAGGCTAATACAAAGAGAAGGGGAGTGCAGCCCTATCCAAATTTCCTTGGTGGATATGACAAACAAAGAAGTTAAGTTGTAGCAAGGAAAATTCAGGTTAGACATTTGTTACAGGCTTTCTTACAGTAAGAACCGTGGTGCACTGGAACAAATCATTTGGGAAAACTTCAGTCTTCATAACTAACAATTTTTAACTACCGGCTACAGTGAGTGTCTGTCAGGAGTGATGTAAGTGTAGCTGAATCGATGATCCTGCCTTGAGACAGCCTTTTATCCCCAGCTCCTGTGATTCTGAGATTATCAGCCTGTGTTGGTACTGTTGCCATTCACTCTCAACAGAATACGGACTTCAAAGACATTAGGATAGGTAACTCTCCTTTATGTTTCATGTGCAAACCTGTGGGGTTCCTTGRAGTAGGAAAGCAGAGAGCACTGTTACCTGCAACAGAGCCTGGTGGCATGATCAGGGTTCATATGTCCCCCCCAAACTGAAAGGCACTGATCCTTGCAAGATCAGCAGCAACTCAGTACATACCCCAAATGCTGCTGGGGAACCTGAGCAGAGCTCATATATTATGACTGTCCTGTTTCCCTGATCCCATTAATTCTTTCCCCCTTCTGGGCCCAGAAAGTACCAGAAGAAAAGAGCAAGMACAAAGCCCACCCCTGATGCTGTGTAGCAGTGATACACTCCATCGTGGTAGGGTTCCCCTTCCCAACTGTAGGTCTGCATTTCAAACAGTCAGGTCAAGTTTCTGTTATCACAGTGTTTCAGTTTTAAAACAGGAGAAAAAGGACATAGTAAAATGAAACCTGGTGGCAGCAAAATGCTGGCAGAAACTACACTCTGTTCAGAAGGACATTCTCCTTGGCAGGATTTAGAAAGGGAAATTGCCTCTGACAAATTTCTCCAGACCCTTCAGGGCTTAGCAGCAGTCACCTCCACCTCACAGGACCTCCTTCCCCCACGCTTTCCCAGCTCATTAGGTTTCATTTCTTCTTTTCAGGACACAGAGAACAATCCTCATGAACAGTGCCTTAGAAACTTCTCAGTAGCAAAGCAAATGGATTATTTGTTCTTGGCCGCACTGTGAGATTGCATATCACTTACGCAGCCAACTTTGACTGGCTTTGGTACACCTTCATTGATGAATAGAAAGACAAGGAGAATCTAACAGATTATGTGAACACAGAGGGCTTGTTTCTCCATTGCCCCCTGTGCATCTTGTAAAGTCACTCAAACTCAGGAAAAGGAAGAGAAAAATACTACCGTGATGCAAATGAAAAATTCCAACTTCTTTTTCATAGGTACCAATGACCAAAGGAGGAATAAAAGAGTAGGAAAATGGGCCTTTATCTCCACAGTACTCAAAGAAAAGAAAATGAAGATACTGGTTTTGTTGCCATTTATCTTAAGCAGGCAGATGCAAATTGCAATCATGAAAATGGATTATTTTACACCCATGTTTTATGGTGCAAAAGTCTATACAGGTATTGGGCAGTGAAGAATTTGGCCCACATGGCCCATTTCTTCCTTCTCACAAAGGCCTTTTCATGCTGCCTTGGCAGTAGTGGCTACCAAAAATAGCACTGACATAAAGAGATACCCAGCTGGCCCATACTTTAGAGGGCATGGCCAGGTCAAATGGATATTGAATGAGTCTTGTGTACTGGTGAACCCTGGCTGTTGGCACAGTCTGTTGCAATACAATAGCCAGCAGCAATAGCTGGAAATTCTTCAGTGAAACATTCCTGGGGTATAGTCAAAAAATGAAAATTTGTCAGGAATGATATCAGTTATATATATTATATACTCAGTTTTGAAAACCTCTAAATGGAAAAATCTACAAGTTAATTTCTCAGTTTAACTTAATTCATACTGAAAAGGTTTGCAAAGTAAAAAGATGAAGTTTGAAATTAATCACAATTTTTAAAAAGTGTTTTGACTGATCTACATAGTGAAGCTTGTTAGTGCCTTCAGCATTTTGTGATGTTGACTTTTCATCCCAACTGTGATGAAAAATTTTATGAAAGCTCAAAATCTTTTGCAGAGATTTTCTCACCCAGCCCCGCTGGGTGAGATTTTAAAAAGGAGCCCCAGATTTTAAAAAGGAGGAGATCCGCAAAGTGGCTTTAAAGTCATCTTTGCTTCCCACTTCATTTCTGCATATTGGTTAGGCTATTAACTTTGGCTTAAAGGTTTCTGCCTGGCTTCCCTCACTTTGAAGTATCTCCAAAGCACCTGCCTACTTGGCATCCCTGTTTGGTATCTACTTTACTGCAGCTTTGTGAAATTACAGACTGCATAGGGTTCTTCCTGCTGTTCTTTGTTCACCCATACCACATAAAAGATGACTTCTCTTATATAGATTTATTAATAGCAGTTGGCTGCACTGGAAATGGCCACTTAATCCAGCAAGTCTGTTCCCTTTAAATTGATCTGAGCCTCATCTCTTTGCTTGGTCAGTCTGTTCCTCACTCCTTTTCTCCCTGTAAAAATGGCACTACCTCTTGATTCATTTATAGCACTTGGTGCGTTAGTGCCTTACTCAACAATTTTCTCCCCATATTTATTGCTCTCCGTGAAACAGGAATGACATTAAGTCATTGTTTATTCCTTCTCTGCATCTCGGGTAACGGCATGTGTTTCAACTCTGCAATAATCTAAATACACTATCTGTTCCCACATTTTACAAGAGGTGAGTACAGTTGGAGGTCTACTTCATAACCTTTAGGAAAGATAAATTCATCCCTCTTCTCAAGATTTGCACAGAACAACTACTCCTTAAAATCAGATTTTTGTCCATTTAGTATTATATGCTTTGCAAAAATATCTGCAAGTGATAGTCACACACTGGGGTAATGTGGAATGGAGCAAAACTCCCCCACCCCAAAAGATTTACATAGCCTCCCTTGGGCTTTTGGCGTTGACATAATGGTGATTAACCCAGAGCAGCAGGTCATAACTATAGCTGCAATCTCTCATATAAAGCCTGCTACTCCCTGGTTTGAATACAGTGACACCCCACTCCGGCCCGAGAGCATTCACATACATTGCTTGAGGCAGCAATAGATATAATAACAGGTATTTGGAACGGGGGAGGAAAGAGGGAGGGGTTTGCTTTCTTTTGATTAGAAACACTGATTGAACAAAACATTTCCTACAGGTGAAAAATGGGATTTGGAAGTTGAAGGAGTCAGGGACTCCTCATTGATTTTTTCCCCCCATTTGAAAAGCATGGACCCAAGCTACCTGATTTATTCCTTACATGATTAAAAAAAAAAAAAAGCATAAAAGAAGCCATATACCATATTACTTCACTTTCAACAGATCATATTGTTGCATGTAATGGCCTGGGAAGGTAATAAATGGCAGCTTTTAATGAGTATCAGGTTGTAACTTTGGAGCCTTGCAGTTCTAATATCCGTTTACACATCTGGACAACCAACTGCAAAAAAAACCCCACAACTGGCATCATTGGAGGAGTACAATCAGACTAGCAACCTTGGCAGATACTCTTAGAAGCCTGGCACAGATAAAAGTTGAAATCAGCCTGTCGGGACAAATCTACAGTGAATCCAGGCAACAGGCCGTGTCACTCTCAAAGAGCCTTAGTCACTGGCACTGGCACTTTGCAGGAGCCTCAGTAAAATCAGTGGAAAGGTTTACTTTTTGGCAAGGCTTTCAGTTTGCAGAAAAAGGCAGCAGCATGTAGAGAATGAAAGAATGAGTAGCTGGGAAGAATGAAAATCCGAGAGAACTGAGCTCAGAACCAAAGGTAGTAAGAAACTCTGTATTTAAAAATCAGAAAAAGTCAAGGACTTGCTTGGAAAAAAGTCCCGAACACTCATTTGRTAGTTCTTTAARATATACAACAACAACAAAAACCCAAGAGATACAGACATCTCCGTATTCAGGTATATGTCTAAGGCTCTATCAAGTAGAGCCTTCTTGTCAGCCAAGAAGAAAAAAGGAGGAAAGACTACTTTTCTTAATAAAAGTGTTGTATGTCTATAGCTTGTAGTATTTTAAAAAGTACTGAAATCTCTAGAAAAGCTATGGTCCATAATCCTGGGGTTTTTTTTAAGTTTTGATAAACTAATATCCTGCAGGCTTGGGACCTTGAACAGCAGTGTGATTGCTGAGCTCCTTTAAAACTCTGTGATTATTTTYGCCTTCTGAAATATGCTTTGAGCTTCTTTTCTGCAAACTGAAGAGGCTTTTTCCTATACTACGAATGAGCATATGTGRTAACAGCAGCAAGATCCAGTGCATAATCGCTTCCACAAGCATCTGCTGCTAGTGCTTTCAAGATACGTGTAATCCAAGCTGGAGAGTATTGTGAATATCTCTCCTTTTCCCTTGCTGCTTCCTTAGTGGTTTGGTTGTAGCTAGTTAGAAACAGAATCCCCCATCCTGCTTAAATTGGTCATAATCTCTCCAAGATTCATGCTACAGCAGGAAAAGACCAAACTGTATTGAGTTCAGAATGGGTTCATTCTCTTAAAGGTATGACATGTAAAGCTGCAGAAAAGAACAAAAGTTAATGTTTATTGCTAAAAAGAGGTACTCTGGCTAAATGCAAACAGCTGAACAAATAGATTGTTCAGCCAATACCCCATGCAAATTTATAGATTAACATTTCTCTGTATTTGTATAATTTAAAGCTTTGGTTTTTTCCATTCAAAAAAAAAAAAAAAAAGCAGGACCTGTTTACTGCCCCAAATTTCACATGTATGCCAATTACTTCTTTTCCATTTCCATGTGGGACATTTCAGGCTGTACCACTGTACTTATGAAATGAATATTCTCCATAGTCCCAAGAAAGTTAATATTTAGGAGAACATTGTTCCCCAAGGATTAAATTTGTCTCTAGTTCAATGGCTATTAAGCACCATTCTTATCTTGCAGATAGTTATCAGTGGCTAGATATCTATTACGTGGAACCAGGGCCTGATTGGTAGACTTGATGTCTAACAACAACTAAATAATTATCCATGTAATTACTCCAGCTTTCAGAATTTAGCTTTTAATGTAATAATATCAGTATTATCCCATCTGATTCTAGATTATATATGCACAAACAAATGTTTTGTCAAACATATATTCAGGTACACTTTCACAAGGATTAAGACTATAACTGACTCTTGGTGATACTGTGTATTCAGACTACACCATGGAGAAACAAAAAACCCCTACAAACTTATATCCGTGGCCTTTTCCTTTAGTTATCCTATTCAACTGTGGAGTAAAGGCACTACGTATGTACACAGAGACTCGTATATCTATTTGTTGAACTGTAACTTCACGAATAGTCCATAAATGTATGGCATTTTTATTATTCATATTCTATATAAATTGGGAAAATGCAAGAGTAATTAGCAATATGAATGAACACTGCAGAATTTATAAAAATAATGAAAAATTAATGGAATGCGTAATGAAATTCTGCCTTTTTACCCATTGATTTCCCTGGACTTTCCTAGAAGATTAAAGAGTTAAATTTGTTGGATCAAATTCTAGTCTTCAGCTCTTACAAAATATCAGATGAACAGTATTATATTAGCCAAAGCAATATTGCTTAAGAGGCATTAGGTAATGCAAGCACCCTGCATGTGTTTGCATTGCCCTTTCTGTAGATATCTCTCAAATAAGGAGAAATTAAGCCAAGACTCGGACAAGAAAGTGATAAGCACTGCAGAGATGCTTGCAAATGGAATTTACATTAAATAGCAGGGACAGATCTTCAGCCCCACTTCATCCTTTTTATGTTCATTTTCCCTTGTATAAGTACTTACACAAATTCACACATAATATTAGGGCATGTTTTTAGGCTCAGGTTGGACTTTGCTTTACACTGGCATAACTTGCTGCCATTTCAGTGTTTACTCTTGATTCATGTCAGTAGGAAAGCAGAAGCTCCTTTCATTTCAAGCAGGCAGAGATAGGAGTAATATGAGTGATATGTTCATTTAATACATGTGAGAATACAAAAGTTCCACCGCAGCCCAGAGCTTTTTTCACCCTGGCTCAGAGCAAGGGCAACATGGGGCTGCACTATCTCAGAAGCAATCCAAAATTACTCCTCAAGGACCACAACAAAGAGCATCACTGTCACTGCCCTGCATGTAGGCAGAGTGGTGGTGTCTGGCACGCTGGCAGCAGGACCACAGCTTCACCTGTATCACAGCCTCCTCTCGCCTCTGGGAAAGGGCAGCGAGCTGTGGGGAACAGGTTTGTCTTTCCTCCTTTCCTTGGACAAAAGTAAGGCCTGCCAGCTCAAGGCTACAGCTCGCATTGGTTCCTCCTTGCTCCTGCTCTCAGCGCTATGTAGCTACCTTGGCATTTTGTCACCCACACGGTCCTAGGCATGATGATCTAAAGGCCAGAGGGGAGCAGTGTCTTGGTTTTTGCAAATACAGGAGGTAAAACAGAAAGCATGAAATCAAAACATTTAAAATAAGTCTTTGAACCAAAGCAGAAACTGAGTGACAAGACCCTAAGATCAGGACAGCTTGGACAGTTGGGCAATGAGTTATGTGCCTTAGCCCCCCCAGTTCTCAAGCACAGGTTCACTAGGAAGTAACAGCCACTTCTCTAACACATCTTAATAGGCTGCCAGATGGGCTGTGGCGATTTTTAGCACAGTTCCCAGTTCCGAGGTATCTACAGCAGGAAAATCTGTTGTAATGCTCTCAGACTGGCACCCTTGCAAGCCAGTTGAAGAGGGCAGAGATYGAAGGAGAGCAGGGGCTGGATTAATCTCTGCTCAGCAGAGGACCCCCTCCAAGTGCTGGCGCAATGGTGGGGCTCTGGAAGGGGGAGCTCGGCCACCACTCAAGGTCCTCTGCCTCCGGGGCCAATGAAAAGAGCCTTTCCCTTGCTGAGGCTGGTGCCTCAGGGAAACACTGCATTCATGTCAAGGGCAATGAAAGGAAACAAAGCAAATAGCACTGGGCAAGTTGCTCATGTACTGATTTCACCCTGTTCCCACAGTTGCAGGATTTTCACAGCCTCATACAATCTTCACTGAGAAAGACCTGCTCTCACAATGCACACGCTGCAAAAAGATTATAGGGGCAAATTTAATACTATCTGCTTTTCAATGCAGGAAATAGAGAAAAAAATTCTGAGTATTCAGTACAAAATGAGGCAGCTTTTGGGGAAAGTGTAAAGGAAGAGAAAGAATTTAATGGGCTCCATTTCATATTTTAGGCAGTAAAGCACAGTAAGGTGATGTCTAATCTGTAGTCAAGGAATTTACAGAGCTGTCAGCTAGGTCAGATGCTGATAGTGGTCTCTGGAAGCAGCCAGGATTTCAGTGCAGGCACACACACCTGCTAAGGCACTTGAAGAAAAAATCTGGTAGCTGGTGTGTGCTACTATGCGGCTATAAATATTTAAACTAGCTGCTCCAAGTACATGTACTCAAGCTGCAATTATGCTGGAATGCAGAGCAAAGCTGGAGCAATGTCAGATCAATATGTATGGGTTTTCAAAGGGTCTTTGTGTATATCTCTGTGGACACTTCTACTATGAAGTGCAATTAAAAGCAGAAGATGACACATATAGACATAACAACCCATGTCTTCTAATTAAAAGAAGAAAGACATACCAAAGAATACAGCCTCTCTCACTCTTGCATAAGAATAGGGGAGATTATTATGAGAAGAGGCTGTGAACTGGGCTTATTCAGCCTTAAGAAGACACTGCTGTCTACAGCTAACTGGAGGGTGTAGCAAAGGTGGACCCAAACTCTTCTCAGAGGTGCACGGTGACAGGACAAGAAGCAATGGGAAAAAGCTGGGACATGGTCAAACATATAAAGATGTTTTAAAGATGGTCAAACACTGGAACAGGGGCCCATAGAGGTTGTGGAGTATATCTTGGAGATACTCACACTTGACAGGACAAGGCCCTGAGCCTAACAGTAGTGATACATAGGTCTAACAAGGCCTGCTTTGAGCAGGAGGTTGTATTAGGTGACCTCCATGTCTGAAAGCCTGCCTGCATCCTTTCCAAAAATGTCACCCACAGTTTAAAAATCAGAGAAACATAATCTTCTGTCTTAACAGTTATTACTCCAAATACCCAAATGTTTCTTATAGCTGTGGATATTCTTTATACGAAGGAGCCAAAAGCACATATTTGGCTAGCATTTGTCTCTGTTTAAAAAGTGCTCTATCCAGTTGTTTTCAGGCATCTTCTGCTCTAAGCTTAATTACAGATTTCATACTCTGGCCTAGCCAAAGCCAACTCAATCTCTGAGGAGGCTGAGGAATGATGAGTACAAGAGTTTCGTGAACGCCAAGGAACTCCAGAGCTGTATTGCCAACAGGATGAATCCTCGGCAAAATTCTTATGTCCTGAGACTAAATCTCTACCTAAACGTTTAAGCCTATGTGGTTTTATTTAAAATATTTTGTTGTTTGTATTAGGCTACGTGGATAAGGGCCTCAGTATGCCAAGTGCTGTACAAGCCCGGAGTCATAAATAATACCTGAATCTGCATTCACATTAGGACCCCTTTACACTTATACTCTTTAGAAGACCTTCAGGAACAAGACCACAGTGTAAAACAAATTCAGACTCAGGTCCGCTAGTATGGTGTTCTACAGTGTGACTTGTGTACTTCCCCCAAGAGACCCTCAACGTTGAGGAAATCCCATCATTTCTTGTTTAGCGATCTTAGACACGACTGCAAGATTAAGGATGTAAAGAGACCAACCAAACATTGGAGGTACAAACATTATGAAAGGTAATTGTCATGTAAGCAGCAGAGACTTATAAAATAAATTCTGTAGAATTAGTAGTTGTTCAGCTGAATAAGAAATAGCAGTATTCTAAATAATGTATCACTACTGTTAGAAGCTTGAATATTATTGCTTTTTCTCCCCAAAGAAGTAGTATATGTAGCAGATACAAAAGGGTTGTTGTTTAGGCTTTTTGGTTTTTTTTTAAGAGTTATGCCAAGCTGCTGTTTTCAAACACATGTCAGTGCTGGGAAGAAATGGGCATGTATCCATCTTGCCTTCAGGCCAAGCCATTTAACCAGGACTGGGAATACTGACAAACTTTCTCAATCTCTCTCTCCAGCATAGCTGTATAAAGCAATCCTTTGCAGCTCTCTGTAGGAAAATGGCCAGTAGAAATATCATGCCGCGTGCTTCCGTTTACCAAGTGGAAAATTATTTTTAATGTACTCCTGAAGAAAGGTAACAGGTAAGGAGCAAGTGTTCTTACAGTCATTATAAAGGGGTACATGTCAATCTGTAGATCAATAGCTGGCCCAATGCCATTCGCTTCTGGATGGAAACCTACTATTTTTACAGAGTTCTGCTCACAGCAGCTGAGCATCAATGCTAAGTAATGGGTGTAGCTATTAGGGAAAAAGCAAGCGTGACAGCACCAGTCACGGAGCCCCGATGAACATCTCCGCACATGGCTGCTTCTTCTAATCACCACCAGAATTTAATGAGACACCTGCAGTTTATCAACAGGCTTGTTCCAACATAAATTGCCCTGAGAGTACAAAGTCCTCTTTTAAAAATATTCTTCAGTAAACCATAAACCACAAAGAGTTCATTGTCATGAATAACACACTCCTCATTAGTTTATAATTGTATGAGCCCATATTCCCCCACAGATGACCTACAACAGATCTGAAGATTAAGTCAAAAGCTGTTATGATCTCCTAATTAGCACAATTTTCATCCATTTTAGTTTTCATCAATAAAACAGCGCTGGAGACCTTGAAACTGACCCCTAGACTTGCTGCAAAAGTAGTGATGCTTTGAAAAGCCGCCCCGCGTCAGGTGAACGAGAGCACCGGGYGCATCCCGGGGGTCCCGGGGCAGGACCATGCTTGGGCGAGCTGGGCTTCCTCCTCCACTTGGAGCGGCACTGGCAGCACCTGGGTGCGAGCAGGTAGGCGCCCGGCTCACCTCCCACTTCCACGGCATGGGGGAGGCAGCGAGGGCTTTCTGGAAACTTAGGGCCCATTCACTACAGTGCCAGAAACATTAAAAACAACACATACCTCATCCTACAGTTACCCTGCTACATTTGCAGGAAGAAGGCAATGAAACCTTTATTTTCGAATCGGCAATGTGTTCTTTGGTGCATGGTGACAGAAACAGAGAATGGCATCTGCTAGAAAGAAAGAAAGGGAAAAAAAAAAAAAGCAGCTTCTCTGAATCAGTGAGTGCAGAGACAAAGAAAAGGCTTGTTGCTAAGAATTAGGGATATTGTCAGCTACCAAGGAAGCATCTGGAAATCACTGGCACGAATCGCTGCATCTACAGTATGTCGCAGGCTTTATTATCTTGCACCAAAACATGCTATTGACACAGCGAGGAATTCTGTCAATATTTTCTATGTGATCTATTCACTAAGTGTCTCAAGCTTCCCAGGAAATTGGCTATGAATTATTTTGTTACCATTGGCTTTTTAATGTCTAGGATGAATATTTGAGGAGTTTTGGTCTAATTTTGTCAGAACCTGTAAATATCTGCTCCTTACCTTAAGGATCCACCAAAATTTTTACCACGGTATAAGTTGTGATCTGTGTCAACACAAGCCTGATGCTTGGGGGGGGGGGGAAGAAGAGCAGTAGATTTGTGGTGTTAGTTAGAAGAGGAGCATTTAATAGCGGCGTCAAAAAAAAGTAATGGAGATTTCATCCTGCTCCTTGTTTGCTGTCAAATACAGCCTATTTGTCAGTGTTTGCCTCTCCGACATTTCCTGTCCTCTCCCCTGCATGGACAATAGCTGCATTTCAAACTATGCCAGCTGGTATAAAGAGACACATCTCCAGTGAAGTTAATGGAGTTGGGGCTTTTTACACAGCCTGAGAATCTGGCACAGAACATTTTAAGCTGGCTGTGCAGCCTTATGATTTATCAGATGGGGTATGTCAATGAGCCACCCTGAGTCAGATAAAATAGTTGCCTAGTAGACCTTGCTATTGGAAAAGCCACGAATACTCTGAAAAAACAGTTTTGGTGAAGCTGGTAAGTATCTTTTGCAATATATTCCCTACAAAAAAGGTCAGAAAATGTTTAAAGTTTATCTTAACAGTATTCAGAGATGTTCTCATCATCGAAACAAGAAAATGGCAGAATAGGTTTCTTCAAAAAAATCATTTTTAATAAAGAAAAGTAGGTGGAACTTTGTCAGCTAGCTGCAGTGTCAGGGAAGAATTTTAATGGAATTTTCATTGGAGAAAACTTCTGTGTGAATAGTATGGAAAACTGGAAGGGAAAAATTAGCAATCAGACCTTCACTGGCTGCAGTCTGGTATCATTCTAGCGACTATTTCACAACTGGTCTAGCCTTACAAGTAAACTTCCACAGTCTAGTTTTGTCCTGACATAAGCATTTGTTATCTGTTATCTGATATTTGTTACCTGTTACCTCAAGGCAGCCAGACATGGAGAGAATGCATTTCTTGCTGAGAAGTGAATTTATTTTTAATAATGAGACACAAGCAGGCAATGTCTAACAGCAAACTTCTTGGGGGGTTGGCCTTCCTTAAAAAAAACAAATACAAAATAACCTACAGAAAATACAAATTTCAGGCTTTATCGAGCCCCACTGGTTCAAAACCTCATTCCTGGATGTGAACATGGGCTCATTGATGTATTTTCTAAACAAACCCTGAGGGGCCAACCCAGTGAGTCCTCCTTACCACCACAGCTGAGTCCACAGCTGTGCAAAGAGTTAGTTGTGTTACAGGTTAAACTATCCTGATAAAAGAGTTTGTATTCATCTTCTAAAAGATGTGACAAACATCCCACCTCCAAATTACATGAAAGAGACCTATTTGGATTTGGGGGGGGGGGTGTTTTAATATTTTCCGATGTTTGGCTTGCCATTATGAGCCCCCAGGACAGAGAGGCCAAAAACCTCACAAACATTAATGCATTTATCCTCAAGCAATACCTCTACAAAGCAAGGCTTTGTTACTGTTATTTTTTCCATGTATTTAAAGCAAGTCCCATTTATAAAGATTTTTAGCAAAACATGTAGCTGAATCATTAATAGTCGCAGGGAGCTGAATACGTTGCAGGTAGATGCTCCTACTAAGTACTCGCATCCATCTCCAGGCACTAAAGTCTCTTTTGAGCATGGCCTGAACTGACTTGTTGAAGGACTCAGAATGCTTGGAGGAAAGGTAAGAGTGAAAGCCTGATTTTTGCAACTGGAGGCCAGCATTTTTAGCCCCAATGGCTCCAACTCCTGTGCACACCAGCAAAGTGCCCTGAAGCCCAGTACYGCTGCGGTCTCCATGGTCTGCAGCACCAGAAAAAAACAGGCAATGGGATCTCAGGAAGGAACCAGTGGCCACAGTCTCTCTGCTGGAGCACTTGCAGGAGCGAGCAGATGAATTTCAGCAACACCTGCACTGTAACTGCAGGAGCTCAAGTTAACTTGCAAAGGTTAGCTCCAATACTGAAATCAGCGTCCTGCATCAAGTTTGGTGCAACTTAATTTACTTTCCTTTTCTGGTGATAAATGTGAGACGGCATTAAGCAATATTTCAGAAGAAAGCTGATAACGAAATATGTTGGAATACACATACAGCAGAAATGAACAGTGAATAAACACCAAATATAGAGCCCAGGGAATAGAAATGCTTTTTTCCCCATCAGTAGAATCACAGCCGGGGGGGTCCCAAAATGATTCCATTAAGAAATTCAGAGTACGTGASAGGTACAGGAGAAATTTGAAACTTAGCAGGAAATCTGTTCACAGTGAAGCCACTGAGTGAGTTGGCAAGATGAATCACTTGGAGGCATGGAGCAGAGCCAGGGAAAACAGACAGCAATCTACCCGGCATTACAGAGGCATACTGGGGATAAATTGCTTTAAAGACGGGCAGTGCTTCCTGGTAGTGGATTCAGGGGTACCCTAAGTATTATTTCTTATTCAAAGTCTCCATGGTAGGCTGCTAGGGAATTTTCTAGTCATTTTTTAAAAATTGAGAAATACCAATGGATCAAAGCAAAATCTTTTGCAAAAATATCCACAGGAACTTAAAAAGGGCTCTGAACTAGTACACTTTCTCGCCAAGTTGCCTGCTAGGCTTTGTGTCTGGGATCTGCRCAGCCAAAGGGACAGTCCTGCAGATGCCAAGACTTTGGGGATCAGAGACTTAGGAGCAACCCTAAATTGAGAGCTGCCTCCAAGTGTCTGACCCCAGTTTCTAGCCTCTCTCGCAGAACTGGTGTTGCGGAAGCCCCAACTCGACAATGCTTTCTAAATAACAGGCTTGCCATTGGGGAACAGTAGCAAAAGGGCACTTGGAGATGCAGAATCCCCCATAGTATGTGTGGTTGCTTGGTTGCTGTGAAGCATGTTCACTCTGCTGTATAAAACTAACTCCCGATTTGTCACCTTTTATAGCATTATAAAAATGGGCTTGCCCTCCTTAACAGAGAATCTAATAGCTTGGACATGATTTTTAATTAACAAAATATTCACATTTTCTCATTACTGAGATGAGAGTATAAGTAAGTATTTTAAACATTTTGTTTGAAACAGCATTAGAAATCAGTGTAGCGTTTGTTGTACCTTTTGGTCTTTTTCTATTCTGTTCTGTATAATAATTTCATTTCAATGACTATAATTTTGGTTGCAACTAAACACACACATTAAAAATCAGATGGCCTTGGATAAGTCATTATGAAAAACTCATCGTTCTGTGCTATTCATTCTTGATAATGGATGCATTAACACACACCTGATTTAAAATGCATATTGCAAATACAAAGTGAAAATTATAGCAAACCAAATTGCAAGTAACACTTTGATGGCTCTGTAGCAGGATATTCACCAGCAGTGACCCAGGGTCCAGCGAGCCACATTTAAGTCCTCATTCTCATAATTATGCTGAGTGCCAGGCTCCCTTGGGAGTGGTGACAGGAGGTTTAGTATGTTCACTGGTGCAAATGTCACTACCAGCCTGCAGGAGTTCAGGAAGACCCAAGGTTTGGTTTCTAACCGACCTGACTCCCCAGCAGCCCTTCACGCCAGGTACATGCTCCCCTCCAAAAACTCATCATTTGAATATTGAAATGATGTTATTTTTTTCCAAAATTGAGGCAGTAGCAAAATTCTACAGTTGCAATTAGATATGGGCCGTATTTGCCAATTCTGAATCTTTTAATTTCTCGGAGATGCCTGATCCCATGTGTATGATGGAAGTGTTCCCAACAACTTCTGTGGGTTTTAAACCAAGCATGTGATTTCCCACTGAAATTGGTACGACTCTGTAAGACCAGCTTCAGAAGCAATTGCTGGATCTGATCCTTAATTTGTTTTTGACAGTGTTCAACTCATGTGCACACTAGTGGACAGGGGAATTTGATGGCTTTCAGATTGTGCGGGGAAAAGGCAAAAATACTCTTTGTTCTGTATTTGGCATGAAAATGATTAATCTTTTTATATTCTTTTAAGTTAAGACATGCATGTGGGGCAAGAAAGACTAAGATTTTAATCTTTTCACTAAAGTAAAATAATTAAAAGGGTTTCACAAACTCATTTATTTCCACATGAAATATTCTATTTCAGACATGTCTGAAAAAGTGTTTCAGAAGTTAGTAATTTAAAGCAAGCAGCTGCATACTGATAACAAGGGAAATATCTCACTGCAGCTTTAGATCACAGGAATCCACTAAGCAAAGGTACCGATTTTTCTTTTTAATTTTGAAAAAAATACCACTGGTTAGAGTGCTAGTCTGAAATTAAATCATGTATCTGCTTATTTTGCAAGAGAAACATTACAGAAGTGGGTTTAAATAGCTGCAACTTTTCTGAATATCTCACAAACAATAATATACTGTGAATGGAAAAGCTCCTGAATGCTTCTTCCTCTAATTATTATTCATTTGTTACATAAGGACTGAAGATGTGACGCTGTTCATAAATGCACTTTAAATACTGACTGTTTATAAACTTTATGCTTGTTCTTAAAGTTATTATCACAGAATTGTGATTTAAGTGTGTTATATGTGTTTCTAATGCCCATTGTGGTGCATCCGGAGCAATTCTGAGCAGCATTTATCTACTGAGCTCAGAATGGTGACTGCTATCGTCATAAATATCTATATAGTGCTTGTAATGGCTTGTTTTCCATGCAATAGCCTGTTCTTATACCTTAACTTCAGACAGCTCAGTTTTATCAAATGATAAAATATTTTTTCAAATGAATCAATGCTTAGATAGAAAATGTGTTTTGGGGCAACTTGTGAGGGCTTACTTATAAGCCAGTTTGCTCAATCCATTTGCCTGTCCTTGCACTCGCGATCAAGCTGAGCATGAAGACAATCAAATCCTGCTAACATTTAAATTTGATGTAGATGTGGAATAACTTATCAGGTCAAAACTGACAAAACTGTCAAGATTGACTCCCCGTAACGCAGGGGAATGCGGGGCCAAAGAGGGCTGCAGGGTGCACGCTGGCTCTCAGTGGGGCTACTTGACGGCCCCTCAGAATRAAAAGAGCTGCTCCCTACCAGGAGAAATTTTCATCTACAGATGTCACCTGGGACATGTGGGCCTATGATCTTCTTGACAACTTTTCAAAACTGGACTTGTTCGAAATTATTTCCATACCCACTCAATACTTGGAGTTTGGCAGACTTGGAGGAAAAGTCTTCAGGGGAATTCAGGGTTCAGAAGGTCATGCTCGCTTTATCTGTATTTTAATTTACCCTGAACTCAGACTTAAGCCCAGGAGGAATTATTAAATATTGTAATCTTTTGTAGATCACAGGCCATTGACTTTCATCCAGTTACCCTTTGTCGAGGCCCCCAAAATGCTTGTTTGATTATACATCTCTTCCATGTGAGATTGATTGTTGATCTGAAGACATCCAGATGCGGAAAATCCTCCACTTCTCTTCACAGTTTGTTCCAATGGCTAATCACTCTCACTTGTTTCTCAATTAGATCTGTTCGATATTGGCTTCAAGTCATCTATTCTTGCTATGTCTTGCTCATGAAGCAAGACAGCTTTGGTAAGTCAGGGTCATGCAATTTTAAGCTACACCCACCCAAGCAAAACGCTCTGCAGGAATGTATCTGTTAACACTTTCTTATTATAAATTCTTTATACACTTATTTAAATGAGTTCAAATTAAAAAAATAAAGTGAATTTGAATTGCAGCATTTTAAAAGGCAGGGAGCACAATATAGGCATATGGCTTTATTTTAACATTTCTCTAGGCAAACATTAATAGGAATTGGCAAAATACAAAAATCTATGTATTTGTTCTTTTGCTTTGAATAACAAACATCTGAATTCTCCCCTGCTTCAAGTGACTGTTTACAAAGGGAGTTAGAGAAATGCACTGTCTAAGGAGCAGGCCAGAACAGCGCTGCAATCTCCAAAGGAAGATCAGCAGAGGCTCTGCCTGGCTCAAGACAATGAAAAGGAACTTAAAACTGTCACCTGTCTCTTACAAAATTAATGAAAAGAAAAAGACCATAATCCTAAGTATTGTATTAAATTGCTGTATTTTCCTTAGAAAGCTGTTTCTTCTTTGCCAGCTTTACTCTGAAATCCAGATGGACAGAAAAACTGAGGCCTCAGATGCCTGGAAGAAACAGGAATTACAGAAAAAATGCAGCTAAAGCAGCAGAGAGAAGAAAAAAATCTGAGTCTGCATCCATTGAAACCAATGGAAGTTTTGCCTCTAATGTTAATGTACATTTTCCTACTGTCACAGCAGTATTTCTTCTACATATTCCTCTCATATTCGAAAATGTTCAATGTCACTCACCACTTCAGTGCCACCACCCTGGGGCAGTCTGCTTACTGCTGCCTGTCAGGGATGGCACTGCAAGGACATGCTGACAGCCTGGGACAAGGAAAGAACGTTTTGTAAATCCACCAAACCTTGAAGGCAGCCCACAAAGATGTAAAATCGGGGAGACAGCCCAAGGGCAAATGCAGGGGAAGAGCAAACATTCATACACATACACAAAAAAAGCTGGAAAAGCAACATGCTACTCTAGAAACTTGCTATCGCCTTTCTAATATGAGTTTCAAAGCAGATCCCCTGCAAAATAATCTAGGTAAGATTTATTGTAATAAATGAAATAATTGTCTAACTTTTTCCTGTTGTTCTCCACCAAGGGAGAACAGCACTGCCAGCACTAATCACTCTGAATGAACCAATTACACAGGTACAGTCAGTGCAGTTACCCAGTTAGGCCCTTTCACACAACTAAACGAAATCAAAGGCAACCCAGATAYGTTAATGTGTTGCACCTTTTCTGCAGGATGTTCTGGCACAACACTAAATGCTATTTCTGTAGATTGCCTGCAGCAGATTTAAATTCTGCTTGGGCTGAATAAAAGAAAGATAATGTTACTTCAATCTCCTCAAGTCATCTGGGTTTTGTTTTGATCATATTTCAGGAATATTCGCATGCTTTCCATACAGACTGTAGGCATATTTTTGTAACATGAAGTTGTCCTTTCTAAGGTCATTTATTTTCGTTTCGTTCAGCACAGCCGTGCAGACAAATGGGAGAGTAAGGGGCATGAGAACCAATTTCCCCATTTGATGCCAAACTCCAAGCAACGCCACGTACTGCCCAAGTGCCAACAACAGTTTGAGGCCAAACCTCACATGGGGAAGCTCACACGGCTTTTAGTTAGTGGAGTGAAGACCTTGAGGCTTCGCCTCTCAGGCCACATCCGCACCCCTCGGAGGGGTATTGCTGAGGGCAGCCGCGGCCGCAGCACTCCTGTGTCGGCATCACGGCCCTCCAGGGCACCTGGGCAGTCCCGAGCAGGGTTCCCTCCCCAAACCCTTGCAGCTCACTCCCGACTTGCTTACAGTACACATATTTGGAGCCCTAACTATTTGTTATAGTGCTTGGTTCCCTGCAAAGGCCCAAATCCTCCAGTTTTGTCTAGGCTAAACATGCCTTTACTTTCCACCCTCCTGGCCTCGATGCCCTGTGAAATCTCAGCCCACTGTGAGGGCTAAGAAAGAGAGGGAAGGAGAAAAATGCTGAAAACAGAGAAACTAGCTCTTCATGGAGATAGTGGTTAGCACCACTAATGGATCCCCCCTCTTTATGTTTTTCCTGGCACTCATGTTAGCCGCACATTCACCTCACGGGGCTAGTTCTGGTAATGCCTGGTGGGACCAGGCTATGCAGGAGGCACAACTGTGGCAAACTTCCCATGTCAGATAGTTTCTGTGTCAAGACCAGCTCTAGCAGGGTTGGGGCGGTTTTACTGGTACCTGCATCTCCTCCATCTCCCCCTTTTGGCTTGCTACAGGACCCCCTTGCCAGATACCCATGTACGCAATGGGAGGAATATCCTTTTTGGTGGACACCACTGACCTTTGGGCATAAAAGGACATAGGAGGACAGAAGAAAGCTGGAGGTGCCGTCAGAGGAACATCACCACCTACCTGAAATGAGCAGTGCAGTCTCTCACCCCAGCGCCCTGGAAAAGCCACTGCGCCGGAGGACATGGCTCCTGTCCTGGGCTCTGAGGTCCCTTCAAAGACCTCAGAAAAACTTGCAATGGGAAATAACCAGCTGGGGCTAGTGCATAGGCGGGAGCCAAGCCAGCGCGTGAATACACCAACTAATCACAGATTTCTGGCCGGCAAACTACAAAAACGCGCAGGGCCGGGTAGGGCTGGGGGGGGAGCCTGGTGCTGTCTGACTGCCTGCGCACGCTCGCAGATACGTTTCTGGCACGGACTCGCAGCCAGAATTAGCTGCTGCCCGACCCGGGAGGGCAACAGCCCCACACGCCCCATGTAGCGCCCCAAATGGGCTCATGCAAACCCCGTCAGGCTGGGTGGCGAGCCGCGTCAGCACGTTGCAGGGGGTCATTTGTGCCCAGACACAGGACTGTTCCCACCAAGGTCTTTGCTGCCAGGGCGCAAACTGGCTGTGGGAAGCGCTGCCTTGCTGCAGAGTGGCACGGTGCCCTGGGTCGGAGCGCAGCAGCACGCAGGGGACACAGGGGTCCCGGGCACACATGAGCTGCATCGCCCCRCTTCTCCGGCCACTGCTCGCTGGGGACATTCGGGTCCACCGGCCGGGGCAGGATGCACAGGAACGGGACAGCAGGGAAGCCAATAAGCAGCAAAGAGCCCCAGGAATCATCACAAAAACAACCCCAACGTCCGACGGTGCTGTCGCCTTGCTGGAGAAAGCCGGATGGGCTGGGAGTAGCTCCAGGCCAAATTAAGGGAAGCTGGGTCAGCACACTGCGAGTGCAGTGCAGAAGCAGGGGAAGCCGATGAGGAAAGGGCAAGGATGAGCAGCATGCTGGTGTTCACGGCTCCGTTGTTCTAACTAAAAAGAGATTTTTTTTTTTTTCCTCACAAGAATAAAAGGCATAAGACAAAGGTAAAGGAAATCTAATGTGTATGGCTTTGACTGAAATACCTTGATCTCAAAAGGCCAAACTGGGGAAAAGAAAGCTTATTGCAGTTTCCTTAGAATCTCTTTTTGAAAGACACCTGGCTGTGACACTCTGAATGCATTTAATCACCTCTCTCCTATCAAGCAACAGAAAGACCGACCTAAACTGTATGAAATTTGCTGCTAGCCCAAACATGACTCACTAGAACTGAAAACCGGCCTTATTAATTACCTTCTGTAGAGTATTCCCAAAAGTGCATTATTCACCCTGAAGTTTTAAGTACATTGTGGTTTATGAGGCAGGGGTAAAAAGACTTTCGTTCTAATGCACGCGCAGATCTATGGCTTTAGATGGAGCATGCACAAACCTGTGGGCTAGCGATGAAAATAATACAGAATTAAATATGATTGATTAACTAGCTTGAATAGAAGTGCAGTAATAACCACAAGGGGAGACATGATTTCATGTGCAAAGCACTTGATGGGAATCAGGTGACCCAAGTTCAGTTGCAAGCGCTGATATTTCGCAGCTCTCTGTGCTTATCACTGGTCTGTGGCTCCAGCCATGTTTCTCCTTTCTATTTGAGTGCAAGCTAATCAGAACAGGAAGTGGCATATTCAGTGATGTTATTTTCAAATTTATACAGACCTTCTGAGCTTATGTGACCTTTATAATTAAAAATGAATAATGAAATTTATTACTTGTAAAAAAAAGTGACTTACTGCATAAATATTCTGTTATGATCACAAAAATCCAAAAAGACCCTTCATATACTCTATGCTAAACTTTCTTTTTTCCAGCGACCATATTAAAAGGGTGCTGTGCTATTATTCTGAAACTTCTTTCCCTGACTGTGCAGCAATAAGCATTTGCAGTTGATTTGAAGAAGCTGAACTTTGCATCAAATTTCCCTTGGGCACTGTGTGAAACTCCACAGTAAATGAACATTGCTATAACTTAAACAGATACTGACTCTTCAGAGAGTTGAAAATAAAAATGCTGCTCTGGTAAAATGTAGCCCTGACAGGTCTATTACACTGTTCACAAAGTCTGATAGTTTTCTTCCAACAGTAGTTGTCTTAAAAACGTGCAATGTTATCCCATCACTGATGCACAGCTAAGTACGTTCAGATGCGAGTCTAGTGAACAGGCGGATGGGCACATCCTCTGCACGTCAGGGAATGGGCTCAGTTCATGAAAAAACTTTCCCTCTGTGCGTGTTTTTATTCTTCTGCTTTGTCTACAGAGGCTTTTTGTGACTGTTTTCCAGTCTGTGTTCTCCTCTGCAGTTGTCCAGAAGACTGCTTTAAAACTCCATCTTGGGTTAAAAATTGCAGACAGTATCACAAAAATAGAATGTTTTTGACTGAAGTTTGGAAAAAAAAAGAACAAATGTTTTAAGTTGCAAAGCAGAAAAAATCCTTCCTCTATAACACCATTTAAACTTTCCAGTTTAAAAAGTGAGTTTAATATTTGAAAAAATCCAGTCAGATGAAGCCCTTTCTGCACAAAGACACAAAGGTGTACAGCATTCAAAGAACTGAGATTCCCRGCATAACTGTTATGAAGTTGCTGTGAAATGAATTGTTAATCCTGCTGCTTCATTATCACCAACTCATAATGCAGAAAATAAGCAACTTTTAATTTGGATTCATCTAAAATTAATTCATCTCCACAGTCATATATCAAATACGTAAACCAGAAAAAATCCTTCCCTCCTCCTTAATAAAACCGACTGCCTGCTCCCACGCGCTGGCCCCCTGTAGCCCAGAAGGAGCCCAGGGAAGCAGGGGGGACCTGCCGGGCCGCCTCCAGGCGCCCGATCCGACTGTGCTGGGCGAGCACCAGGTGCGAGGAAACACTGCTCAGGATCCCTCACCCAGCTGGAGCCGCTGGTTTAACCAGACATGCACGTGTCAGGCGCCAGCGCGTATCCAGAGCCAATGCGCCCAGGACGGGAGAGATCCTGAAACCCAGGTTCCTTATTCCTTCTCTGAACGCTGGTTTACACCTGAGCTTACATTGCTCACATCAATCGATTCATCTCTAAATTGCGAGTTAATGAAGATGCACCTATTTAATACCAAGCTGGGCTGGCATGGTGCCCAGGCATTAGGAGCTATGCATTTCCCATTACTGGAATGCATTTACTCTGTTTTTATGGATTTGCAGAATTCTGATCTTACTGTTATTCTTTCTAAATTAAAAAACCTGCAGAGGCAGAATAACCAATTAGTACCATAAGACCGAAAACTGATAACCTATGTTGGGCCAACAGGACAAAGCAAGCTGTCCAGGGGGCATTTTAGCCAACACAGTCCTAAAGGAGCTGTGAGATTTGAGGTAAAATGATATGTTTTTGTCAGCCTTCAAAGTGTCTGCCCTCCCAGGAAATAAAACTTGATGGAACTGAATCACTCTTAAACCTTTTTCCTTAATAGAAAGAGCACTACAGAAATTGCTAACAAATGTTTGAATTTATGCAAAGCTCAGTTCTTTACAATGTTCGTCATATCTATTCAAAGATGCACAGTAACCTACAAAATGACATCTGCATTGCGGAGTCAGTTTTTCTTTTTTCCTATTATTCTTCATTACATCATTAGTAGAAAAAGAAATGAAACATTCAGATATTTCTGATAAATTTTTCTTTTGAAGAATAAAAACTACACAATATTATACTGAATTATGACTTATCATTCCTTCTTTCCCCTTCAGCAGAGGCTGAACTTTGCTTCATTTATCTCAATTGCTTTGAAGTGTCCCACAACCATGTAGGAACCATATGTCAATATATACCATGTACGTATTGACATAATATGGTAAAAAATGTAACATAAAAAGTTAAATAGGTATCTGCATCTATTTTGAGTGTGTAARCATAGGTACCTTTTACTAGCACCTCCCAATGCAATAACCTTTTTTTCATTTTGAGAAGCACTTAGGTGCACAGGCAGCCGTAGATGATTTCATTGGAGCCATTTGCTGCTTGAACTTACGTAGATGGCAAACTGCTTTGCAGGATGACTCTTTATTCTTGCTACAATAGCAGGCATAATTCAGGAAGACACATTTTTACTGGACTGTGGAAGCTGGAAAGCACATAATTATGTTAAAGCTCAACTTTGAATCATTTACTCATGTGACCACTTTGACTTGCAGGCACATCTACAATGCACATACTGATATGTTTGAACTGATAAGTCCTGGCATGTAGAAAAAAGTGAAAGTTTTACCTTTACTACCAAGTTGGCATGACTCGAGATTTCATACCATAGCCACAATGCAAGATGCAGCTGTCAAGAGTACTTTATTAATAGCTGATTTATTTAAATAGTAGTAGATTTTAATAGTACTTAATTAAACTCATATACTGATACAGACAACACAGTTAAAACCAGCCAAGCTTTGATAGCCTGTTCCCTTTGGTGTAAATGGAGTTGTGTGTCGTGGATTCTGACATGGTAATTGGAGCCACGGCATGGAAATTTTCCCTTACGCATCAGCCCTGTGGTATCTGGCAACAGGAACTACCAAATGCTGCTGGCCAATGTCAGCTCTCTGTTCTAAAACAACATTTTTCATATTACACGTTCCCTGCATATTTTTAACATGTGTAATGAAATATAGCTTGCATGTGTGTATGTGTATACACACACACACACACACACACACACACACACACACATATATGTATGTACATACACCTATTGGGCTGCTGAAACAAAACTATTACTGTTCTTGCAATTGATTATTTGATCCCAGATAAGGCGATTCCTCCTGCAAGATCAGACATGCTAGTTTCCAATATTTTTGAAACTTTCCTCACTGGAACAAGCCTAAATCAAGCCTTGCATATTGGGTCTAATACGAATTTTTTTGTCATTTCTTTTTAAAATAATAATAAAATCATTGCAAGAAGCTGTATGTGTTTTTGATAGAGATGTAAGCTCTTTGGGAACAATTTTCACGTATTTTCTAGCTAACTACGACAGCTTTGTCCCAGATTCTAACACTACCATGGGGGGATTAAGCTTTTCAGATGCTGCATCAAATTCTGCAGAGATCCCAGGGAAAACACAGTTGCTGGGCCTGGCTGCAGTTTTAGGTGAGAGGCTGAGCCATGGCTCCGTGCTGTCCGTGGGCTAGCAAAACATAGTTTTGCAAGAGAAATGACACTGCATCTTTTTCAGTGCCACAACAAATGAATTTCCTATGAGAGATGCCACATATCTTCTGCCATGTGTCCTCTTACCATTTTTCTCACACCTGGGGATTATTTTAACCTTAGACATTTCCACTTGTTATTGGTGTACATTTGGATATTTTGGGGCAGGCAGGTGGGTCTTTCCCTTTAATCTTGACAAATCAAGCCTGCAGGCATCACACGCGGAGATGGTTAAGACTCCAGGTGTTCCTAGATGTCGAGGGTATCTGTGCTTTGACAGCTTCAAGTACCTGCCAGAAGCAAGGGTATCCTGCCAGCTGATGAGCACTGATTAAAATGAGAGCCTGAGACGGACCCCTACAGCCCCTCCACAGAAACGGGGAAGGGGAAGGCAGCGGCAAAGACCACTTCAGCATTCCCAAGCCCCTCTGAAGGCAGCCACGGGCCTATTTCTTCCTCCCCAGTAGTGGCATTTCCACCACCACTCCTGCACCCAGCAAGTTTCTGCTCAACATCAACACATTAATGTGCACTTACAGGGCAGGGGGAGGGCATAGAACAACAGGCTCCTTCCTCCCGCAGAAAGTATGTGACAATTTAGCACATATGAATTATTCATTAGTTTATTTTAAAGGGAACAAATCAGATCTGCAATAATTATATTTTTTGTATCTTATTATAATAGGTAACATTAAATGATGTAAAAATTTAAAAATATAAGAATAATGCAAAATAACTTCTGTTACAATAAATACAAGGCAAATGTTGGCAATAGGCAGCTTTTAAAAAGCAACAACAGGAAATAGTTCAGATCATGCACTAGTTTATATAATATAAAATAAATGCAACTGCTCATTGTTTTTTTTTCATATTTTAAGACAAGAAAAAGATCAATTAAATATAGTCAACCTATGAAAGAATAACTATTCTACAGCATTTGAAAAATAGCTCTATATAACAATTTCCAGGAAAATGTAAATATGATTTGATTTCTTTCCTAGATGACAAATTTGAGCATATTGTTCTAATTTTTGTAATTTGAGTATTGAGAAATACATACATATGAGAAATACATGAGAAATACCTATGAGAAAATTATATTCTGTTGACATGCCCACTTGCTGTTGAATACTGACACCATTAAGTTAGAGAGATGTTAATAGCCACCATTTGAAAACAAAAAACAAAACACAAATTTTGATTCTAGTAGGGAAAAATCCTAATTTGAAAAGTGAGGTAAATACACAACACAACTATGGCAATATAAACCAAGAAAGTTTTCATAAAACACAAAATTCCAGTGTACCAATTCCTTTAGGAAAGAGGTTTTGCAAATGTATATCCAAAACAAATGTTGAACAACAGGTGTGTATATTCATTGAGTATAGGAGCTAATGTTGTGACACTTACTTCTGAATATCTACATAACGCAATAATATTCACTAAAAACCAGCAATTACGGGGCAACAATCATATAAATAAATAAATAAATAAATAAATAAATGTGCACATTTTTGTAACTACATCTTCACGTAGGTCTTTGAAGATATATTTATTCTGATAAAATTACTCAAATGGCAGCAATATTTATTTTTTTGTGAATTGCTTAAGAAGGGTGTTATCAATTGAACTTAGAAAAATCTTTTACATATCAGTTTCACCTCTGAAAATGGAAACTCATTAAAAATCATAATAAGAATTAAAGAAGCAGGAATCAAATACAGCATTCAGATTATTCCCCTAATAAAAATGGTACTACTTAGTTCCTAACCATTTGACTTGACAAGGAGAATTTATTTAGGAATGTTTTACTGATGAAACAAAGAGCCCTAGATATTGTAGCAAAGAATTAAATATAATTATGTCATAAAAAAGTCAGACCTGAAACTGCAAAATAACTTGCAAGAGTGATTAAGTATGTAAGCAAGTACTAGGACAGACACAATACGATTCCAAAACTCTAATCAATTAGCTAAATTTTCAAACCCATTTGAGGTTCATTAACCTCAACTGTCTGGAGGAGAAGTTGATATATGGTTTCACTYGGATGTAGGTATTTAACCCTAAGTTTTTCATCGAGAAACAGATACCGACGATGTGAAATATAGAGAGCAAAGATCACGAAGCCCAGAGCAGCCTCAAATATGTTCATGCCCTCTTGGGAACCTGAATGTAGGAAAACATAGAATAAAAGTTTAGATCGCAAAAAAAAAAAAGACAATTCAGAACTGTATGATCAACATACAAACAAAAGGCACTGTATTTTGGCATTCATATTTTCATGCTGTTTTCATTTTGTTACAATATCTATAGCATACTAATTAAACTTTTCTATTTTACACAGAACAAGAAAAAAGTTCTCTCCTTGATAAAGCTATGGTAAATGTATACTATCTCAGCTTTATTCTTCCTCTTATGTTCTGGTCCTTACATGTAAATTATCTCAAAATTTTAGAAGCAGTAGTGGTGCTGCAGGAAGGAACTCTGACTGCCAAACTGTATTCACATTTTCTTAACCAGCTGAGATCAAGTAACCAAATCACATTCTCAGTTCTACAAGAAAGTAACAGATGGAATCTGAAAAAAAACATTCTTTAGTATTTTTAAATGGTCAATCATGTAGTAAATTAGATTAGCCCTAACCTGAAACAATCCTGCAGCAATGAAAAATGGACAGGATAATAGCAACAATGCTATGATAACATCTGTTTTTTGAGCATGGCTCAGGTATTTAGGTACCACTAGTGCACACAGTTCAAAGGTTGTTTCTGATACTAGATTTGATTAGGAAATGAATTTCCCACTGTCATAAAGAAGATGTTTTTTCACTGAAAGTCTAAACATTTTCAGAAATATTTTCACCACATACAATTTCCCTGCATTTTTTAAGTTTAAAACTGTTTCATTCATAAAACCAGATCAAGCTATTGCATTAATATAATATATYGGAAGGTATTTTTTTAACTTAGTATATCACATCAAGAAAGCATTTGAAAGATGGCTTTGTTGAAATTTCTATACCACATCCTTTCAGTTAGAAGGGAAATTCCTAAATGTTGGCTTGAGGCAATCCACATTTCAGAAGAAACAGTCCAGTCTAGTGCCTACATACAAAACTGCTGAGAACCGGTTGTGTGGATCCCCTGCCTTCACTTGTGTTCATATGATATCCTTTCCACAATGGTAGCAATTACATTCATGTAAAATAATACTATTATTACATCTGATGAATTTTTAGCTTCTCATTTGCTAAATGAAATTTGGCAACTAAAATCAAAGGTCTGTATCATATGATAAGACAGGGGTAGAGCAACGAAAAGAGTTCTGTGATAAGTGGAAAGGGTTTGGGAACTTCAGCTCTGCTGTTTTGAGTATGTCTATCCTAACACCAGTGCCTGTAATGACTCCAATCCTTCTTTTTAAATCATTTTTCTGTAGTAGTATATACTCTTCTTTGGAAGCTCTGCTCTCCTGATTGGTCTTAGGACCTTTTGTCAGTAGTTTTGACCTTGAAAACTGTAGGATAACTTTCTTTAATGAATGAGTAGGCATGGGATAATAAACTTCTTCAGATTGTTTTTTTTAATTCAAATGCAAATGTAAAATTGCTAAAAAAAAATCTATAAACCTCTTCTGAAAACTTTATAATCATGCAGGACTTAGTTAAGCTATAAGAAGGCTACCCAGTTAGTCACTAAGTTTGACTCTTGGGATGGTATTCAGCTCCAGATTTAGACCACGTTACACTCAGGTGTCTACGTACGTCCTAGATGTCAAAACTCCTGTGAAATTCAATGGAAACCTAGTAAACTTATCCAACAGACTCTACAAAGCTCACCCTGCAGCCGTCCCCCCGACTSTCTGGGCAGCCCAGCAGCTCTGGAGTTCCACTGGGCTAGAACGAGAATTTACATACTTGGTGTACAGCCACACCCTGAATACATGGGTTTTAATCTCAGATTGAAACCTACATTTAATATCTAAGAACTCCTTTTATGCCAAGGAAAAGCCCAAGTCCTTCTCCAAAGAGTGGGGGATTGTATATGTATGTATACAAACAGAATGAATAAGAATGATTTAGTACTAGAATTAAATGTTAGACATTTTAAAATGTCACATGCTTCTCTCATCTTGCTTTATAACCTCGGTTTTATTAACATACTTCCTATTTTCACCAATAAAAACAAGAAGAAAATTAAAAATACATTGTGATTTCTCAGCCTAGTTCACAGACTGTGCAACTTGGCATGCATTAGTCATAAAAACTGGCCCTTTTTGCAAGAAACTGTAAATAAAAAATTTTTTAACACTCATGAATTACAGATCCAAGTCCTTCCTGTAGACTACATAATTGAATTTCACTGTAAAAACTTCTCACCCATAAATCTTGCAACACAGTAAATTTGAAAACTTACAAGTAATTCTCAAGTGTTCAAATGAAAACAAGTATTGTGAATGCAAGTGCACTAATACATCATAAAGAAATTCTGAGCAAAGCTTTTTAGTATCAAAATTGTAGGCACCGATCCAATAGCAGAAGTTATTTTAGCTCTAGTTTTAAGTAATCAACACCAATGAAAAACTCATACCAATGGAATTCTTAGAAAACATATTTTAAACACTTTATGGAGGAGACTGTTTTCTTTCCTAGGTGTAAGCATTACCTACACAATCAACTTGATCCTGTGGCATCTACCTCATAAATAATAAAGAAGTTGGGATTTTAGTAACAAAATTAAAGTAAAATTAAAGTAAAAAAGTTCTGGCCATTCTAAACTCATCTCTCAGAGACAGCATTTCAGTTTGTAAGTCCTTAGTGAAAGTCACAGACTCCAGACCTACAGGTATCTATGCTAAATCTGCTAATACAGATCACTTCTGAAGAAGGACCGTGCCTCAGCTGTCTTGCTTTGAAGCAAGAGAGATACAAGGACAGATGAAATGCTAGACCAAGGAACAGGATATGCTGAACTTGAATTATGAAGGCCCTATGAAAAGCTTTCATTCATGGAATGGGCTTTCCTTGGGCAAAGCAGACAATTGATATGTATGTTCAGCTCAGGAAATTTATCCACCACAAAGAATGGAGGGGCATAAAATGCACCACTGAGACAAAATGTACRTTTAGCTACTTCTTACCACTTTTTTTGAAGCCAAAAGCCAGACTAAAGGACCTAGAGTTTATATTCTGCTTCTTTATTATTATGTTTTTCCATTTGTTTTCGGTAATGTGCATTTTGTCCACTTGTGTCTGTGTGACCATCTTACTTACATTTATGTTTTCTTTTGAATGCTTATACTTCTACTTATCTCTGAAACAGTTAACTGCATAGGTTACTCCTTCCTGCATGTCTTAATACTGATAACTTGCAATAGGTTAGTAGATCAATAACACTAGTGGTTTTCATTTGGTATATATATCCTTAATATTCAAAGGAAAAGCTTGTTCTGTCCTGCAAGGTTAACATCAACARCTTCTCATGATATGGGCAGTATTAGCTCAAATGTCTGGCTACAAAACTAATTTTTATTCATTTTGTATAACAGGCCATTTTGTCCTTGGATTAGATCTTAGCATCCAGCCGATCTATTTCATGTCACGATATTAAATGATATACATAGCTTCACATTAATGGTTATATGGTTTTAACTTTAGCTCAGATTCAAATGAAACTCAGCAACACAAAAATTAGGCTTATTTTAGTTTGAAAAAAAAAGATCTAATCAAAATATAGATTTAAGCAAGATTCTGCATACTACTAAGGACAAGATGCCTTTGTAGTTAACATTACTTTTTTCTTTTCACAAAAAAGCAAAGCTTTATTTGCTCATGTCCAGAGAAATCAAGAATCTTGGCTTCTGTTACATTATTATCTTGTTCTGGAAGCCACTCATTTAGAGAAGTGATTCCTTTAGAGATGGTTGATAAGATGATCCTAATCCATAATAACAGAAGAAGCTATTATAGACATGTAATATGACTTTAATAAAGAGAAAAAACCTTTCAGATTTGTCATGAGCATACCCAGAGTTTTCCTTCAGTAATTCACAAGATCCTAAATAGAAGGCTTACTTCTTTTGGCTTTCTTTAACTTTGAAGAGCCTTCTTCTTTCTGTAACAAGAAACAACAACAAAAAAACAGTAAAGCAAACAAAGTAGTAACACTAAGCTAACAGCTCAACTAAGACTTTTTTTTGAGTGAAATGCTTAGTTGTAAGGTATCAGAAATGGAAAATAAACACATTAATCAATGTAAATATTGTTTGAAGTGGGATAATATGTGCAATGGGTACATAATTAAAACCTAAGCTATTTTGAAAATACCCTTATAAGTACTGTCAGCCAAGACTTCCAGAAACAATTGATCAATTTTGGTGTCCAAACGTGAGATAATGATGAAGGCTTAGTTTTCAGAGAAGTGTTAACTAGTGTTCCCATGACATACAGCAGGATTCAGCACCATTATATTTTATTTTGGAAAAAGGAGGAACTAGATGAAAAAGCATTGGAGAACCCATCCCTAGCCAGTCATTAGGTAAGTCCTCCTCCTATTCCTGAGACTCCAGCGGAGTCCAGCTTCTGCAGAGCCGTGCATCCATGTCACTTGGCTCCAGCGGTGGCAACGCCACGCTGGGAGCATGGCAGGGAGATGAGGAGGACTTGCTGCCTCCTGCCACTTCTCAACAGCAGCTCCCAGGGTTCAGGCTGGTACTGGCAGCACTCACAGCCTGCCCGGAGAGGGAGAAGTGGCACAGGGTGCTTGTGATTCATGACTAGGGCAGGATAATGCCCCCTTTCCCAGCCCAGCAGTGCAAGCAGCCCAGCTACAAGCTCCATGCTGGCCCAGGTTGTGGAGCTAGCTCCATGCTCACAAGCCCTAGCACGGCTGATGTTCGTCATTCCCAGTGGCAGACAAGGGACCTTAGCACCTAACGTATATTATGGTGGAACTCTGTCTTTAGTAGTCAGACCCCAGAAGTTGGAATTTTATACTTACAGGATTTTAATTGCTTTTTTTTTTCTTGTTTGTAATACCAATTCATGACTCTACTGCTGTAGCATCCACAGTGCTGAGTCGGTAACTAGTGGCTCTGTCATAGCTCCATGAAAGGGCCCTTCCCAGCTGTGGATGGATTGGGCCAACTCAAAGGGACTGGGCCTGTCTTTCACACATCAACCCTTCTCTTCCCTGCTGCGGCCTGAGCTCTAGCATACGAGTGTGTTCCTGTAAGAGGCCCTTGGGGCTGCTGTCCTGGCCCTTTCTGAACTGCACTGGTAGCACACACTGTACGCTTTTATTACCATTAAAAGTTACAGACTTGTCTTATTTGGCTTTAAAAACGTATCAAAACAAAAAGATGACAAATGAAATTTAATGTTAAGAAATGCAAATTTAATCAAGGAATCTGAACTATGGCTACATATTCTTAAGTTCTTAAACAACAGTTAATGAATAGGTTTGACAAGGTAAGTTTATATATTGTAACATGTGACTAGGTAAAGGCACTATGCTGAACAGGGGTAATGAGACCTCAAATGGTCATGTGGCTGCTTGAGATAGAACATAAAAGGCAAGGGAACCTGGGCGAAAAGGGAGTTAAGTGTGTGCAACTTTTTTGCCTTCTGGCTCATTTTGTGGAGTTATCACACAGTATTTTCAGTTGGCTAGTGGCACAAATAATACATACATATCTATGTAAGAAAATATAATTATACTGAGCTTTGGAGACTTGACACCTGCTCTTTACTAACCTGCCTAATTTTTAGATAGTAAAAATATTAAGAATGTGGCTGTAAGGAGAAGGAGAGGGAAGATACTACTATAAAACAAATATTTTAAACATACATTTGAAATAWTATTTAACATAACTGATGGATAAGGCTAATTTTATTCAGAGCAGGGTCAGTAAGATTTTATTCAGAGCAGCGTCAATAAGATTTTGTTGCTTTCCCTGCTTTAACTGGAACATACTAAAATGACAAAACATGTATTTGCCTTTTTATCTCTTAATTTAAATCCTTGTAGACCAGATTAAAGGTGGCAGCGGGGGGTGTGGTAGRGGAGGGGGTTGGGTTTGTGTGTTTTTTTTACCTGCCTTCTTCTGACACAATCTTTCTTTACAGATGCTTCCATGTTGCTGTCTTTCACTGAGTAAGTCAGTTTTGAGGTCAGTGTTTCACATGTCAGATGCTCATTCCCTTTAAAAATCTTAAAATATAAAAGTTCATACCTTCATTAGGAAAAAATCCAGCATTTTGCTACTTGTTAAAATGACTGACTTTTTCATTAATACATTTTGACTGTCAGATCTCATCAGTGCAACCCATCAATACTTAACACCAATGTGAATTATACAGATAATTTAATAGCTTCCCAAACCACGCTTCATCTTGATATCTTTATTTATCCCTGTTAGAAATTGCTGCATGTCTTGTCATTCTAATAGCTAATCTSTTTCTGTCATACAGTAATAATCTGATGCTTTTTATTTCTAGATGCTTTGGCATTTAAGAAGTAACCGAATTAAAGAACTGTACTCATGGAATAGCAAAAGATGCCCTCATAACACAAATTTGAAATCATCTACCAAATTACATTTTATAGGTGAAAACAGTGATAAGTGCAACACATTTCATTCAAGTACCCAGTCTGTGGGATATCATCCACATAAAAATTGCACTGAAATCAGTTCAGCCATTTGCTTTATTGAAATACAGTCACAGAATCATAGCAAGTTTAGGTTGTAAGGGACCTCTGGAGGTCAGCTAGTCCTAACTTCTACTCAAAGCAGAGCTACTTCAAAGTTAGATCAGATTGCTTTGGTCCTTGTCTAGTCAAATTTTGAAAATCTGCAAGGATAACAGTTCTACTGCCTCTCTGTGCAACTTGTTCCAGTGCTTAACCTCTCTCATTCTGAAGATTTTTTTTTCCTTTATGTCCAGTAGGAATTTTCCCTGTTGCAACTTGTGATTCAGTGAAATTTTGATTAAACTTGTATTTGCAAAATTTTTATGTTTGTCTAAGAGCCCTATGCCTTACAGATGCTRCAGCCAGCACCACACAACTGATGAGATTTAAGATTCCTTCCAGGAGCTATTTATTAATACAGTTTTGTATGAAGACAGACAGAACACGGAAAATTCCGCCATATTACCTTTACACGAATCTCAATAAACTGGTTTAATAAAAAGTTTTAAAGAAGTGAAAACTAATTATACCACCTTAAAAAATCCCAAATAAGAATATCTATCTCAGATGACAAAGCAAATCATCATCCCTTTCAGAAAAAAAAGCAGCAGTGGCTGAAAACATTAACGCATAAGGTAGAAATTTAGAAAACTATATAGAGAATGATGGTAGAACGTGATGAAAGTCATGCTCTTTATTGCTTATTGTTTTTTAGAATATACTGAATTTGTGAAAGTCAGGGAGAATGCATGCTGTTATTTACCATACCTGCTCACTGCTAACTTTTGAATGACAACTGGTTGTCTTAGTGATACAGTCTTTGGAATGGCATGATTCTTGATGTTCCTCATTTTTGTCTATGCACATGATATCATGTAAGATGGATTTGTGAATATTTAACCCTGCTCCTTCATTTGATCTCTTTATTTGTTGCTGTGATAAACCAGAATTTGTCATTTCGTTGTCTAATTTACAAATCTGCAATTGTACTTTCTTTGACTTGTGTTGTTTCTCAAGAACCTGCGTGGTGTTTTGACTTGTAAACTTTTTACCCCTTCTCATACTGGAAGTAAGAGCTGCACATGTATTCAGACTCACATTGATGTTCGATTTCTGAAGCACTGACCTAGCATTCTTAGGTAATGAAGGAGAATTTGTCTTACTGCGATTGTCTTCACTTGAATTCTCACCTGAAGCGGAGTTATCAGAATAATCAGATTTAGTCCTTTGTCCACCAGACTCTGTTTTCCACTGAAATACAGATATACCATGCTTTACATATGTTTTCTCTGTTATTATCTGAAGTACACTGTTGTGAGTATGATTTTTGACTGGCACATTTTGAACAGGTTTGTAAACCTGAGTTATGCTGGACTTGCACACTGTCAGCATAGATGATGAAGCATCCATAATTTTTATTGGTGAATGTCTTCCAGGATTTTCTCTTTTCTTCCCATCAGTCTGTCTTGTGTTTTTTCCATTCATTTGCATCAACTTTCCTTTGAAAATAGGTATAATTTTGTTAACATTTTTTCTTTGGGAGTCAAAGGCTGAACTCTGAGGCCTTCCTAAAGATTTTGGAGAGTGAACTGGTAAGTCGGATACTCCTGGTATTTGCCTGTTATTCACTGATTTCTGTGCTGCTTCAGTGCTAACCTTTCCTGTACCTTTACTGCTACTCGAAAAAGTATGTGTTTTTGGCTCGTTGATCAAATGCTCCATCCAGTGGCTGTTTTCCATACTGCATGATGAAGAAATTCTAGGCAAAGTMTCTTTCCTTGGAGGAGCCTGGATTAGAGATGCTGCACAAACCACCTCACCAGCCAATTTCATAGGCTTAGATTTTATTTCCTGCAATACAACAATAGTTGCCAAATTGAATGAGCTGGATTTAAATATCTCATAGTGCCACCTAATGCATCACTATATGGTATATACCCGGTATTCATCACAATACAAACCATACAGTTTCCTGCTTTGAAAGAGAATGATCTATATCTTTAAACAATATTTTGTGGTCACTATCAGTGAATTTTGCCTTCTCCTCCCCCAGTTCTTTGTTCATAAACTACACAGGGAATATCATATTTCTCAGCAGAAGGGAAGACGTAAATTATAGTCATTATCTTGGTTTAGTGCTTTCCAATTTGGTATTGCCTAGCACTTTTAGGGGGTCTGCAGAGAGTTGTCTGACTACTATCCYTGTCTTTTATGACTTCTAAGAGCATCTGTAGTCTAAGCAAAAGACAGTCTCGGTGTCTTTAAAAACTGCAGAAGACAAGGAGGAGCCCTTCTAGCTTTGATCACTGAAGTGACATAAACAGGAACTGTGCTCTGAAAGAGGATTATAGTATTTTAGAATCTGCAGTTTCTGTCATTATTCTTTTTTTTCAGAATTAATTACTTCATTTTTTCTTTCAAACACGACTAATAAAGAAATTTCAGTTTCAGCCTTTTTTGCAATCTCAGATGAAAGGAGCTGAGATCACTCTCCTCCTTTCCATCACTTGCCACAAAGTAAAACTTACAGCCTGAGTGTTTTTAAATGCCTAAGTCCACACAATTTTATCCTTTTGCAGTTTATTTTTTAGAAATAAATTGCACAAAAATTATTATTATGGAAGAGGTGGGAGAAAATTCTGGAAACAACTGTAAATAAGGACGGTGGAACTGCATATATTGATAGCAAGTAATTAATATTACTTAAAATTTTTGTATATACTTGTGCAAACAAGAATATAAAAATGTAAATAGTAATATAATATTAAACTACGCATTTAATTAAAGGTTAGAATATTAATAGTTGTTTGTTGTGAAAAGGATACTATTATGCTCTTGCTGTGTTCTGAATATGATAAAGACCACGTCATACCATGAACAAATGTACATGTCATTAATACGTATACAAAAGACTTTACACGTACTAGAGCTCTGGACAGTTCCTGCGTAGCATAAAGTGCTTTACTTGTCAGCTTTACTGGAAATCCACACAGATATGAAAGATTAGACTTCACATCAGAAAGAAAAGAGTTCAACACACTTTCTAAGTTTACTCTGGGGAAGTACTGCACTGGCTGACTTCGAATGCAACTTAAAGGGTACCTGAATAAGTGTTCAGGGTACATAACAAGGTTCTTTACATTTCTATAACTTTGAATCATCTTCTTTGGAAGAAAGCATGAATATGTTTAAAGCTTTTTCAAAAAGCTAAACAAAAGCACTTACTTTCTTAAAGGAACAAAGCTTTAGAAGCTAGAGGACTTTAGTATGTTTATACCATGCTAATCTAGCCTTGCTCAATTTAAGTATTCTCTAGTCTAGTCTTTCCTAGCAGGAAAATTCCCTTTAAAATGAATCTTTTTAAACCATTTTTTTACTGAAACAACACATAGCATTAATTTAATTCTTCCTTTTAGGTCACTGTTTAGAATGGCATTACTGTGTTTACAGAAGTTATGAGGCAAAGCAATCTATTTGACTTAAGATTACTCAATACAAAGACAAAGAGACTCAACTAAATATTTTGTTCCAATTTGCCTAGTGAAACAATTCCACTGACTTTTATGAAATTATGCAAGAAGTAAATGTAGCATATTCAAAGATGAAAATTTAGATCTTAGCTAGAGGAGTAGTGAAGGAGATGTAACAAAAATATACACAAAGGATATGTAAAAAGTCTTTCCCCTATTGGCTTGAAGTAAACACTGCAGTATGTTTTTGTCTCTTCAGAATTCTCTGGAAGAATATATCCATACTAAAAAAAAAAACCAGACAAATATTTATTAATAATACAAATTCAACAAATAAAAAGATGGAGGGAAAATTTAAAAAATAGCATATTCTTTCTTACCAGATTCTTCCAGTGCATCTGAAAGTCTTTATATGAATGAAAAGGAGATTCTGGAGGAATTATGTGGCTGATGCTTATGATCTGACCCATTTTCATGCTGCGCATGGATAAATAAAAGATAGTTAGAAAGGATGTCATATAACACAGTTGAAAATACACTGTACTTTTGAAAAAAAAAAGTTAATCTCATTTTTGGCACTGAAAATATTTATGGATTATTGTTATGTTTTGAGGACTATTATCTTTAGCTCATGCGTTTAGGACAAGTATCCGTAATGACAGAACAACAGCAATGTTCATATTTTTCCTGAAATATGGAAAAGAGTTTGGCATCTACAAGTTTGATTTCTTCTTGTCTGTTATACCATTACAGTGAGTATAGAACAGGAGGAAAAATATTGTTACTTTTATGTTGCTGTGATAAAAATCATTGGTGAAAACAGAGGTAGTTTCTGGCAAAAGGGGAAATATTTTTCTTTCAATAGACACTTTCTGCTAAAATTATATTTAAGAAAAAGCTCTTACATATCACAAAGTAGCAGATTACTAAAATCAAAATAATATTTAAATGTCAAATTTTTCATTTACTGATTATTTTTTCTTTCTCCTTTTCTATAACACTGAGACAATAAAAGTAAAGTGGCTTCCTGAAGGTAAAACAGACTATAAAACAGAACTGCTTTTATCACTAGTATCAGATTCACAATTTGCATAGCAAATATTCCAGGAAATCTTTGTTTCTGCTGGAATTTAAACAAATTCCTACCTTGGCAAAACATAGCACCAGTTACTTAAAATGGAATGTCTGTGAATAATTGTGTTTTCATTGTTGTCAAATATCTTTAAGATGTTTCCTGAAATATCAAACTCTCCCAGCTTAAAACAGAAAACAAAGTTATTTGTAAATATTTCTGTAACAGTACAAAATAAAAATGTGCAAAAATAATTATGTGTATCAAAATACACCAAAGGTCTTACATTATTATTCATTTATCAGCTCTCATGAACTGCTTGTTTCAGAAGCATATTATCTCCACGGTTAGAGCCTACACTTCCAAAAGGTATGTAAGTCAAAAGGTTTAAAGGTTATTTAAATCAGTGAGATTTAAATTTTATTTAAAGTGCTTTGATATGTAAGGGCACAGAAGGAATTTCTCAGACTACAAGCTCTCTCACTTCCCTGCAGATTTTTTTAAATTCAATTCAGAAACTCATGTTTGACAACCTAGTTGCTACATATACCAACTTACCTAATCAAGTGCAAAGTCTCCAGCAACAGTATTAACAAGACATACACCTTTACCCCATGAGCGGGTCAAGAAACACCATACATTTTCACAAAGGAAATGTTTGACTGTAGCAGCCAAACACTTAGATTTGAGAAACGTTTTCTCTCTCCATGGTCTGTCATGGTTTGCATTAATTCACTGGCAGGAAAATCTTGCCATTTCTATTTTAGAAAAGTAGAAAGGCATGAATATTAAAATGATCAAACTGGTAAAGAAACCACATTGTGATCACTTCTATCATTGCTTTGTGTACTTTTGGAATTTGATTCATAAAGATATCTTTAATATTTATGCTGTCCAGTTAAATCAAAGAGGAAATCCTGTTCTTCTCTTTTAAAGAAGAAGAGTTCAGATCAGAAATACTTATTTTGGAAGAAACCAGCAAGCCTGACAAATATGCCCTCTATGTATAAACATATTTGGCAAAGGCGACATGGCTGTCAGGAAAGATGGTTATTTTTTAATCCTAACCATGATTTCTTAAAGCATTTACTAATTATTCTCAAAAGTAGCATAGTCCAGCTTGTTCCCATATTTTGAAAGCTGCACAGAAAACGGAGAAGATTCCAGAAAAATGATATGCAGAGGTCTTATATGCAGTGCTGATAACTTGATCTGTAGCTTCACATTTGTTACTCAAAGCTGTCTATCCATTAAAGTGAGACTACGAATGCCTTCTAGAGAACACTGCTAGAAGGAAACCTATAAGCATAAACGCACCTCAACATTATAATCAGATAGTATTTTTCCAAAGGTCTCCTAATTAGTCTATAATCTCAGTTTTACAGAGATGAGTTTGGTAGCTTGCTAGAATGCATCAATAGGCATATAATATGGAATGTTACACACTTAGAACAGATGCATATAGTCAACTAATACAATTACTGTCTTAATACAACCAAAATAAGCACTTTATCCCCACCACATTAATTAAAGTCATCTGAGAGAATAGCAAATAAAGATAAGTAGGACAAATAAAGTTGTAGAAAGTATAACTGTTATATACCTCAGGGAGTGGCAGATGGACTGAGCAAGCCTCCACGCTGATGCAAAGCTGTGTCTCTGATACATTGAGGTCTATAACTGAAGTAAAAACAAAGCCCAAAGCAGTGTGTATCTGTAGTCCATTTGTTAAGCAAAAAGATAAACCAAAAGTTTATTTAAAATAATTTTTCATTGAAGTGCTGAGTTTGGAAATCAATAGGTAAGACTCTCTCAGCACGAAAATAGAAATTAATTGCATTTTAGCTGTGAAAATAATGAAGTATCATCCATACAGTAGACTGCCCTAATAACTAATGGCTGTCCATGCAACTGGATGCTTGATACTCATATCCTGGATACACAAATACCCATTTTCAAAGCAAATGTATTTAATACAAATATAAGCATTGGCTGTATTGGCTCATCTAGCCCAGTACTGCACATCTAGTAGTGGTCAATAAGAAAGGCCCCAAGACCAAGGCAAGCATTTATTGACACCTCTCTAGAATATTTAGGCAGCCCTGAGCAAGCACAGGGACTGAATGTATTATATTCCTGAATATATGTCCCTATTGCAAATTTAGGTTCCAATATCTGAAAATGTAATCCTTAGTTTTTTCATTTTTTGCAATAACTAAACAGCATGCTCTGTGACTTAACTTTTGCAAAGGGCAAACTTAATGCATACAGCATAGTCACTTTAGCTCAGTTTCCTACCTAATATTATGAAACTTCCACATCTCTTGCAAGAGTCTTAATTTTAGGCAAGTGCATTTAAATGTAATAATCGTAACTTTTTGATATTAAATTTCAATCTATGGTCATAGAGCAAAATTAATAGTAGACAAATTACCTTTTTCTGTGGGTAACTTTTCAAGGGTGCAGTTGAGTTGACAACTATTACATATAAAGAAACATCTGCCATCAAGTGTATTTTGACTGAGATTATTTCAGAATGAAAAATGAAAAGACAAGACCATGGCAGTATCTAGCTCATGAGAACACATAATTATACCTTGCTCAAACAAGTTTACAATTAACAGAATATTGTACTTACCAACAGCATTTTGCCTTCCTGAATGAGACAAAAAATCCTTCCCTTAATAAATAAAATAAGTAAACATTATTTTGTAAAACATATGCCCAATGTCTTTATGCAAACAAAATGGAGAGATCGCATAGTTTCTTTTGTGTGTATCAGGACTGCTGTAAAGTTTGTTTCATATAAAAAGAGAAAGAACCCTCTATCAATTAACTTTTCATTAAATCATTAACATAAAATGGAAGAAAGAAAAACTATTTACATGTCATTTTTCTCCCAGTAAGGAATATGCACATGGAATTAATTTTAACTAACAGTTAATAAATTTCTAAGGCTTAAAAGCAAACTTGTATAGTATTACTATATATTTTACCATCTATCATTAAAAGCTGATAGACTGTAAGTGACTCTAGCACCACTACGTGTATTTTACATGAACACTTTTAAATCTTACCGGTATGACAAAAACTGAGAACAGTATTATTACTGTGTTCAGCTGAAGAAACTGACAGTATCTAAGAAAGAACTGAGGGTGTGAAGGTACTCTTTAGCACTCTTTACACAGACTGATAGAAATCTAACCTTTACTTTTTCTCAACACTTACTCTGGTTCTATTTTCAAAGAATTCCTCAGGGGAACATTTCCATCTGCCTATCTGCTTCCCAACTGCTTGTCCCTTGTACTGCTCATTTTATTCCCTTTTAGCTATATAGTTGCAACTGATTGTGTAGATGTGCTGTAAAAGAAACCTGTCAAATGTTCCAAGATGAAAATAACCCTTCAAATAAAGAGAGCCAGAGACTCTAAAGCTGGTCTCTTTGCCACTGAAAGCAGAATCCCATGCCTCATATTAGCTGGCTCAGCAAGTCCTTAAGATTATTGAAAGCCTGTATCAACTTTCTGTGAGAGTTATGCCAAATACAATTAGAGGAAGAAGCAAAACCTCTTCAACTCTCTCTTTGCTTAGCAGGTCTATTCAGCTTTAGCTGTTTTGCCCAGCTTTAGCAACATATATGGTTAGACAGCCTGCAAGTCCCAGGGGGACACTGTTGTTAGCCAATGTCTGGTTCAGTGAAGTCAATTTTGTATCAGCTGCCAATCTAGCTCTCTACTTTTAGCTGCTATTCCTGAATAAGTTGATTTCATTTCAGAGAGCTATATATTTTGAAGATACTGAAAAACAGCTATTTGTATAAAATAATCTGTTAATATTGTGACTAGGAATAATACAACAAAATATACATTTTTCTCTATATTTGGAATGGACTACAAAACTACTTTACTTAATAAGGAAACTACACCATAGTTATCTGAAACACATCTATTTTTCCATACTTTGGTAAGTCACGATTGTCCTACATAGCAAGTAGTAGAGTGATGTCAGGTAAAGTAAATACCATCTAGTAAGACTGAGCTTGGTAGAATGAAATTTGGTCCGACAGGTCCTTCCTTCTTTTCAATAATAAAGAACTGAAAATCAAATGGTTGATCCCTGACCCAGGTGAGTAAAATACCTTGCACCAAAAGATGACCGGCCTTGTTCCATCTGGGTGCAAGTCTGGCTATAAGTGTGTAGGAGAGACAGGTTTGGAGAATGGCTGGACTAACTCTTTGTGGTGTTTCCAGCTAAAAATATCAGTGAAAAAAGAAGAATAGTAATCATTTATTGGACTTTTAAAAGGCTTCAGTCAACCTTTTATCAAAGATACTATTACTGTATTTTGGAGCCAAATCCTAGCAAATGTTAACATCTTTACTTTTCATCTTCTTACCTACAGCAGGAAGTTAGCTCTGTAGCTCAAATATTGAGGCAGGCATTTAGATTTTTATGGGTCATCAATGTAAAGTGCACCACAATTCCTTTAATGTTTTCACAGGGCTGATAATGGACTTGAGGAAAAGATGAATTGAACTACATGGAGTACTTTACTAGATGCGCATCTCTTTCCAGACAATAGCCATGACACCCAAAATTTACAAATATTAGCTCTGCTGTCAAACTCAAGATTAGAGATGTTCTCTCGTGATCACAAAAACATTTGATAAATGTGTCTCTCTTCATCTAATAGTACTACTTGCCTGCGATATATTTGACTCTGACCTGCATATCATTCAGTTGATAATTAGCATTAGTCAAAAAATCAACCAATTAAAATAGGTTAAAAGAGTTAACTAATACACCATCAAGAGGATATTTCTAATGAGATCCTGCAAGGATCTGCTTACAGCTCATGGTTATTTGGTATATTTGTTACTAATTTGCTGGAGTGGGAAAATCTAATGATGACAGGTCAGTTACACATATCAATATAAAGTGGTTTTGTAAGGTTAGCAYACATGAACAGTGTATGCTTTCCAAAAACAAATACTCATTTATGTGTCAGGGAACAAGAAAAAATACATCCCACTGACTGTGCAAATAAATCAGTAGAGCTACTGGCTGCGATTACAATAAGGCTTTTGACTTAGCAATTTTAGTACATCCATACATACGTTCATAAAAACACAAACATTGCATAATAGAATGCAGAAAAACATATGCATAATACTCAGTCTAAAAATATATCAGCTGTTAAGCTCATGGGTTCCATTTCTTCTCTACATTTTTGTTTTGTTTCTCTGAGACAATTCTATACAGGTTGGATATAGCACCAACATGAATGAGGACACAGTTCAGCTGTCTGAGCATCCCCATCGTGGGACCTCTAAGACATGTAAACACAGAATCATGACAAAGGCAGAGCTACAGGTTTTCGGCCCAAATGGCAGGTCTGTCTTCACCTTTAGGTCAAATACTAATGCCCCCTGGAAAGGACGAGGACTCCCTTGCAGCAGACGATTCTACTGAAATTGCTCAGGAAATTCTTTTTTAAACTTTTGTCTCTGATAAAGTATCCTTATTATAACCAGATTTGCAAATCACATTTTGGCTAGGGGACAGATGCTTTTTACTTTGAAACCCTGGCTCCTGTAGTGCAAATTGCAAGAAAAGAAACAATTTTCAATACTCATCTTTGGCAACAGCAACTGCAGATAAGCATAATAATCTTAAAAATTGTGACATCTTTCAGCACTTACGGTAGCTCCTTGTTTCTCTATATATGCTTGACATATTCCAGTTTTGTAAAAAGCTATCTAAAAAAGAAACAAGTCTTCAAGTGTCTGACATTAAAGGGATATTTTAGCAAATCATAAATTAAGTCTGGCCCATCAGTATCTTTGCCTTAGAAAAACACATTTGGGAATAGTTACAGTAAATACCATATCCTGTATTTTAAAGGAGAATGGTAACTAACACGAGTTGTGTATTTATCTTAGTGTAATCTGATTTCCAGCTAAAGATACATTACCAAGCAAGCAAAAGACTGCCTAGAATGTAAAGGCAGAAGCCTGACCCTGCTGCAGCCATTGTGAATTGCGTGGCGTCTTACCAACTGAGTCCATTCAGTTCCACAAAAGATTCAGCATCTGAAAAGGCCACTTCACCAAAATAATAGAAGACATAAGCTGTCATCTACATTACTAATGCATGTATATAAAAGCTTGCTTTAAATAATACAATTTTACTTATACTTGGTCCTCAAACAAAACATTTAAAAAAAAAAAGTATTTAGATATGTAACTGCATACATTTATTTACACAGTGATTACTGACCGCCATTACAACTGAAATTTGATTTAGTGTTCCAATGACAGGTGCAGAAAGGATGTCTTGTTGCATAAATAATAATTGTCTATAAAGAAAAAAAGTTTGAAAAAATTCAGAAATAATTTTCTGTACTTGACTTTCTCAGCTTACATTATTTTCTTTACCATTTACAAACATAATACATTACATTTTTTATCAGTTTCCAGTGGTTCAGTATACTATGTTGGTGTAGCCCAGGTTACTTTGCTTTTAACCCACCCACAGTGGTCTAAGACAAAGACTGCAGGTCTTTGACAAATGAATAAAATATCCCAACGGTTGTTCCTTTTGGTAGAATTTCTCATTTCTTCCCCTTCCTAGTAAAGAGAATGGCATAATGCTTGGTGTGCATTAAGGAATGTACATATGCTGTATGAGTATTCTCTTCACTCAGTCTCAACCTCCATAAAGCAATGCAGTAGCTCAGAAAATATACCTAAAGTATTCCAGCTTTTTATGTGATCATAGATTAATTCTAACTATTTATTAATTCCAGTTTGGAGGTCTTGTTAGTTTTACCAGATCACATTTAAAAAATAATGAAAAAGAGTTTTTTTCAATAGTGAGCCAAAAAATAAGTTCACGCAATTATACAGTGTTTACTGCTATTACAAATTCTGCTGATTTTATTACAATTAACTACTAGTACTGCTAATAAAATCCTTGAATACTATCACCAATAGCTTCTGAAAATAATAGCCCTCAAAATTCTTTACCTGCAAATCTTTATCTGTGTATTCCTTATCTCAATTTCTGGCAACTGGGAACTCAGGGTTACTGTAATGGCACAGAGTTTTTGTAGCTCAGGCAGACTGACAAAGAACAGAGACTGGTGTCTAGTGTCATTCATGTTCTATTGTTGATTGTCCCTAAACAGCAGCTTGACCCTAAAAGAAAAATTTTATTTCGTTATTATAAGCCAGGTATTTGTTTGGAGAACTTTATAAGTATATGACATCAGGCAAACCATTCATCAGTTAATTGTCTTCTGATTAAGATTACGTAGGCAATGTAACGTAATTCAGTCAACTATAACAGACAATTAAACATACTTAAACATGCCCCCTTCCCAGTGTTAACAGAAAATTTGTGCACTCCCTGATTAAATCCACCTCCCTTTTCAAGCCGTAGGTGAACACTGTATTCCAACCTATGTAGAACTGAATTCCTTCTTATGTTGTTGTACTCCAAGCTGTAGTAATCCAGAATCACATTAAGCTATATCACTAATAATGATCACAGACCATTTGTTCTCCCATTCTTGCTCCCAAAGGAGAAGTGTATGAAGAATAGCATTTTGTTTGGGTGCGAGTTTTTAACAGATACACTGCTACACATTTATCAAAACATCAAGAAAACATACCTGGCATTTGGAATGTGSTTAAGTGTATAGTGGTTCTAACAAAACTCTCTTTCTCACACAATTATTGACTATATTTCCAGTTCAAGAGCATGAGGCAGTTTTGGGCTCAGGCCACTATTATTATCTTGAAGTGCACAAGATCTGATATCTCATGAGTAGTATACAGAGTACACGCATGTTCATTGCCATAACACTGAGCAGACCTGCTGCAACTCCTCCGTAGCGTTTGGAATTCCCTAAACACACCAAATAAAGCTCAGGCTCAAAACGTGACCCTTTTATTCCTTCTTGCCGTTTTTCGCGCACTGAGAGTAAGGGACCAGATACTGTGAACTATTATCATTCCATAAAGATTCACACTGTTATAACTGCACTGTGACTATTTCAGGATTACACACAGGCCAGAGATGGGAATCTATTTCTTTCCATGGATTTGGTTTTTCAAACACCTTTGGTGGGTCACACCTTATCAGTGTTATCCAACAGCACTAACACATTTCATGTGAGTGCTAGTAATACGAAGTTATGGCCCATTGGCTGTATGACTGTTGTATGCCCTTATATATTGCAGCATAGGCCAGGCACAATGTAAAGGAACTGGAATATTTATGACACAAAAAAGAACAGCTAAAATGTCATTATTCAGAGAAAATACATCCCTTTACTACAGCAGCTTTCTCAATGAATCAGTGTTCCAAAGTTAAGTAGGAAGTCTGCTTTTTATCCAAACCCAGACACAAGCACTGCACAAAAAAAAAGAGCTGTTATAATAGTTCTCCCCCTGCAAATCCYCAAAAAACTTTTTTGAACTGGCCTTACCAGGAACAATCAAGAAAGTAATAAATATAAAGCAATTTGCTTTGCAAATGTTGTGAAGTCACCAGGTGAAGTGACCTGATAGAGCAATTCTGTAAATCATGACCAAAATGATGATCCAGAAACATTTTTGAGGAACAATGCCAAAGACAACTTTGCTGTTCCGATTTTGCTTTCCCTTGCTTATTGTGTAATACGTTTAAGAGCTTAAATAACCTCAGTCACATGCTAGAAAACCACAATATCAGTGTTTTCTAACTGCAATTTTAAAGAAAATTATGTTTGTTTCTTTGTTTTTCATCCTTAAAGGATGCATTTCAAATTTTTTTCTACTCATGAGGAGTAGATTTTTTAAAACGCCTTCAAGATTATCACTTCATCAGAAAATTCCAGCAGCTATAGCTTTCAGGAAAAGACCATTTTAAAAGAATGAGACAAAAATGTTGTTAGTTTGTGAACACAGAAAAGTAAGGGCCAGGTCCTCAGCTTTCATAATGTTTAAAAGAATCCCAAATGGCCARCTGGGGACTTCTGTGGTAAAGATGTTGTAAAACACATGCTGTGATGTTCCAGTGATCTGCTTGCTGGTTGAGGACAACTCCCCTCTGGGAACCACTCACTGGATTCAGTTAAGTTAGATCTTGCCAGTGATCATAAAAGCTAATGGGACAGAGTGCTTGTACCTTCAGGGGAGGAAAAAAAAAGAGAGAAGTAACAGTTAATGTAGATTTATCAAGTTTAAATCACATCACATAACGCAATTCCCTTCTTTACAGGTAGCAGACCTTACGGGTACGAGAGAAATTACATTTTTAGAGGCTGATAATCACAACATTTGTATAGGAAAGCATGATCTGGAAAACGTTATAGAATGGCTGCCAAACTGAACAAGATTTTAGTCAGAGAATGCTTCTCGTTGCTTTTCAGTCAAAACAGAGGGTAAATCACAGCGTTTGGAGGTGGTATTTGGTATTTTCATAATGGCCTGGACAAGGGAATAAAGAGCCTCCTTATTAAAACTGGAAACGACTGGAAAGTGGTGAGAGACTACGGGCACACTTCCCATTAGGATGACTGTAATAAATTGGAGACAGGATCTGAAAAACAGTGCAGCTATTCAGTGARGAAATAGGGAGTTGTCCTGTTTTGCTGTACACAGCGAGCTAAGTGTCAGCTTAGGGAAAGGGATTTGGGTTACGATAGGTCGCACACCGTAATTTTTAACTCCCTCAGGTAACCACCTCCCCCCCAACCCCTGATCGTACAGGAATGTATAGGCAGGAGCCTTGCCAACAAGGTACCCGAGGCACCGCAGCCGCCGGCGAGCCTCAGCGGCGGTGGGAGCACGGCGGGGCCGCGCCGAGGCTGCCGGCGGCGGGGGGCGGTGCTGCCCCGCAGGGACGCGGCGCCACCCCTCCTCCCGCCCCCCGCTTCCCGCCTCCCGCCTGAGGAGCCGCCGCGGCCGCGCTGCAGCGCCGCGCGCCGCCAGGCAGCAGGGAGGCAGGGCAGGAAAGGGCAGGGCGCGCCCCTTGAGCGGCGGCGGTCAGCTGCCTGCAGCCTGCCTCCTCGCGGGCACGCAGCGCTCGTTGCAGCGGCGGGGGTTACAAGGAGGTGCGAGTTAATTCCGTTTGCACCGCGTCCCAGCTGCTGTGAGTCGCCGAAAAGTGGAAGATCGTGGTAAGAGTAACACTGTGTCTTTGGTGGAAAGCTGCTTGTTTTGCCTGAAAGGAAACGTGGGAGATGACGTGACTGATATTCACCATGCTTAACAGCAGGCAATCAGCATGTGTGGAAAAATCCTGTACAATAATAGCCACATTTTTTCCATATGTAACATCTGCTTATTCTTAACGTTAAAACGTTTTCATAGCAAAGAGACAGCCAGGCAACGCGCAGCCCTTTGCATAATTAGGGCGTTAGTATGATTTATTGTAACCTGTGACTTCAGAGAAAGTACATTTATTTTGTAATTGAAGTTATGTTGTAAGTAAATAATCAGCTTATCACCACGTTATCCTTAATTCACCATAGTTAAACGTACCTGCAATGGTGCAAGAGCCAACTGCTGYCAAAGGTAAAGAGCTCTAAAGGTAAATGCAGCTCAGCGGAATGAGTGCACCYCCCCTCAAACACACTTCACCCGCTTTGAGAGAAGAAGCTTTATAAGTACAGACCATTTCAGAGCCAGGTGACAACCTGAAAGGCAGCCTAGGATACTGCATATTATGTTTCCCACTGGTAAGCTGCATAGTAGCAAAACAAGTTGGAGCATTTAGACCCCAAATCTCGTCTGGAGTTCAAAACCACGAGCGCTTTTTGTTATTTCAGTGAAGCATTTATGCAGGCAGTTCAGGTTGGCTACAGAGATTATTTTAAGGGCTGGATGAGGGTCATATACCATGGATCTAACGACAGCACGATCGACAACCCGGTTTTATCGATCGCAAGCCCGAGCGATTGAAACCCGACTAAAGGTGCTGTTAGGTAACTTGTGTCACTGCCTGCCCACCGGTGAATACACTGCCCGTTCTTGAGCGGCCTCCTCCAGCGCGTTAAGGACCACGCTATGAACGTAGTTATTTCAGAGCCGCCGAGCAACGGGTGCTGGCGGGGAGAGCCCGCAGCTCCGCGGGAGCGGGGTGCAGCAGGACGCGGGGCGAGCCCCGCCCACCCGCAGCCTTACGGCCGTTACCGGGCGTCGTGTAACCGTCGCCTGGTCACGTGGGTATGCGGGAGGCCGACCACGCCCCCGATCCCCCCGCTAACCCGTCCCCTCCCCCCGGCTGCCCAGTTAACCCCGCGCGCAGTGTGGAGCCCTCCAATCGGTGGGCAGCTGACGCCCTCTTTGAAGAGCACTTCGCTGCGTCAATGAGAAGCCGGCGTGGAGGGGGCGGGCCGAGAGGGGGCGGTGGCGGCGGGCAGCGATAGGCTGCGGCTGGGCTCCAATCAGCGCGCGCGAGTGGGGTCTGTACTCGGGGCCGGAGCAGCAGGCGCCGCGCGCAGGGTGCGGCGAGAGCGGCTTGTCCGGTGCGGGGGACATGGTGGGGTCCGGCGAGGTCGGGAGCGAGTCGTGGCGGGGCCGCTACTACCGGCTGGAGGAGGTGCAGAAGCACAACAACAGTCAGAGCACCTGGTTCATCCTGCATAACCGCATCTACGACGTCACTAAGTTCCTGGAGGAGGTGGGTGCCGCTCGTCCCCCCACGCGGACTTTCCAGGCCTCCCTCGGGCTGGGGGCCGGAGCCGGCCGCTCTGGTGCGAGGCAGGCGGGGGCCTGTGCTCTCGAAACGGCGGCGCTCGTGCTATTAGCGCGTCCGGGATCTCAGCCGGCGGTAGCGAGGGCGCGGCGGCCGTTGGGGGCGGGGAGCGCGGCCCGCGGCTCTAACGGCCGGCCGGGTGCGGGCTCCGGGTCGGGGCTGCCCTTCGGGCTGCTTTCGGGCAGGAATGCTAGGGCGGGACCGGCGCTGCTCTCGAGGAGCCCCGCATCTGAAGAGCCTGTTGTTTGCTTTCTCCGTTTCTATGTTCTTAAAGCTTTGGTGCCAGCAGTTTCGAGTTTGCTGAGCACTATATCTCTCATTTGCATGTAATCCAATAACACTAACTCCCCCCCACCCCCTTAAAGCTTTTACTTTTATAAAAACCTACGTTCCCCAGAGACTTTGTGCTCTTACTGCAGTCTCAGCACGCAGATCTTGGGCATGTAATGTGGTAATGTGAAGCTGTTAAAGTTCAAACTCTCCTGGAGTGCAGTGGTCTAGTTGAATGCCTCTGCTTTTCCAGTTAACAATTGATGCTCTTGATCAGATGTAATGAGCAATCGATGTAATCATTGATAGTCATAGTTAATAAGGTAGCAGCTTAGTCATTGGACTGCACCAACTAAAAATGTTTTTTTGTGGAGACTTAGAAAAGCAAGTACCGAGCAATACTTTTTTCAGTAATAACTATAGCTAGGATTTATTCATGATGTACTATTCCATTTTTTTGAGGTTTCTCCCCCCCTTCTATTATTCCAAACCTGCAAAGATGTAATATTCAATTAAAAAGTGTTGTTACAGGCTTGTATTAACTTGAGAATGCAGTTCAGATTGGTAATGACATGATAAAAATCAAGCCTGTGCATTTGCTTATGGCCCCATCTTGTTATTCATGGTCTTAAACACTTCAAAGAATAAATCAGGTATTCTGCAGATAATAATTTGACAAGCAACTTTTCAAAGGTGGTGTCAACACAAGCAGTATTTTTTTTTTTTTTGAGCTGTACCAGCACAAGTTGTTTGGCAGCTCAGCAAGCTGGATTGTGGAACTGATATGCAAACTCTCTTTTTCTGGGTTATTTTCATCCATCTCTATTCCTTGTCTGGTTCATTGTTTAGTTATGTAATTGCTTGGTTTTGCAGGCAAGGCCATTTTAAGTGCAGAAGCTCTGGAGAAGAATGGAGTTTTTCATGCAGTCTGATAAATTGAAATAGTTGTTCTTCCAAACTTGATCAGTTTTCATTGGTACACAGCAATGCTATGAGCTCTTCTGCCAGGTTAAAAAATCGACAAAAAACAATCTCCAGAGCTAACAAACTTCTGGTTTTAAATAGCTGCGCAGGYGAGCTGGCATCTTCTTCCTTCAGTATGTGTGATGAAGTTGATAAATGCTAAGAGGTACTGTTTTATACAAAGTTTTCCAAGAAAGAGTGTTTCAGTCTTCAGGAAAAATTTTGCCAGTTCAGTAACATATCAAAAAAGTCTAGGCTGTCCATAACCAGATGTGAGTAATTGGTTGTAGTTGTTACTTGAGCAATAGTGGGATGTCTGAAGCACTTTGGTACATGTGGGTCAAATTCTGTCCTTACAATGAGCAGCTTTTAATGTTGCCTTTGGAACTGAACCTTGAACATGAATGCTAATATTCTGAGATAGTAAGATCAGATAACTTTTTTTTCAGCAGTATTCAACAGTGCAGCTTCACTTTGAGTGAAGTTCTGGAGTATTGTAGTATGTGTTGTGTTAGTGAGCTCTAGGATGGAACCCTTGCATGAAAATACTTAATAGGACAAATAAAATTTTTCTACCTTTTCTTGAATGCTTTTGATACCTGGTTAATTTATCAAGTGGTGTGGTAATATGTTTTAGGCTGTCTGACATCTTGGGGGATTTACACACAATACAGATAAGGAGATACTGGAGTTTCCATAAATTGGAATACTGTAAGTTGCTCTCAGTGAAGCATGGATTACATGAGTGTTTTTATAGCATTGTTAGTCAAACTTGGCTTTACTTATCGCAATTCCTTGCGGGAGTAGAAAAGCTTAAAATATTTCAGGAATTAAATGTAGGCTATGAAAATAAAGTCTAGTAGTACTTCAGTGAGAGCACTGCTAAAGCATCTCCTCACTCCTACTGCTACTCCCAAGTAGGAAGTTAAGTAACAGTGTCACTTTTCTAGTGAGTGAGGAACTGGGAACAAAAACTGGCTTCACCATGAGTCCCATTTCTTAATTAAACAGTTAGTCTTTCTAGCTTCTGCATTAACCTGTGGAAACATTCTCTTGATGATTATGAAGTTGAAAATGTCACAGTATTTCAGGTGTTTCTAAGGACAACCTGGATTCTCTTGTCTAATATGTGAGCGTCTGCTGCTGCCTTTCCCTACATTACATTAATTTGGGGGGGGGGGTTTCTCTTACCAGCTGTTGTCTCTTCATAAAGCTTGTAGATGCTTAGTGAAACTTGGTTGCTCTTGGAACCCATCAGCCTCTGTCAACACTTTACTGAAAGTTGAAGAAGGGGGTGTGTGTGTGTGTGTGTGCGCGTGCCTGTGTGTATGCATGTGTGTGTCCTGAAGCGGGTGGGGGCTGAGATGGAGTGGGTGTTGGTACATAGGCCTTGCCCTTAGGAAACCAAGCTAAGAAAAGATCTTTTGAAATACAGATGAAGTACTGGAGGAAAAAAGGATTGTTTACTTTGGCACCTTATCCTAAAGGTTACTGAGGATGAAAACTCCAACAACTGCTTTTCTTAAAACAGCAGATCTCAGGATCAAGTTCTGTAACTTGAATATATATCTATGAATTTTCTTTATCAAAGTATACCCTGTAAGAGAGGAAATCCAGAGACCTCAGCTTTTGGAGTAGAGGATCTGAAAGCTCTTGATGTGAAACAGTATTCTTGAGTCAGGAAACTCCTATATCACCTTTTTCAATCAAAGGCTGTTGGACCTGTATGACAGAAAACTTGGGAAATGTTTTCCTAGCTTCAGGTCCTACATCTTTTAAGAAAAATAGTTACTGGAAATGCATGTGTTCTCACATTGGGATCTTATGGCTATAGTGATTATAGTATAGATAATATATGTATAAGAATAATACTAAATGACAATTGGTGGGTTAAGTATGTTGGTTGATTGATGCTTTTCATTAGCTTAATAAAGCAGTCCCACTGTTCAGACTCTGATGTCAATATGGTGAGCTAAACAAGAATAGCTTGGCCTATAAAAATAAGAATAAAATTATCAGTGGCCTGATCTGCTTCCCACTGTGGTGAGATTCTTCCCAATGCCTTTGTGGGAACTTGGTTGGATTCCTTAAACTATGCAGAGAAACTAACATGAATAAGAACATGTCTCCACTTTCAAGAAATTCTGCTTTCTGGAAACAAACTACCATATGTATTTAATATTTATCTAATGTAGACTTTTTTGTTTAGGTTACTTTGGTGGTCTTGAAAGTTTGCTTGGGAATAAAATTCATGTAGAGGAAAATATCATTAATGGCCAATTTAGATTTTTCATGAGCTATGAACTTGAGCTTTCATGGTGATGTATCTGAACAGAGAATGGACAGCTTCTGTAAGATGTGTTTTGGAAGTGTTGATCAAATAAAAATGCTATTAGGTGCAGAAAAGCAAATATTGTTTTATTGTRTCAGAATGGCATTGTAAAATCTTTTCTCCACACTGTGGCGATAAACTACATTCATCTGATGTGATGATATTATGGGACAGTAGTGTGACATTTTCTACATTTAATCTAATGAATCCTTTACATCCAGAAGTGTCACTAGTAGCATGTTCTTTGATCTGTCAACATATGTGAGTTTCAACTGCAGAACTTTACAGTCCAAAGATTTAAATCAGTGTTGTCACTTCCTAAAATTCTGATGAAACTTGCAGGAGGGTTTGAGAATGCTTCGAGGGGTGGAAAATACAGCAGTTCTTAGCATGGTATTTCTTTGCAAAATATTATAAGCTATAATTGTTTTGTAATCAGGGAAGTGGGTGCCAAGCTACTGGACACTTCTCTAGCACTTCGTCTGAAATCCTAATCACTGTTTTCAAAAATACAGGGTCATCAAAAGAGCTACTACTAAAATTCTGAGTACGGAATTTGTCCTGTAATTTCAGTAGTTGATAGGATACTTTACAAGAACTCTTCCTACTACATGAAAGTGTCCTTGAAGCAAATGAGTGTTGCGTGTCTGTCTTGCACAATAAAGCTAAGACTCTCAGGGTATTTCTGGCTCTGTCACGGTTCCTTTCTGCTTCTAATTCCCTGTAGTGCAAAATGCCATATTTGGATGAGTAAGWCTACCACTGGTGGAGGACTGTGCTCATCTCCCTGAAAATTAAACCTGACCCTAGACTTAGTTTTCCCAGTATGGGATGTGGAGGGGAGAGAGACTGTGAATTAGGATAGCTATACTTTCATAGAGTCTTGAACTGTGACACAAAGTTGCATGACTGTGTGGAGAGGGAAGGAGCCAGGGAGAAGAGGTGATAGGTGTTCAGGATGAAGTAATTAGACTTTTGACCCAGATGACAACAGTGAATATAGCTGTGCAGTTGCATTATCTGAATTTTTTTCTAATGTGCTGCTGTTAGGACTGTGAAATTAGTTTATACTAGGCACTTTTGCTGGCTTTGTGCAGACTTCTGTCATGCGTACAAGTTACTGTGTTCTTACATTGGGAATGTCCTAGGAATGAGCTAGACTAGCTTAATTAATTGGCAAAAGCTTTTTGCTTTCCCTTGAGCCCAAATTTTACAAATAACTGAGGTGTTTTTTCAGGTATCAGGAGGATCTTGGTTTAGAAGTGATCATCTGTGTACTCTGTGGGCTTCCAGTTCCAGGGACCATCAAGAGGCTCTTTAATAAAGTAGAAATTCTGGTAGCAAGCTTTGTGTACTCTGTGGAAGTGTAAACAATGGCCCAACATAACCAAACTTTGAGAGATTCATCGAACCATTGAAAATGCTAAGCTTTTTGATACCAAAGTCATTTGTTGCCATTTGCAAGGTGTTGCAGTTATCTCCTTTCATTAGCAGAGGTGGAGTCTTTTCATGTGTCACTTGTTATGTGCTAGTTGTTTGGGGGGGGGCGTTGCATTTTTAAGTAGAGGTGTTGTCAGGGGAGAAGAAAGTAACTAGCAACCTGTTAAACATGCATAGGAGTATTCTGAAGCTTACTAGTAACTTGTGCTGGGTGGCTTAATGAGCTGGAAACTCCACATAAGGAGTTAGTTATCTCCACCTTAGTTTTGCTAATGCAGCTATATTCAGGTTGTGAGGAAAAATCACTTCCCAACCCCCACCCCCCCACCTTGTACAGCTGTGGTGGCAGATGTCAGGGTGACTGTCTTTTGGCTTCAGCTGATCTGTGGTTGCTGCTGAGGGGAACTGGTGTTCACACTCTTTCTGTGGTGGCACTAGCAGTCACATGGCTCTATAGGCAGAGGGATCAGCTCACTGATGAGACTAAAAATTAATTAAATTAAAAATTAATTAATAAAAAGAAAAGCCAGGGCGTCTCACTGAGGCTGCCCCTATAGCTGCATAATTGCTTTATGGTGGTACAAGGAAGGGATTTGGGAACAAATTAGTGTAGGGTCATTCCATAGGCAGCTGTCTGCAAGTAGTTTGTTAAAGCACTCTGAAATGGCTGACAATGTATATGCAGTTATACTGGTAAGAATCCTCTTGCTTATTTTCTTGGAGGAACCAGTGTAAACCATGTGATCTTGACAAATTACTGGAGTAACTAGTGTTTCATCTGCTGACTTGAGTGGGGTATGGTTCATGGCAGTGCCTGAATATGAATGTACATGCTCCTAGTGCACTATAAGTATTGTAACTTTGGTTTGTATTGCTACTTGTTGATGTCTTGTTAAGCAAGTTTTCCAAGGAGTTTTGCCTTTTCTTCTGCTTGAGAAGCTACATATATTTCATAATAATCCTTTTAGTGTAATACCTGATAGTTGATACAGCACAATTCATACCTGGGAGAGTAGTTTCTTCTGTTCTGGGGAACATATTTCTATAGCGTGGTAGAGAAGAATGTTGTTGGTGGGATTCTTTGAAGACATAGTTATGGCAATAGCTGGGAGATGAGTTCAGTTTCTTAATGTACTGTATGCTTCAAGGCATTGAACTTGAATATTTCCTCAACTTTTGTCCTGTCCTTTCCCTGAATGCTTACCAGAAGGTATTCAAGGGCAGGATTTTGGTCAGCATGCCATATCTGCACGTCTGCTTGCATAATCTTTATTCTGCACGTGCTCTTTTAACCTTTTTTTGGCTCACTTGCTGTGCATAATCTCTCCTTTTAGCAATTGCCTAATCTCTTTGCTTTTGCTTAGTCATAGTGGGGATCACCAGTGGCTTTAACTGAAAAGCTTGGCTTTAGGGGAAAAAAAAAATAATAAACCCACAGTGTTTGCAGTCTTTTTTTGTTTTAAAGAAAAAAGCTCTGCCTTTGCAAGGATTAATGAAAGTTTTAGAGCTTTGGCACTGTTGAAAACTACTAGTAATGKTGTTTCTTGATCAGTATGAACAAGAATTATTTTGTTTGGAAGGGAAAGATTGCCAGGAGGTAAATACAGTAGATTTGAAATAAATGCTAACTTGAATTCCTTAGGCTGGCAGAAATATTTATGCCATTTCTTTTTCATCTGCTGTGTGAGCACCCTGCTGTTCGTCTTGCTTGGAGTACAGCTGAACCTGAACAATAGGGGATTTGCTTATTTTCATGGTTCTAGTTTCCAGTGTCAGAAGTGTTGAAAAACAGAATTAAGGCTCCAAAGGAAGTATTCAGAAGCTTTAATAAACAAAAAACTACTGCACCCTTTACTTTGCTTCTCTGCTCCTTCCCATCCCCTATGTCTAATGCACCATGATTAGTTTTCAGTAACCATAAGGTTGTGCATATTTGCCTAGGCAGTGTGCTAGAGGGTCAGGCATGTTTGTCATCTTCTGTCACTTGTAAAGTGTCAAACTTACTTTGTGGCTGTCTTAATGCAAGGCAGTATTACTAACATGTTTTCAGCTTGCTTATCTAATCACTACTGCTGTTTACGGAGTAGTTTCCTGCTTCTGAGTTGAGTGACAAACTTTTTGGCATGTTACTTAGTTATATGAGTAACTTATTTGGTGCTGAGAAAATTCACTGAACCAAAAGATATGTCTTGTATTATATACTGACTGAGTTATTTGATGTAGTAGGATTGTGAAACTGCACGCAATCACAAAAATGCATTCTGGGGAAGAATAAAAGTCAATGGATAGCAGGATCTAGATTAAAGGAATGGTAATGGATTGAGGTATTAGGAGATACTAGGAGAGCTACTCTCCTTTCCATCTTGATGGTTTTGTCAGCCATGTGGTCTTGTGATTCCGTAGTCAGCTAAAAACAAATTGTTAGCTAATTTAGTGTCTTGTAAGAGTTTTCGGTGGTGCTTAAGCAGCTCCAAAGTCGCTGGCTAACTAGATAAAATCATGCAATAATTTCTGTTGGAAAGGACCCTTGTAGGGCCCAACGCCCAGCTCAAACTAGTGTTAACTTGAAAGTTAGGTCTGGTTCCTCAGGGCCTCACCTAGGCAAGCTTTGAGTGACTCAAAGCGTGAAAATTCTGCAGGATTTCTGACCAGCTGTTTTCAGTGTTTGATCACCCTTCTTGTGAATAACTTTGTTATATCTAGTTGGAATGCTGCTTGCTGCAACTGATACCTCTTGACCCGTATCCTTTTTCTGTATAAAGCTTTGTTTGTATGAAATGCATAGATTTCCTGTAGAAGGGAGAACAGAGTGCAGCTTAATAGTTGGGGCCCTAAAAGATTGACCGATTCCTGCTCTGTTCTAAATGCTTCTCCAGCTGCTATGGGCAATGCCTTATACTGGTCAGTCACTGATGGAGTAGAGACTTAGTTTTTCTTTTTGACTTCTGAGAATGTATAAAGCCCTAGAGTTATTTAGAAAGCCTTGAATTTGCTTTAAAACAAGTCCAACAGCTGCTTTTTGCAAGGCCAAATTTTAATGTTTAGAATTGTGGAAATAGTTTTTTCCGCTAACAAATTCAAAACTGATTAAAATTGCAGCACCCAGGGGGTGAAGAGGTCCTCAGGGAGCAAGCTGGGGGAGATGCTACTGAGAACTTTGAAGATGTTGGCCACTCCACAGATGCAAGGGCACTATCAGAGACATTTATTGTTGGGGAGCTTCATCCGGTGAGTATGTAAGAGTACTGGTGTTTGCTGCTTACAACAGTGTTCTTGTGTCTAGATATTTCTCTGGTAACTTCCTTTCAAAATAAGGAGAGTTACTAGCATGGCTGTACACCAGTCCTGCAATTGTTTGTGGTGGGCCAGGACTGGAGATTGGTAGAACCTATCATCAGCAGTTGACTAGTATACCATAACAATGGTCACATGTAGATTTTCTTCTTTGAAATGCATTTCAGCTTAGTTATTGAATAAACTGAGTATGAAATCATGTTGTTTCTGACCTGTGAGCTCTATAAAAAGACTAAAGTCTTATAACAAGGCATAAGACATTGAAGGTGATATGTCAGAGTGTCTAACCCTTTTTTTAAAGATATCTCAATGTGCAAAGTGATTACTAACAGCCCCTTTTATGCTTTCATCACTGTAAATATCTGTCAGGCTTCCATCTGGATCTACAAGTACAGTCTGGGTCTTCATGTGTCTGTCTAGACAGATCTTTGCAGTAGCAGTTTTCTTTTAGTCTGATGCTTTGTCTGTCTTCCCTGTCTTTGACTCCCCCCTTTTGTGCTGTGTCAATATGTTATGTGTTTGAAGTTGTCAAGGCTGTTCATCATCAGTTCCCACCAGTTCTTCTGTCAACTCCTTCTTTCTATTTTCTCCTTGCTGTTTCTTACACTTTTAACAAGCACCTTTCTGCTGCCTCAAGCTTTAAAGAATTTATTTCTACCCCTTAGCTACAGAGATTTTTGCCTTGACTTCCTCCTGACTTGCCTTTTCCTATATTGTCCTGCATGTTGGTAGTTGAAAACCACTTGATAGTGACCCAGGCTGCTACTGTACAGACTCTACTGCCTGTCACTGCCTCTTCTGTTGTCTGTTTTGTGTATGTGTTTTGTCTTGCCTTTRGGATAAATATCCTTGTCTTGAGTAGTGTGTTTCACAGTAAGATTCCTGATCCTGTATACATCTTAAGCCCTGTTTTGATAGCCATTAACAGTGTAGCCTCTCCTGATATGCATCAGGCCTGAATTACTTCATATTTGTAACCTAACAAACTTGTAATCTGTTTCTGCTGATGACTGATGTATTACAATTTTTGTTCTTAACCCAGCTACCAATCTTCAGTTCTTATCAAACAAGCGCCTGGTTTCATTTGATATGCAGTAAGCAATTGTTGATAGTCTTATGTACAATTACAACACTATCAAGATGATATACTGTTTTTTTGTAATGAATGTGTCTACTGTCTGGAAAACTTAATGAGTTTATGGCAGAGCCATAGAATTAGAGACCTTTGTGCTGGACCGGTACTAGTTAGATAATTTTGCCCATGATATAAGCAGACTAGGTAAAGGTAAACCAGTATTACTGTAATCTGTATGTAAGCTAAGGGTACATACTGTTTAGAGACAAGGGAAATTAAAAAAAACATGGGCATAAGAAATAGTGAAATATGTTAGAGTTGTTTCATTTCTTTATTGTATCCTGGGAATCATTTGAGGAAATGATCTTGTTTATTGTAGCTCAGCATCACACATTGACATCTCTCTGCCCTTTTGTAAATATCTTTCCTAAGAAAGAATAGGTATACATCAACACAACAGAACTGTGAACTGAAGCTAGTGATAAATTAATTTTTGAATGATTTGGTTTTTTTTTCTAAGTGTTTTTCCTTATTTTCCCACAGGATGATAGAGGGAAGCTTCAGAAACCAACAGTAAGTATTTTCCTGAAACATCACATTATTGTTTCTTCTGGGCATTAGAGGTGGTGTCTCTCTGTACAGAATATACCCACAGAGGCAAAAATAATTCAGGTTGATTTTTAAAGGATAGTGTTTCAGGTCATAAATCTATTAAACCTGTTGATCTGGTTTCGCAATGAATTATTCCTGTTAGCTATACTGTCTTGCCTGTAACTTGTGTGGTTTCAAAGCAAGAGGTGATTGTGAAGTGATGGCATTACACTAAAGCACTACRTGTTGCTTTTTTTTCTCCCCTCCAAAACACTTGTTTATCAATCTTGTCTATAAGTTTAATTTTTTAAACTGAACACTAGAAAACCGTTGATTCTAGACTAATTTTTTTTGCTATAACAATACATTGGTAATGCTGTTAGATACAGAATGTAGGTGAATTTGATTGTTACATAATAGATTAGTTAATTAGCAATAATGAACCCTTTTCAAGGTGAAAATGCTGTTCACTTCCTGACTGTTTCAGTAGATGTTGCTGACAGTGTCCTGACAATGTAGTATTGCACTGTCTTACATGCTAAGTTTTTTTTTCTTTTTCAAATAAGGTTGTTTTGGCACTCAGCTGTTAAAATCGCAAAATTCTGACATCCCTTAAAGGAGGAAGGGCAGCAGGAATTAACTTGTACACCTGTTGCTGCTGTGTGTATAGAGGATGTTGCTCAGGGCTGGCTTAACAGCGCAGCAGTATACTTGGAAAATAGTTAAACATAACTTAAAATGGAGTGTGTTAGTAATAGGATCTTCTTTCTTGTGCTCTTTGAGAGATTACTTTCAAGAACAATCACTTCTGTAAAATCTCTTAATAATATGAATAAGTTAAAGGGAAGAAAGTAAAGAATACACATTGAAATGTTCACTATAGTAATTACTTCCATTTCTTAATTAAGAATAACATACTAATAACTAAGAAATGGGGTGGGAACAGGAATTCAGAGTGCCTTCCATCAAGAATAGTGTCTGCCATCCAGATTTTTTTTTTTATGTTCAGGGCAATTAATGCTTAAGCTGCAAGAGTAGCAACCATAAATGCAACTAAAACAGATTGCCCTCTGCAAATTGTAATACCTTCTCTTGATTATACTATGCCCAGGAAATTTGCTCAAACCATGGTCAGCTGGAGTTCAGATGTATCAGGATGACTTCTTCCTGTATTGTTTGGCTTGTTCCCTTGTTTTGGCACTGGTCTGAGGTCATCCACACTACACATGTGTTCTCCAGCTTCCTTCTGGAGTGACAGGGACCCTTTCCTCCAGCAGGAAGCGTGGGCATAGCTGATAAGATGGTTTTGCCTTACACTGCGCTCTGGATGTGTAACATGGCAAGTTAGGCTCCCTGTACCCAGCCTTTCTAGCAGTGTCCAGCAGGCTTGTGATTTCACATGTTCCTCTTGTCCTTGTGCTATATTTAAAGTTGGTTTACACTTCTGGTGTTACACTGCTAAAAATTCATTTTTACAAAGTGGCCCACATTCTTCTCACTGTCTTTGGCCCTTGGGGGAGGGTGGGGATGGGGAGACCCTCTGGTCCTGTGGATAAAGCCAATCTGTTGCAGAAGGTGTTAGCCTTAGTAGTGTGGGCATAAGTTGTTCCACACTGAGCTCTGGGGTTAGATTTCTCTTTGGAGCAATCCACAAAACCAGTATGGAGGTAATCATGAGCCTTTTTCTTTTAAAGATGGTATTTTTCAAACATATATGAATCATCATATATTTATATGTGATAAAGTGGCCTGTTAAACCTGTATGGGGGGAGCCAAGGAATCCTTCACTCTAACCAAATTATAAATATTCTGATTCTATATTCAGTGATAGATCTAGATTTAATCCTTAGACCTTTTAAATGCATTTAGGGCCAAGTGCARTTAGTTTTCAAATGAATAAATCTTCATGTAAATTGTACATATAAAATGTACCCATCTAGGATTTGGTGTTGAAGTGTTCCTTTTACTGTGGAAATAGAACAAAAATTCAAATGGCGAGATATCAAAAACAATAATTTGACTGAAATTCTTATGCAATCTGAAACACCATACTAAACACAAACTGAGTTTTATAAATCTCATCTGGATGTCAGTCAGTAACTTGCTTCATGTAGGTTCCATATTAGAAATATTTCTGTGTTAATTTGGAGACATTTCAATTAGATTGTAGGCAAGCAAGGAATCATTGTCTGTAAAGAAACAAACAAAAACCTCAATGACTTCCCCTCCACCCCCCCAACAAAAACAACAACAAACCACCCCCACACAAAATAACAACCCAACCTCCTGTTCTGGGCAACTAAAATGTAACCTAAAGTTGAAGTTAACTTCACCAAACACTTGTGTCAAAAGCTGGTGTGGGTGTTCTGTTTTGTTTTTTTGACCTTTGTAATGTCATCTACAGAAACTGATGTCACACAACAGGTTAGTACTGCTGCTAACTAGCTTCAAATAAAACAGTTGCAAGAAGTCCAAGACTGTTTTCCAAAGGCAAAACACTGAGTTGTCAGTGTTGCATCTGATTGCAGAAACTTTGCCAATAAAATGGAGAAGGTAAATTTGAGGATTRCTTCATTTGAAAAAGGCAGCAATTAGTCCCATTTAGTCAGTTTTGAGAAGCTCAGGGGCTAGTTAGGGATGGAGAAGAATGTCTGCCTGATTTAAATATTTTTTTTTATGGTTTTGTCTTCCAGGAAACTCTTATTACCACTGTGCAGTCTAATTCCAGGTATAGTATGACTTCTGATGTCAAAGTTGAAGTGCCTTATGGTAACATTTCTGAAGCTTGGAAGGCCGAATAGTTTCCACCTAGTGGAAGCTTTGATGTCAGAGGATAGTGCATGAAAATTACTGTTTTTATGCAAAGTCCAAATTGTCGTCTATGCACCATTTTGCAAGGGTATTACCTTACTGCAAAGACTTTTTCTCATTAATATGTACCAGTCTCTAATGGTGTATGGTGCACAAGTCTTCATTTCCAGAGGCTGCTGGGTGACTTATGTAGAAGGCACTTGCTGCCATCACTGACTTTTTTGTGACAAACTTAAACTGTGAGATGAAGAACAGTGTGTCAGAATGGGGGGAAAAGTCTTAAATGTATGAAGTTTGATTTGGTGGTATTTACACAAAGTATCCTGCTGATACACTGACAACTGCCTAAYGCTGAAACCTCAGAGGACTGTTGCATGCCCCTTTGAGTGGTGAGCTTGGGTACTTGAATGTCATGTGATGCTGCCTCTTAGAATAGCTTTTGAATGAATGATACTGTTCTCTGCAGCAAGCCACAACTTTAAACATGTCTAGAATCTTACCGTCCTCTGAGCAAACTTGTTTTAAGCTCTAGTACAAAGTCTAACATTACAAGCTGTTTTATTTGGCAAAAGTATCACTGTCCAGCCAGTGTATTTTGCTGTATTAACTTTGAAAGGCTTGGGGGCAGGGGGGAGGGTGGGCAGAAACAGTAGTGTAACTTTGCTAACCAATGACTTAACCTTTTAAAATTTGCTGCTGACCATTTCTAAACTGATATTTCAAAAACTTCTTTCTAGTTCATGGTCCAACTGGGTGATCCCAGCAATAGCAGCAATTATTGCAGCCCTAATGTATCGTTCCTACATGTCAGAGTAAATGCCTTATGGARAACTAATGCAAGAAGAGACTGACTTGGGAAAGAGTATAAGCAAGCCTAACCCACTACGTTTCTGACAAAAGCCTGATGTCTGAAGAAAAATTCACATTTTTTCAGAAAACAAAACAATTCTTTTCTGCTGTGCACTTTTCTGAATGTTGCCTTCTTATTTGCTGTTCTTAAGTGATTAAAAAGGCAGCATTTCTCTTTTTGTATAACGATTTTATTCTCTAATGAATTATTTGATTTCTGTGCTAGAATATTTTGYATGTAACACCATGATTCTGGTTATTTCTTTTTAATCTGTAATGGGTTTGTAGGACTCTTTTTGCATATGAATTTTACAGCTTTAAATGACTAACAAAACTTTATGTAGATTTGTCCATGTACACAACTTCATTTAACTTCAGAATTGTTTTCTTCAATGTAGTATGTTTGAATGAAATGCTAATTAAAAGAAGCACAATGGAGAAAGCTGTTGAGTGGAGTAATAGGTATAGGTGCCTGTAAGTGGTTAGGCCCTACCAATCAGGCTATAATGAGCTGATTTTCCTTCCTTCCTAACATCTATTCCTACAGCTGGTGTAGATCCTCCTACTGGCAAACTGCTGCCATTGAAAAAAATAGCAAAAAATTAATAATAATTGGTCCCAGTATTCAACCCAATTAGATCCTAAGGATGTCTATTGTGTGAAAAATAACCTTTTTGCAAAAAAGATAGAAAACAAGTGCTCTATGAATTCCACTATAGGTAATGTAACTGCTACTAAATAATACTGTTCTTGCCAAGCACTCAGGTGACTCTGATTTGTTGTGGAACATCTAGACTTGTATGAGATCTTCAACTTTGTCATGGTACATTGTGAGGAAAAACTGATATCTGGGATCTTTCTGACTGTTCTGTGATGTGCTCCTTGGTGCTTTACTATGAAGAGATGACTATTTTCACTGCTAAATACAAGATAAGTCAAAGTTTGCATTTTGTGGTGAGCATTTTAGTCATATGTAAATGATTATGAATAAAAGTTTAATTACTTACTCTTGTCTGACTCTAATATACTCACTTCAGAACTTCCCCCCCACCCCCCGAGGCCTTTAAAGAGTTGTTCTTGTGCTGCTGAGAAGTGTGCCAATACATGTGTGTTAGTGTATCCTGAAAGTAAAGATAAATGCCTTATGCAGGCAACTTGCCTATAAAGACTGGGAAGGGGCACTGTGCAACACTTAGCCTGGATAACTGTTTCCATCCTGTCTAGGGCAAATATCATAACCTCAGCACCAGCTGGGGCCCTACTAGCAGTGGTTTGGCCCCATAAGCTCTGCCTGCCTGACAGTCATCGGGGCTTGTGGTGTTACTCAAAGGGCTGTACCTTAGCAGCACTACAGAAGACACACTGTAGGTCCTGTGTCAAGTCAAAGTGAAGGATACTGTACTATGAACACTTGTTYGTTTGTGTTTTTAATGGGGCTGAGGAGGAAGAGTGGTGTTATCTCAGGAGACTAGCCTTCAAGAACAGATAGTGTCAAAATGCCTACATATGCACAAGACAATAACAGTAAAGGATTTCCATTTATAATTTGTACAGTAATTGAGAATCTAATGAAACTTGGTTTCTTGTAGATATGTCTTACAGCTTCAACTGAAAGCTTTTAGTATCCCTTACATCTGGATTCATGTGTCTGCCTCTGTCAAACTTGGTTTACAGATGCAGAGACGTCTACATTTACAGTAGGTCCCATGAACTTTGCCTTAGAAGTTGAAGTATAAATGGCAGTGATTGGAATTGCATGTCACTTATTTCTTACTCTGTCCTGTTCTTGCCCTAGCTTCTCCTCTGAATAGAAGGAAGCTGACTTAAAAATTCAGGCTGTATTGGCTTTTTTACAGATAACCTTTTAAAAGGTTTAAACTTCATTATTTATTAAACTACTAAATTAAAAAACTACTAAATTTAGATTAAATGTTATTTTAAAAACTAATAATTAAAAAGGGCATGGCAATAAAGGGCATGTTTAAAATCACATGTCAGGGCAAGGCAAAAATAATTCAGAAAGCCCAAATAACCTTTCAAGCCTCTGCAAGAATTTCAGGATTTTATATATATAAAACAGATAATATATATAAACAGATATCTCATATCTGTTGATAGGTAGTGCAGTCAAAGTGGCTCCATAAGGCAAAACACTTGTTGCAAAAGACTTTTTTCCATGCTATTTGTGTCTCAGGAGTTTTAGAATGGAAAAGCTCTGTTTGGGCCCCGTATGCTGGATGTCTGTTAGCGGCTAGAATGCCTTAAGAGCTCCCAAGGAGTCCATATTCAAGCACAGTTCCATCCAAAAACAATCCAGTGGGCACACAGGGACTTTCCACAATCTGAATCAAAAATGCAGTAAGTGGAAACAAGTGGGAGATATTTTAGAAATTGCAACATATTGAGATGCTAGTGTAGATGTATGCAATTCATTCCCTGTAATGGGTTTGTTGAAGTTCCCTTCCATCAGTGGTGATGTAAGCTGTTCCTCAGAGGTGGAGTTGACTGTTTTCAAGTTTTTACATGTAAACTGATAAATGCAAAAGGTTGACAAGGTTCCTTTTTTAATAACAAAAGAAAGGTTAGAGCTGCATTCTGTAGGGGATCATACAGGAATTTTTGTGACCTCGCTTTTAACTATGAATATGAGAGGGAGAAAAAAAGTCTATATAGGTTTGGTGAGAAATGGATTATTACACTGTTGAAAAACTAATAAAGTGAATTAAGAATAGTCAATGTTTTTACTGTCTGATGACAAAAAGAAAATGGAGACTGTTTTCAAAACAGAATCCTTTGTCCCCAAATCCTCTCTGGAGGTCATTGCTCTAATTGTCTGGGAATTCACTTTATTATTAATTTTTGCTTGGAGAAGCTTGTTTCAGTGATTAATGCTTTAAATTAGACATTTGCTTTTGTTGTTTACTTGTGTAATCTCACAATGTTTATCGTCTTTGTATCCTCAAATAATGTACTTGGGTATTGTATTTTTGGCCTCAATTTGGGTATCCTCTGCTGCTCAAAAGAATGCATAGTGGCAAGAGAACTCCCTTAAATGGAGGCAGTATAGGCTTCCTCTTGATTTGTGTGGAGTAAAGCAACACAGCTTGTTCACTTCCTTTCTCTATCTATGATGAGAAAAAATACTGTACCATCTCTGTCTCACTTTCTGTGGCACAATGGTCCAATGCCTTTCTGCAGTACTGAATCCTATACTGCAATCAGGATTTTGCAGAGTGACAGAGAGGTACTGGCAAGTTGGGTAAAAGTTTAGACAAATGGAAGCTGATCACAGATTTGTAAGTCATAATACATCTTACTTAAGAGGCAAAAAGATGGGAAGTTGCTATTGGTTTTTTTTCTGGACATTTGACTGCTGAGAGTAAATGAATGCTTGGCCATGTTAAACAAAACTGTTGCTGCATTTTTTGCAAGGTGGTCGATGTATATTATTACCTGAAATTCAGTGAAAATGAATAAGCTGTATCAAAGTATCATACAAAAGCACACAGARCATTAATAGTATCAAGGAACTTGGCTTGAATATAGGAAAGGCTTTCAGAAACAGTACAGGAGAAAAAAAGGAGAAGGAGGAAGCTCATTCCTGTATGCTTAGCTTTACTGACTGACCAGATCTGAACTGAAGCTAGTAACTGGTGAATCGGATCATTGAATTTCACTTTCCTCATTTTACTTTCCCTTAAATACTACATTACATTGCTTCTTATGATTAATTCATTATGTGTTTATTTTGAGCTATGAATGACCTTAAGGAGGTGGGCAGACAAACACTTGAATTCATGACAAACACCAGAACCTTGGATCTCAGTAGATGATTCCTTTTTTTTCTGAAAACTAGTTGGACTTGTTCTTAATCTTCTTACATGTAAGAGCGTGCATATAACAGTCCTTGAGAGTTTCTACAGTTGGGGACATACAGTGCAACTACTGGTCTCTATTGATGGCTGCTAAAACAGAACTCAGCATAGTACATTGCATTGTAGTCTCACATATATGGAATAAATGCTGACTTTTATCCTGTGTGGTATAATTTCTGTGCCAGTGTCTTATAGTCTACTGCACTTACACAGAGAACTTAATGCCTTCAAATCTGTTTATGAAGAAAAACTACCACTCTAAGGCAAAAAAGAATTAAGCACAGGGAAAACTTAGGGAAGGGTTTTTGGTAATTCTGGATATGCTACAACAGAAATCCTGTGAACCGACAAGAGTCCATGAGCAGTACCTAGTAGGATAGTTAGCAGAGAAATATCTTCCCTTTTTCCATAGGACCCTGGTATGCAGATAAAGCTGAGGGGCTGGTTCCGTTCCAAGATAAGAGAGCTCCATGKTATCCATTTTGGAAGCTGCTTTAAGATGTAGGACAGGCTGGTTAGAGTGGAAAAAGGTAAACAATGCCAAGCAAGGGGATGGTTTTCCTATATCTTCAAAATAAGAAAGGACCCTTCTCCTGCCGCATTCAGTTGTCACAGATTTCTGAAGCTGTTTGATGCATTAGTGTCACTCATCTAGTCTTGGTGTAGCTTGCAGGGATGTCCTTAAGAGCATGAGAGGTGTGTTGTCTGTGCAGGTGTTGAGGATGGACATGAAAGAAGAGCTTAGCTTGCTTCTTAGAGCCCACAGGGTGGTAACACTGGTAACAAGAAAAATGTCCTTTCATTTGTGAACTGAATGGAATCCCAACTTGTCTTTATTTGCATCCATTTTCAGAGTAGATTTGCACTGAATATCATTCTGTGCATTAGTTTGCAGAGGAGAAACGATTTATGAATAGATTGATTTTGTATATTAAAGGAAACTGGTGTTTGGATAGTCACCTTTTCCAGAATTAGAATAAGAAAATCTTGTTTTATTTTTGGCAGTTCTGCAGAACTAATTTTTGACCGCAATGAATAACAAACATATTTGAGTGATACAGGTTATTATATACTTTGTTGTCATGGTGAGGAGACCTTCAGACCTGAAGATGTGGATGAACCAGTTATTAGAATACAAGCTAGGGTATATACACTTAAAACTAACTAGCTACTCCCTGGCAACTACTAGTTGTGGGCTGCTGTTAATGCTAGTTGTATGCAAGATAATTTACCTCACCTTTGCTGAAGGATATATGATTATATGCTTGAGAAGCTCAACATCTCATGGATACGTAAGTCTGACTAAGTCTGACCAAACAAGACCTTCCTGTCTCAAGATCCCATGAATCTTGATCCAGGCTGGTGCCTCAGATCACATAAATGCACATCAACAGGATCAGACTACAATAAATTATGTTTTTTCATACAAGTGTGGGTAAATATGTCAGTAGGTGAGAAAGGGAACAGTCACTGGAAGAAAAAAAAAAAAAAAGCCTTTGGAGCAAGGACTGGCATCTAGGATGTGATTTCTGCTCTCTGTGCTCTAACGGCTAAGGTACAGAAAGTCATACTCCTTTCTGCTTCCCATTGCTTCTCCTCTCACTGGAGCAGATGAAATGCTTAAATGCTTGCCCTGGCTCTCGGATGAGGTTTTACAGCCTGGGCAAACTCTAATCTAGTTTACAGGGAGGTTGGCTGCGTCCATGTGGCCCCGGTGCAGGTGTAGCCGTACAGCTTTCAGCAGGGCCTTGCTGCTCCTTTCTCCACAAGCACAAGATTGCAGCTCCAGACTTGCTGCAGGTGCCCAAGTGGGAGTGCTTCAGTCTGTTGTTCAAACCAACACGAGCTCATTACGAATTCCTTAAAATAGGTGGCCTTCTTACTTCCAACTGCTGGTTCAAATAGAAATATTTTATAAGGATAACTTCAATAACAACAAATCACTAAAATACTTTCATGTATGTACTTTAAAAACCCATAAATTTTAAGCTTGTCGGTGCAGGGACTATGCTTTCATGTGTGTAAAATACCTAGTACAAACAGCCTCTGCTCTTGCTTGGAATGCTGCAGAATTACAGTATCACTGCTGTAAAGGGTTAACTGGCCAGCTGATGAGACTATGGTCCTTAATAAATACAAATCTCTCTGTGTCAGTATTAGATTTTTTTTTTAATGTTGTAAACTGCCAGAACGGTAACAAACTGAAGTACGGAATGAGTGAGACTACAAGCTTTGTCTTGAAAGGGAGCACAAAATGACACACCGGATGTGAATGCTGTGATGAACTGGGGTCGTGCTATGATGTGGAATGTTGTTTTAAAGTAAACAGTGGGGAGTACATATGTCACAGAGCATGTTATTACGTCTCACATACTGCACGTCAACCATTCTGTCTTTTGGCTAAACCTGCCTTTAATAATCTCATTTCAAATCTGCTTATACCGTGCTAGTAGAAGAAGGTTACATTTATTTTTGTGCYTTTGTTTTACTGACACATTAGAAAAGGGCTTCTAAGTTCTTGAAATATCATGTAAATGTAATGAATTCTAGTATTAAATGATTACTTATATCCCAGCTGTGATATTACATTTGGAGGTCAGTGACCGGAACCTCATTAGGAAGACTGGATTTCCATGGAAATTAGATTGCTATATAATAAAAAGGTGATATATGTTCGCTTAGGCATACATATTTTCCAGTGACATGTTGTTTCATAAATCAGCTATATGTAGACCACAAATCCATCCAAGTAGCCACACAGCATATGGCAAAATTCCTCTCCTCTAAGTATAACAAAACRGGTATTGTCTTTATCATAGTGTGTTGTATTATGAACAATGTAAACAGAAAGCAGTATCAAAACAATTTTTAGTGGCTTTTTTTAACTGGCTAAGGCAGTAAGCAAAAATACACTGTATCTCTGGTTATCACTCCCCCTGTCCACTTCTACATTTCATAAACTTATTTGGGGCTTTTTACTACAAATAATGTATTCAAGCCAGGGCACAGGCATTTCATATCTCTGCCCTACTAATAAGAAGATAGTTATGGGATACATTCAATGACCTTGCAATGTCAGAATCTGATTTGATTTCTACTCTGAAAGACAGATGAAAAGTTCACTTACATATTACGTGGTATTTTTCAAACTGTAGTATTCCAAATACTTAGGTTTGCATCCAACAGTTCCTCCAGTTTCTACAGTGGTTGTGTGTTACCATATGTGCATATAGCAAGCAGTTCGGCCACTGGAAGTGTCAAAGTAAAACAGAATTAGTGTAAGGAACTCACCAGGGCTCTGTAGACTGCTGGCAACACAAAAGATTAATGAAGGTAAGGGCAGGTTTAATAAGTTTAATTTGTAAAATGAAAGTAGAGTTTGCTGCAGGCAGTGGGCATCTAGCACCAAGTAGATTTGAAAACTTTGAGAAAGCCTTCTCAATAAGAGTTGCTTTTCTTATGCTGTCTTCTGAATGTCATGCAACCCTTAACTGCTGCCAGCTTTCACAAGCAGAGGATTACTAAAATTACCTTCTGGTAGCAACAGTCTTCCTGCTTCCCTCACGCGGCAGCTCCAGCGTTCGCTGCTGTGCTGTGGCTGCAGAGGTTTCTACAGGTGCCAGAGCCCATCCTTGGTCCAGAGCACATGGGCAGTGCTTGTTGCTGAGACTGGGTTGATCTCTCTAACGTGGATACAGCTGTCTTAGTTTAAAGATGGTTTTTACCAGTGGAATTGCATTCACAACAGGACTTGTGTTGGTAAAGCAAGGCCATGTTCACACAGGTGAAGAAAATTGCACACTTTTTCCATCTATCCTCTAAGCCTCCTGCAAGGCACATAGGGGTAGCTGCACTTCTTAGAGGCCCAACGGCAAATGAGGCACAATATTTATTAGAAAGACTTCAGCAAAATGAACAGATTATTGACTATTGAGGTATCAAGATACTACGGTTGCTTAATGCCAAAAACTGGTTGGATTACTGCTCCATGCTGCTGAAAGGACCTAGGTAGATTCTTATTTGTTTGTCTAGTTGTATGTATATGGATGCATGTACGATATACATACATGTACATATAAACAATATTGTTTAATAATTGCTAAATTATGACTGTTCTTCAGATGGTGCTTCTCTTTTGGGGATCTGCAGAGTCATGCTAAATTTGAAAATTCAAGCTTAGGTTTATTTAGAAGTGCCTGTGTACACTTTCAGGAGTGTAAACAGAACAAACAGTTTGGAAACATAGGGAAAACTCTTCCCTTCCACACTCACATAACTCAAAATTAGGTCAAAGCAGATTTGCTTCTATCAGTTTTTCCCCTGCCCTCAACCCCACCCCAAAAATGCAACCCGAGTGTACCTTTTACAGTGATGGTGGTTTCTGTATAACAATAAAGCTCTTAATAACTGGAACAGGGAAAGTTCTGATAGAAAATCATTTTTCAAACTTATCTGTGAGAATTGGGCACTGAAAAAGCCTTTGTCTTTTGAAAGTTTCTGCTCAAAATTTTACCTAAGAATGAATGGTTTGGTTCCCTCAAGCCTTCTCTTTCACCTCTCCTAAGTCCTTCGTGCCTCCTTCTGTACGGCAAAGCTGAGTCTGGATTTTGTAGCTGTGCTGAAAGGCAGTCAGCRAGCCCAGCCGAGCTGCAGCCCCCACATGGGGCTGCCAAACAGCGTGAAGGGTAGGGAACAACGTGTTTGCTAAGAGGTTCAGGTGACATGCGATCCTTGTCAAGATAAAATTACAGAAGTGTTTGCCATGTTGGGTTGCCTGGCTTTTGCAAGTGCTGTTTCTGTGTTTTCTTCCTTTCAAGCTAGCCCTGAGGGCGGGTGATCCGCAGCACGCTGCTGGCAGGGCTGGCGGGGGCACTGGTGCCAGTGCTCCCTCCGTTTCACTGCAACTTTAGTTGAAAGTCAGGCAGAGGGAGGAGGAAACTCCGTGGCTTTACAGCTCTTTTGGGCCAAATGCTTCTTTAATGCAAGTTCAGGTTAACCCCCCCCCCCTTGCCCTTTACTAAAATTACAGGGCTCTGAATCATGGAGGGTCTTGGTCTGCTCCCAGGGGGATATTTGCTTGTTTCCCTTGTCCTTAGTGGACTTTTCTTAAAAGTATTCAAGGTTTGAGGGAGGGAAAAAATGCTGCTCTCCCACCACAAAAGGGGAGAGTTTGTACCCGTGCGCCTTTTGTCGACGCTTGCCAGGGCTGGCTTGTTTGCCGAAGGCAGCTACTGACTCACTCTGTGGCCCAGGCTTTAATTAGCTACAGCTAAAAAAATTTTAAATAAATGGTTTAATGCAGCTGTAGAGGCATTGGCTTACAAAGGTCCAGTTTAAGGGCTGTTTCTTGTGTTTCCATGACTCTTTCTTTTCTGTCAATATGTCCCCTTTCGCAGGCACTCCTGAATGCTGCTAAAGCTCTCAGAGCAATTATTTTGCTGTGGGGCTGGGAAGGCTGTAGAGGCAATTCTTTTGAAGGCATGCCAGGATCGGCTGTGTCACACGAGTGCATGTTAATGAAGAGACACCTAGTGACCTTTGAAGTAAGGCATCATAAAATTGCTCTAAGGGAACAGCACTTGCCTGGATCCCTGCAAGAATCCTGTAAACTGAATAATGTCAAAAAGTCTTCTACAGCAATGATGCTAGGGCAGGCTGTGAGCTTAACCAGAGAGACAGAATGAAACTGGTATCTTGAATGAGAGTTGTTTTGCTTTTTCTTCTGTGAAAATTATCATTTCTTAAAACATCTGAAGCTGAGAGCAAGTGGAAAAAAACAGCAGAATTTGAATTTTTTTCCATGTAGAGGCAGGTCAAAATATTTTTTTGGTCTTAATTTGAAAGCATGAAGGGGACAAACAGAAAAGAATATAACGCAATTTTTTAGTAAACATTATCTATAAACTTATTTTTGGTTCTTTTTTTAAAAAAGTAGATTCTCTACCTCAATATTTTTGTGTAGAATAATTTCTGTATAAATGCAAGTGTGTGAGGCATGCCTCATTCTTGATTATTGTCTGATGCCACTGCAAAGTTTGAATAAATCTCTCACCCTCTCCATATCATTGCCATACTCTAGTAACAATAATCAATCCAGGCTGTTCACTTTATCTTTTCTCTTATTCTCAGTTGCCCAAGCAGTCCAATAAACTTTTGTTTACTTGAACTTTGACTGTGTCCTTCTGGACTGTGTGGAGGGAACGGTGCCGGGGCAGAGTCCAAGGCAGAAGAGTTGGGTTGACCCTGTCACGGACATCCCAGCTCCAAGTGTGACAGCTTCAGAAGCTCACTGTTTAATTAACTATTTATGTGGTCTAGGAGTCATTGTTATGGTCCAGTATCCAAACTGGAAGGAAAAATATCCAATATAATGCATGCCCTGAAATCTAAGCCAAGTGCAGAGATACCAGAGAACAGGAGCACAAGGGAAAGGTGAGACTGTATGGGGGAAAGTGAACTGTTTTTTAAAAAAAACCTTCTGGGCTCACCCCAGGTTCCCTGACCTGCCTCTCCTCTTCCCCCCTGCCTGTTCCCGCAGTACCAGCCCTTTGCCGAACTTCTTGCCCTCCCAGCTCGAACAGCAGTAGCCAAGGAGATGTGGGAGGCTGAGAAAGCGCTTGGAGTGGTGAGAACTAACAGCTCGTACCAACTGATCTGCACATGAGCCTTGCTCTTACTCAGGGTTGCCTGCAAGCCCAAACCATAGTCCTCAACCACAGCCTAACCAGAACTAGGATTTGAGCTTATGCCGCGGTAACCAATGGACTGAAAAAGGTGCTGGCAGGTTAAACTGCCAGCTGATGCCTGCATGGCTCACTGAGCTCTGCCTCTCCACAGAGTCACTAAGTGAGGTTTAGTGCTGCCATTAGAGTTAGGGATGCCTACAAAAATGTACCTGCAGATGCTAAAGGATCTCAATGAATGGCAGTGGCTTAGCTCAGCCTCACCTGATGGACGTTTTGGGGCCCAGGCTTTACACTTTCTGTAGGAGCCCTGTAAGCCTGAGCTATAACACTAACCTTAAACCGAATGGTGTCTCTAGACTTACCTAGAGTCCAGCAGCCCTTCTGATCTTTTGTCTAAAAATATCCATGCTTGTACAAGCCTTGTTGCACTTGAAATCTTGTTAGGGCAAAAAAAGAAACACACTTTATAGATAGAGCCAAGCATGTAGTGTTAGTACAACTGAAATTTTAATAGTCTAAACAATTGTTATTAGTCAAAATTTTTACAGAAAAAGGAAGAAAAGAATGAAAAATATGAGCATGACTAATTCTAGAAAGTCTTGATAATAATAGGACAGTTAAAACTGTTACACACACTTCCTAGGATCTACCCCCTTTTCTCTGGTGTCATGCTCGCCCTTGCACTGCTCTTCTGGGTTGATGGCTGGAGTCAGAGGGAGGAGGTATGGCGCTTTGTCAGCATCCCGAGTCCTTCACCAGGAGGAGTATGATGTTGGTGGTTTCTTCTTCCTCCTTTAGGAACTGCTTAGGCCATTTTCATATATTTCCTAACATCCTTTGAACTTTGTTCTTTCTTTGTTAATCTGCAATTCTGTTACATCTGAGTTTACTATATATGGTACATTTTACATATGTCAGATACCTGTTCTTTGTTCTTTTGTTACTCCTAAAACTGGTTTTGTTTGGCTCTGAGGTCTACATTTCCTTAACTGGTTACAGCCTAGGGTCCTCAGCCTTTGCGCTCCCATCCCGTGCCTATTCTCCTCTACATCACATCTTGTGTGCCCACTTTCAGGCCTGTATTCTTCCACATTACATCATTATGCTAAGGTCGTAAATACTTCAATCTCTACAGAGCACCTACATGTTGCTGCCGATATATAAAACCAAGGGGCTCATGCCATTGTGAAAAGCTATCCCAAATCTAATCTTAGTCTTAATACTAGTCTAGGTGTCCTGTGTAGCCAGAAATGCTGAAGTATCCCGGTGCCGGACAAGGAGAGCAGCCCTCAGTTGGGCCTGGCCACCCCAGGCTATTTCAGAGACCTGAGTGAGTGACAGCCCGTGGTTTAACCCACAGGACTTTTCTAGCCCCCTCGGGTTACGGCGTTGTGCCACAGCTGCTAGCCCTCACCTGGCCCTTGGCTCGCACACAGTGACCTCCACAGGGGTGCAGCTCCCCAGCTCCTGTGGACGAAACCTGGTACTCCCTCCATATCTGACACTCGAGCCCCTTCCCATGGGCTCGTATCCTCCCCGAGCCCGTTGACCCCTCCAGGGTGCAGAAAATGTCCCCATGAGTCCTTCCAGTGTCAGCATAAAACATATTTGGGAACTTGGAGTTTATTCCCTAATGCAGCTCTGCCAGATTGAAAGTAGCAGCCAGAGGTAGCTGTTGCTCTGAACAAACCTCTCCTAGACAAGAATTGAAGGCAGTCCTGGTGAGACCTGCCTGAATGCTGCTGAAGCCTATGGGAAGGAGTTAGGCTAGTTTCAGAAAGGCCTTTCATCCTGCTGCCATTTGAGCAGATAAAAACAGGCATCAGTGAGGCTTTCTTGGATGGAGCTGATGCTCATAACAGGAGGAAGGGAGGTGTGAAATGGGGGCGGTGAGTATAGAAATGTGTAGGAGCTGAGGATGAGAGCTAAAGAGTGAGTTAAAAGGGACTGGCAGGTTAAAATAAGCGCCCTTGCTAGAAAGTGGCAGTGATTTATTTTGAGATAGAACCTGGAAATGGGGATATGGCTGAGTGGGGTGGAGGTTAGAGTTAGAAATGAGTGTGTGGGAAAGGAAAAGAAAAAGATTCAGGGAGAAAGTGTGAGCTGGGAATGCCTTGTGAGGCTGTGTTCAGGGCTGACCCTGTCAGGGAAGCAGAAGAAGGGCAAATATGAGATTAGGGTGTGGGACTGCATAATTCAATAAGCCAAGAACATAACACATCTTCCAAATCACTTGTTCACAAACCAGCAATGTGYTTTGGAAACTGCATTCAAGAGAGTCTTGTAACAACCCGGGAAGCTGGCTGAGCAGCAGGCGGGTGCCGACTYCAGCTCCACTGCATTTCCTCAGCCTTTGCAATGCCCAAGTTGGGAGCAAACCTACGAGATACCAAACTGCTTGATTGAACCCAGGAAACAAAAAGAAAGAAAGCCAAGAAAATGAGAATTAGCATAACCCCAGGTTTAGTAAAACCATGCAGGCCATACCATGCCCAGACTGAAGTGAAGGCAAGAGGTCCTTGTGGGTTGGGGCCCTGCCTGAAGCCTGCGTGGGAAGCCCCCAAGCCTTTGGGTCTCCTAGGTGAGGAGCCACCAACTCATGGTGGCCTCAAAGAGAGGCCAGACAGGACCATAAAATGTTTGGGAAAATGCTGGGCTCAGTCAGAGGTAGCAAGCAAGGTGGGTTTGGGCCTGATAATACCAAAAGAGGCCCTGTTCTCTCTATTTTGGCCTAGGGTTGATATGGGTCATGTGCTGGGATCCCCTAAGCCTGTGAATGATGGTTCCCTTGCCAATGGCAACTTTGCAAAGCAGCATGGGACCCCTGCTTCTTGGTGGTCACGTTTTTGCAGATGCTAATTTTTAATCCTGTTGGAGGAGTCATTTTTTTTCTATGCAATGTATTAAGCTCCTGGTTATTATTTTGGCATCTTTTAATCTTAARTTTATCCCTAGTGTTATTCCTTGATCAGCCTGATCTAAGTGGGGGGATATTTTGGAGTGTGTTTATGTTTTGGGGCTCTATGAGTAAAAAGGAATAATTATTAAGAATTATATTTGGTTTTGGTTTGGGATTTGACAGTTTTTAAAGGGAGTGATGAAAGTAGAAATAGTTTCTATTTTAGGGGTCTGGGTTGAGGTCTGAGGAATTTTTCATTTTATTGTTGTATCTTTTGAAATCCATGTTTTTCTGAAACAAGATGCTCCCTGATTTGAGAGGGAACTTCCAATGCACCTTGGTTGGTTTTACCAAAATGTATATCTGGGGCTACTGCGAATTTAGACTAACTCACGGGGCTGTTCGTCTGAGTGCACTCTGGAAGTATTGCCCCTTTCTCCAGGGGAGCAGGTTTGTGTAAAGGGGCAGCTACGCTAACCTATGGGTGTGCACTAGCACGGTCTCAGAGCATTTTTTTAAGTCTGCAGCCTTCAAAAGATCCTTTGCCTGGGGCTCAGGTTAGCATGTGTGCATTGCAGCCTTGCAAAGGATCTTTTTGCCTGGTAATAGGGACAATGTTTGGTTAGGCTTTGCTGTAAGAATACTTTTTTTCGGTGGTGTAAATATGTTAGAGAATATYRGACTGAAGCTGTCTAGAATTAATCGCTTAGCATAACTTGCTTAGCATTAGTAGCTAAATTTGCTGAAGCCTTAGGCCTCAAGCTGTGAATTTTTACCTAGATAAGTAAAAGGGGGCCCCAGAGCCGGTTCAAGCTGGAGGGATAAAGAAGTTACACGGACAGCAGGAGTAGCAGACCTTGAAGATAAGCAGCAGCCTGCCTAGAGACAATGAAGGGGCCCAGTGAAGAAGGGGAAGACCCCAGACCTAACCATTACTATTGGTCCAAACTATCACTTAAGGGGTGGGGAATTTAGATTGTAAGGGTATAATTGCCCAGGGATTTCTTTGTTCGGGGTCCCTCTTCRGAGGCACCCAGCTCAAGCTGTAATTACCGCACGTGTATCATTAAATTTTATTTCTCTTCAATCTGACTTCGAACTTCTGCCTCAGCAGGAACCTAGGGTCGGACCCTGTTATGGTGGCTGGCGAGCCTAATTTTCCATAACAAATATAGAGGTAGGTCTTGCAAAAATGCCCAGTTTTGTTGAAGTGTCCTAGCTTCATCTTCCTCTCGAGCTGACAGAGGTCCTTTAGATAAGTTGTGGTTAGTGTTAGAGTTGATTATGGGTTTAAACTAAAGAAAGAATGAGTCAGGGAAATAAATACTTACGACATAATTTTGTGATTCATATATTGAGTTACTGTTTTGGTTTTTTGGGGGATTGTAAGTTTGGGGCCTCAGAATAGTCTTGAGGGGAGTGTGAAATCTGTTGAGAAAGACAGCTTTTGAAGCTTTTTGTCTGCACTGGTGATCAAGTAGGACCAAGTTTACCTGGTAAGCCAGTGAGGTTTGCCTTCCTAAATGTGTGTAAAGGATTAGGGCTATGGTTTAGATGAGTTTGGTATGTTGGCAGTTGGTGAGAGCAGGTAACATTTGGTTTTGGAGGAAACAGCAACTTTTTGCTTTGGGGCTGTAAAGGCAGAGGACATTGGACTGGAATAAGTAAGGGCTGGGGCTGACAGGGAGCTGATTTAGAAGTCAGGGCAGGCTGATGGTTTKTTTGTTGTATAAGATTTGTGCTTGAGTTCATTGAACAAGAATAAGGCCTCAGTTAGAAGAAGCCTGAAAGGATGAGGTGGAGGACCTTCTTGCCACTTTTGTCCTACAGCTGGTACCTGAGCAATGAACCTCTTCACAATAATTATGGAGTGATGAGCAATTAAAGCGCCAATTATCTACACCAGAGCCAAATATGTTACATCAGTACTATTAAATAAAAAGGGCCAGGGATCTTTCTCTGGCTCCAGGGTCAGGTGGCAGGACAGAATTTTGTTTGGGCCCACTGGCCTAGTGTTTGCTTCCGRATCTGGGTGGTTGTATCCAAAATACCTTTTGGGAACATTTCTTGGCCAAAGCTATTCCTTTAATGTACCCGGGCATGATGTAGGCCACTGCTAGGCCAGCAGGTGTGCTAACAATTAACAGCAGTGCAGGCCTGTGCCCTGATCCTCTTTAATTTCCTATTATTGACGTAGCCACAGGACTGAGTGCCAGAAGCCAGATGACAGCATCTTCCTATGTTCCAAATTAAAGATCCTGGAAATCGTGGTTGGGTGTTGCTTAACCCTGGAGTCTTCTGGCATCCTGAGAAAAAGCTTCCTGCCCAGCTTATACTTTTCCTGGATGACTAAGGTAGCATTTGTGTATGTGTGTCCAGAGCTGCCCAGTGTTAGTTAACCAGGCTGAGCAAATTGGTATTTTGATCATGTGAACCATAAATTAGATGTCCTTCTGCTTAAAGTCCCTGAGGGCTTGATCTGGGAGGTATGGTTTCAGTATCCTCTGAGAACATCGACAGGCTTGGGCTCAGCACACAAACAAGTGTGTCTAAGCCTTTCTTCTAAAAGATTAGGAGAAGGTAAAGGGAGAAGGAATCCGGTGTTTAAATCATTTGCCATCAAAATGAGGAACAGAAAATGTTGAGACTAATAGCTCAGGCAGACGCATGCTCATGGATTTAGCCCGTTCTACTGCTGGAGGTTGCAGCTCCATACCAGTGGCATCTGTCATTTCCCAGTTTATAAACCAGCATATTAGAGCATGCCCATCTTCATAGGTGAGAGGCTGTCAGTGGCCATAAGTGTGATGGATGAAGAGTGGATAGAGGGACGGGCTCAGTAATCTTTGCCAGAGAAGCAAGACCTTCAGCAGGGCCAAGAACATGTGAAACAACCTTGGCTTCAGCTACAGCTGCCCTTGTTTTCCAGTCTACAGTCTTGTATTTTGTCTGGGTCCTAGCTGGACTATTTCATGTTGCCATTCAATATTTTCTCAATTTGCAACATTGCATTAGCTTTTCTCAAAACTCAATTCATATTCTTGAGAATCATATTTTATATTGCCTTCCAAAATAAATGTGGAACACACCAAATGCCACAACATTTTGAAACTTATCTTGAAATGAACATAGTTTTTTCCCAACTGATTTTATTATTTTGCTTACTGATGGCTCCAAAATGGTGAAAAGATTTTCTTTTTCCCCAGGTAATTTATTAAGAAAGCCAAAGTAATTATTTTTATAGCTCTTTAAAACAGGCTTATCATTGACAAAGGGCAACAGAGTTCAGTCCTCGCAGGGAAACTTTGAACAATTTGATTGCCAAATGTCTATTAATCAGTAAAGGAAGTTTTTTTCAGACTCTGTGTGAGAGAACCCAAAGGGAAATGTTTCAATACAATTTGAATTTTAGCCTTTAAATTGCATAACTGAGTATAATGTAATTATTGGTTTTTGTTTTTTTTCTAAAGAAAAAAATACCTAAGGAAGAAAATACCCATGATTTCAGTGGCCTCAGGGTGGTAGTAAAACATAGGGAATATGAAAGGCAGATTAATCGCAGTACAGTAGATTTAAAGCTAACCCCAGATCTGAGACCTGTCAATTGGATAAAATGTTTTTGCTTTTACATAATCCCTTCAGTTAGTGTATTTAATTTATTTTGTAGACAAACTCCAAAAGTTTAAGTCCTTGAGCTGCATGTGCTCTGGACCTAAGCCACTTGTTTGTTATGGAAAGAGCATATATCTCCATCTGAAGATATTCAGAACTTGACTAGACATGACCCTGTTAGTTAGATCAGCAATCTGATCTAACTTGAAAGTTGAGTCTAACTTCAAGGTTGGCCCTGCTTTGTGCAGGGACTGGACTAGAGGAGATCAAGAGGATCTTTCCAACCTAGATTTTTCTGAGTATATATGTATATATATGTGTATGCAAACCAGTACTGAATGTAGGTTACCCTTCAGCTCCAGTCTGTGCCTATCATTCTCCCTGAAAATGTCAGCATGAAATTTGTGATGAGGCACTCCAGTGAGTGAAGAAAATAATAGTTATCTTGTGATTCCAAAGCACATAAGTACAGAAAATTAACTCTAGAACAACCTACCAGAGTGAGTAAGAGGCTACTTATTTATGGGTCCCTGCAAGTTAAATTTCTTTTCCCCAAGGTATTCATTAGGTGGAGGAACTAACTGAGAAATAAGCCTGTAGCCTTGTGAACTGTCGCCACAAAAAGCCTGGATGCTTGGCATCCCTGGCTCCAGGACAGACTAATCCAGAAGCCCTGCCTGTCTGCATGGCAAAGAGTGACCTACAGTCAGACCTGCAGCAGCCCAATGGATGAGGAGGCCTCAAACAGGGCAGAGGGAGGTTGCTGGTGGCTCCAGCCACCTGTCGGCCAGCTCCCTCATCAGCCTGCCCTCAGAACCTGCTTGCAGCTTCTCTAGCTCTTCTTTTTCTCCTTCCATTCTTGTTCTCCTTCATCTTGCCCTTTTCTCTGCCAGTTGCTATTATCTATGAATGACACTTAAATTCCATACAAGTGCTTTTTAAATGTCCATAATATGTGTCCTGAAATGTAAGTCTGAATGACAAGAAAATACTGTTAGGAGAAAAAGCCTCCTAGRATGCATGATGTATCACTGTGGCTTTGTTTTTCAGTTGTTCAATATACCATCACAGAGCTACTTCAGTTTTTGGAACAGAATAAAAAACTTTGAAAGTTAAGTGGATTTTGACAGCCGTTCGAAACTAAAATTATAGCAGGTATTTTTTCAGTCCTGTCTCTGAGTATTTGATGATTCTTAGATTCAGGCATTCATCTATGAAGTCTGAAAATTTTGTAGCCTGATGCTCAGCTGCATTCAGAAAAAATTGTGTAGGAAGATGAAAATCTCTTTGCAACAGGTTGAAGGAAGAATATAACAGAGAAAGAAATTATAAAGATGGCTGATAAAAGCTTAGGATGGTGCTGGTATAAGTCAACATAAGCCTGTGCCATCCTGTAGATTTACTCTATCTTTCAGCATCTGCTCATAGGACAGCAGAACAGTGAGATAGCTATCGCCATCAATTAATGTTGCTGCAGTACAGAGGAAAAATACAGAAAGCATGGAACAACGTACCGGTAAAGAGAGGAGCTGTCTTTCAAGAAATCACTCAGATCTGGCCTGCTAACTACAATTCCTTCGTTATTTATTTCATTCATAGCATGACTTTCAGGGTTAAAAATGTCCTGATATTTAGATGCAGTATTTTTTATGGTAAAGAGGATAAAAAAAGGAAATAAGAGAAGTAAGAATTGAATTGTGGCAATCATGATTCATTAAAACTAAGCTTTGATGAAAAGCAACACACTTACTTAATGCCAACTACATACAGAATATTGATTTCTCTAGTGCTTCCCCACAGAAGGTCACTGTAAAAACAGCATGAAATGGTGTTTCTGGAGACAAGTTCAATTTATTATGCTCACATGAAACATTTTGACTAGAAACTGACAGCCTGTCAGGCAGAATAATAAAGGGCAGCTCTATAAAATGACACTGGCTCATGAAACCCTTTCTTTTTATTATTCTTCCATTAGCTTTTTTTCCAAGTGACTTCAAAGATAAAATGTAATAGAAAATCCCTAAGAGCCGGCACTGAAAATCAAGTTTGCTCCTTCGTKACCAGTTCTCTTTTATGTATATCTTTCTCTTAGCAAGGGAGCCAGGTTGGGAGCTCACCCTTGGCGCTGCAGGAGACGGGGCAGTGTCCCCGTGGGGGCCTTGCCCACCAGCGAGCYGGGACGAGGGCAGGGATTTACCGCAGGAACCGCAGCCAGGGCCTGCGCTTTTGGTCACCTCCTTCAGACAGACAGCGGGGACAGCAGCACGTAAGGGGACACTGAGAGCCTGAGGCAGAGTGCAATAAATCTGTGTTTGCAGCATCCCGGCCCTCTGCTTGCCACGCTTTTCATTTAGGAGCATTAGTTTCCAAATTGGCTTTTTGGTCACAGGGACACAGCCTTTAAAATCAGGCAGGGCAGTGTGTCTTCAATAGCTCATTTGATAGTCGACGGCCAAGCCTGAGCCCAAGTGTAGGTGGAGAGTAGCTAGGGAAACCCTATGAGCCGCTGGAGGTGGTTTTTACAAGTGTCTCAAAATGCTGCTGTTTCTTCCAAGTGTCCACGAGTGATGGCTGGGGGTGCACAAGGCTTTCCTACTTCTATTTCTCTGCTCCCCTAATTGAGATAACTTTCTGCCCTGGTTTTAGTTTAGAGACACTGATGCAGGATGGTGGGTGTGCCAAGGTTAGCCCAATTTGGAGTTTTCTCTCTCCAAGGAACCTTTGTGCCCCAGCACCCTCTTTCCTATTATCTGGGGTAGTCTGAGGAGACTGGAGACGATTCCTCTGAGTACTCTTCTGAGAAAGAAAATTCTCTTCCCTATGTTATGCTTGGTTGCTCTAACTTTTGCATCCAAATTTAAGTCTGTTACAYGCTTGGTAACCTACCAGTATAACTGAGGAAAGCACTGTAACAGATTTCCCTCTAGTGATGAAATATGTCAACTGCAAATTATTCTACATATCTAAAGTACTGGCACATTAAGAGTAGTTGTTTCTCCCTTCCTTTCAGACAGGCACTTTGAGAGGAAAGGAAGAAAAGAATCACAGAGAATTTTATGGGATCTAGAATACTATGAAGTCAAAGCATAAATAGGATGAATTTTTTATTTTATTTTTTAATTTAGATCTTTTTAAATGGTATTGTTGTGCATTTAATACACATTCACACTGGATTTATTCTCGTGGAGAAAAAATACTATGTCTGAGAGCAAGATGAGTATCATAATGTCTTTTCTAGTGAATAGGTATCTCTTTAATGAGTTCTTTTCTTAGTATTTAGACAATATCTCATCTTTTCCGGACCTGGAAATCTCTCACTATTCTAAGAGTTGTCATCCTATGCCAGACTTTTAAAACTGTAGCAGAAAAGCATGGTCCAGGGCTCAAAACTTAAACATTAGATTCAGTGYGGAATCATCTAATTTTGCTCAGCCAATGAAGAAATAATTTACTTAACCTAAACATAAAATACATTAACCCATCTTTTGCTCTTTTTATTATTTTCTAAAGAACTGTCACTTTTGGAATCAAAAGGGTGCATATGCTCTTGTGTGCATTATTGCCTGGTTAGAGAACAGATAGTTTTTGTAATCTTGGGAACAAGTATTCAGTATTTTAGGTGTAATTTTTCCCAGCCTTAAAGCAGGGGCCTAGGCTAGCTGACTTCTTGTGGTCTCTTCCTCCCTTGTGGCTGTGTGAGTGATGGTTAAAACCATGTCTGATGCCCAAGGAAGCGGTGCTCACGTTGCAGTCCTAAAATGATTCAGGTAAGGAGCAAATGAAAAATGAAATGTAAGGAAATGGGACATCTCTAGTCCTGGTGCACTTATTTTAATTAGATGAGTACAGAGAACTGAGAACAGGATGATTGAACGACGGATTAGGTACCAGAATTTTTAATGAGATAAGAAAGTTGCCAAGTTACTAAATTTTAAAACACTGAACAGGCAGCCTGGTTTTAATAAATGGTTTATATCTTGATTAAAAACACTTTCTCTTATATTACTCTTAGTTCTGTGGGAAGGACCCAATGGAAAGCGGTAAAGGGGGATTAGCAGCAAACAGAATCACGAATGGCACTAACAAGTTGCAGGGCTACTCACCGCTGGCTAAACTCTGCGCTGTGTCTGTGTTGGTCTGAGGGAGGGAGAGAGGGGCGAGATGGGGCTAAAGTGACAGCGAGCTTTCAGACAGCCCACTGGGGTATCACTACTGTGATTTCAGATGGTTGCATTGCCATATTGTGCAGTTCTGGTAAAGGGGCTCCATGTTTTTTGGCTACTCGTTTTCTCATACTTTTTTGAAAAGTGCTGGTGCCATCAGCCCCGGACGGGGCACCAACACAGTGCCACCAAGGTGCTCAACTTGGCCATCGGGGCCATGCACCATTGGCCTGGGAAAGCTCCCCGCTGCCCATGGCCTCCTGACGGTGGGAGCAGGTTTGACACGTGGGGCACAGGCAGAGCAACAGGTCTGGTTCATCATCCTGGTTTAGGCTGCAGTGATCCTCAKGAGCTTTTGAGACCCAGCTGGACAAAGCCCTGGGCAGCCGGRTCTGAGTGCAGAGCAGGAGGTTGGACCAGTGACCTCCTGAGGTTCCTCCCAGCCTGAGTGGTCCTGGAAGCCTATGACCACATGCTGGGCTGCTCAGCAAGTACCTCCAGAAAACCCAGATCACAGGGATTGTGCACCTTATTTTCCCTTTTCCCATTTCTTGACCCTCTTTTTTGCTGCCCTTTTACATCCCTCTCTCTCCCCCCCCCCCACTTACATGAGCACGTAACACTCACAGCAAAAACATCTCCCACAGATGGAAAGGTCCAGAATCTGAAATATAATGAACATCAATAAGACCTAAAAATCATTAAATATTTAAACTAGCCTCTGTGAGAATTTTAATTGTATTTAAAGAGCAATTCTTCTCTAAAACATGACAACAAAAACAGTGTATTCTGTGTCAATAAATTTGCATCCAGGCTGTATGCAACTCAGTTCTGCATATTTTAGTCCATCTTTTAGAGCTGCTAGCATCACAATAATGATCTAAAAAGGTCCCTTTGTAATTAGATCTTTTTCATTCTCTCTGATGAAATCACATCTTCAAATGTTAACTTTGGACATATTACCACAGAAAATTTTAGGGCTCCTCATATTTTTTCAGCAGCACATTAAATGTGTGCCTTGTCAGCTTTACTTGGAATAACTAGGGATTTTTGTGTAAAAATCCCTAATGTAGGCAAGATCTGTAAGCTAAGAGGTAAGAACAAAGTAATTTTTTTTCCTGTGAATCCATTAGGGACCAGGATTGGTGTTATATTGCAATTAGGAAGTCAATTCAAAACTCCCAAGTCACTTTATGGTTTGGAGTGCAGTTGAAATAGCTTAACCAAGGTGAGGATACTGTTGATGCTGCTGGATCTGTCTGCTCAAAACCAACTTGCAGCTTCAGGTATATAAAACCTTCATTAACACCTGTACCAGAGGTGATATTTGAGTAGACAAGGTTTTGATTGTTTCTTTTTTTTTTTTTGCTGAATTGTGTCTAAAATACCCATTTTGTGTTTATGCACTGCAGTATGACTCTGGTTTCCTTAAGGCAGGAACTGTTCTCTTACACTCACTTTGACTTAAGGCACACAATAGCATTCTCTAGATCAGTAAACTCRGGCGAACTTCTAAATGCTTTATGATGCTATGTTTTAGCTGCAAGATGCCGAAGGAGCTTTGCTTGGCATGCCAATAACTCCGATGCTAGAGAGGGACAAGAGCAGACCATGAAAGCTTTAGATAAATACAGGAAGAAGAAATCTATTGCTAAATGCATTCCAGTGGATATTTAGTTGTGTCAGAGAACTATAGAACATATAAAACTGATTATAAAAATAAGCAGCTCTTAGAAGTGAGTGGCTTTGGATTTTATACTTTAGTTGAATAAGTCGTGAATCATTATTTGGGGACATTTCAGCCCTGTTTTATTTTACTGCCCTTCTACAAAACATAAGCAGTAAAATAAAATCAGGCTGAAATGTCCCCAAATAATTAATCATGACTTATTCAACTAAAGCGTAAAATCCAAAATACTCCTCATCTGAGCTCGTTCATGATAAGAGAGCTGAGAAATATGATAGACTCCATTTGCCAAGTAGCTATCACTGTTGCCCTTGTAGCAGAAGAAAATGGCTATAAACTTTCTGCTACTAACATAGAGAAGAATAATATGTTTCTGCGTCCAGAACTATCCCATCCATCAAATATAAAAAAAGGCCAGCAATTTTTTTTCTCTGGGATATATTCTCTTCCATTATTCTCAGGTAGCTAACTGCTATCCTGGGCCTTGGTGGGAGGTAGGAGCGGACTAGGGCAAGTGATCTTCTTTGCAGCATGGCTGCGAATATAGCAGCAGTTCAGTCTCACAAGTGGCCCATCTGTAAGCTGCTGGTCAATACAAGTTAATGGTGAATTTGAGAGAACGTTTTCACTGACTCAGAGGGAAAAAAAAGTCTGTGCTTGCAGCTGAAAAATATTTAAGGTAACAGCAATACAAATCCATGGATTTTGCAGCCAGAATCAGTTATCCTAACTGTTGGGGTTTATTTTTCATAAATGAAAAACATTTTTGTAAGCATTTTTTCCTAGTTCAGAAGTTGATGTCTTCCATGAAACTAAAGCAAACAAAGTGAGCTGGTTCACATTTGCACAACCCAGATTTGACATCTATTGTACACTGTGTGTTGGAGAAGCTGCTGAACAGGGCAACCGTTGTACAGTTCCCTTCGGGTTTCTGGGCAGACCTCTCTTTTGCCTTTGAAAGTATTTATTTTACAACATGCTTGGAGTCTTTGCTATGGCAGTTAATGATCTACTGATGACTTTTTAAATTAGTAGCTTTTTTTTTTGGCAGGGCAAGTTCAGCATAAAGTCATGTGAAGTTTCTATGTTATGAATGTTTATTCATTCCTAGAATGTTATCTTTTGAAAAAAAAACATGTATTATTTGATGTGTTTGTTTTGTGCAAACTGCTGGTGAAGACATACATCCTTTAAGGTCATATGTGAATCGGTATTTTGCTAGAACTGTTATTTTCTATTAGGCAGTGATTTGGCAGCTATTAATCCAGTCATGCTGGAATACGTCCTTTCTGTGACATTTGAAATCTGAAAACTCAGGTCCTGGGTGCTGTTGTTCTATAGGCTCATCAATGTGTATTTTTTTTTAATTAAACAAATCGAGAAATGTGTCAACCCAGCAAAGGAGGAAATTCCAGTTCTGTAGATCCTTGGAGGCATAAAATCATGGCTGGTAGGCACGAAGAGATCGGCAAGGGACTGACCGCGCTGCGTCCTGGTGCAGTGCAGGGCGCCGGGGAAGCTGGCCAGACGCATGCACCATGCACCAACAGTGCCTGTGGCTCTTCATGCCGCAGCTAGCTGAGCTATGGAGCCCTTCTGCACTGTGTTGTGGGAGCTGGAAGGTGACTTTCAAAGGGAGATTGAACAAGCTCCTCAAGAGAAATCCATGAAGAATCAGCAAATACTTAGAAACCACGTCTAGGCCAGGCAGTCCTTGAGCTGAAAAGGGTTGAAAGCTAAGAGAGTATCTGAGGGAAATGTGATATATGCTCTCCTTGTTCTTAAGCTCTCCTAATAAACATCAGCTCTTGACCACTGCTGGAGATGGGATATTGGGCTAAGCAAGTCTTTGGTTTGAATCAGCACAACTTATTCTTATATTTTCCACTTTCCTTTATTCTGAAGGGGAAAAAATCCCTTGTTGTAACAAGTGGACAAAGCAAACAAAGCCCTGAGTGACCTGGTCTGCCCACAGAGATGACACCACCRTGAGCAGGAGGTTGCACTAGAGACCTCCTGAGCTCCCTCCCTACCTGAGCCTTCCTATGAGCAGAAGAAGGATGAAAAGGTATTATCTCTCAATGTTTAATATGTTTCCATGTGTACATTCTTGACGGCTATTGTGTGATGCAACCCATTTTAATCAGTATGTTTGCAGCAATGCCAATGTTGTTTCTTTAAATTCTTTCTTCCCCTATTCAGGATTAGTGCCTGCATGGTGACTTGCCAGGATGAATTCCCGGCAAGTCTGCAGTTAAATATAGCGCACTGGAAGGATCCATCCAGTTACAAACAGTCCAGCAAAGTCAGTAGGGGTTTTACCATTGACTCTCTGACTCTAATGTATTACCCGAAGACTTGAAAAGAATCAAAACAGAAATGTTCCCAAAGACCTTACTTCAAATCTCAAAAAATGTTAGGTGTATTCAGCTCATTCCTTCGCCTGCTGTTGCCTCTTCACCCCTATGTTAATCTGACTTATAACTCAAGATTTGTGCTAAATCTGATTCCTGTTCACACGTAAAATCTTAACTTCAGTTACTTGGCATTAGCCAGGGTTAATATGGCTTCTTAGGGACCACCTGATTTGGGTATGAGTAGTACAGCTTGTTAACATACAGCATGAAGCATAACCAAGTCAGCTGGTCGTTGGGAAAAGCTGGTAAATGTGTCAGCCTTGTCTGGAGGCTGTTTTCCCATTTTTATATGAGTAACCTATATATATAAATTTATATGAGTAACCGTAGCTATGTAAAAAGTGATCCATGATGTAGAAGCACTACAAAGTCTTATTCCTGCTTTTTGTAAAGGTCAGCTGAACTATAATGAGTTAGGTTATGAAGAGGCAAAATATTGCTGGTTCAGAAAAAAAAACAGAGAAAACATATTTCCAGCTACCTTTCGTATATTTTTCACTTGGGATAAAATGCCTAACATTGCAATACTGCCGGGTAGTGTGAAGCATTAGAGAACCAGAAAAGAGTTTCAAAGCAAAATGGCATAATTCACAGAGCCAATACTTTATGTGGGGGTGAATCCAAAGAAAATGGAGCATCAGCAGGTTTGAGGCAGCAGGCATCACAGTACAGAGTCAGCTGATATGAACCCTCCTGCTGTCAGTGAACTTCAAGCATTCTTCTGCATGTTTTGAATTCTAAAGAAATCACCAAAGGGAAGGGAATTTTCCATTTCTAGGGAAGAAATGAGCTTAGAAATTTTCTGTTCTTCTGTATGAAAGTAGTATATATTCACTACTATAAAAATTGCCACTTGATTTTTGTCTCTGTGTGCAGCCTCAGAGATACCTATGTTCTATGGCTAACACATATGATTAAATACTCTCATTTAACCGAAAGAAATGAAGATTACACAATTGAATTATACTTTCATATATAAAATAATCCTTGTCTTTGCTAGCAAAGAGTTCTTATATCAAAATGAAAATCTTAAAGTATCTAATATACTTTTCCTACCTTATTGTCTTGTCTTCTTCAATTTCATTATACTTGGGTAATAAAAATGAACTTTTTTTTCCTCTTTTGTTTATAGACCTTCTTTCCAGTTTCATTTTAATTCTTGTGGATTTAGAACAGTGCTACTCTTTTTCTGAAGAGCTGTGCGTAAGTCTTCTGTTTCTGGAGTGATTTATCCAAGATTCTCAGCTTACAGGTTTGTAGGCTCTGTGACTGTGATGAAAATTGGAGTATATTAAATTTTGATTCAAAACCTAAGGAGATAAATAAGGAGGAAAAAAAAGGATAAGAAATGTTTTTCAAAAGGCTTGATTCATGATTTTTGAAAAGGTGGTGTTAGCATCAGTTTGACTGTGACAAATATAACATAATAACATGTAATTCATGTTAGGGTTGATATTGCTCCATTTTTTAAAAGGGTATTATTTTTTCGAAGTCTTAAATGCTGGGCCTACAAAAACTGGAAATGCTCTTTGAAATATAATATTTATTCCTTGGAGAGATTCTTCTTTTTGAGAGTTTTCAGTGAAACAACTGAAGACGAGGAAAGTTCTTACAAGGATCTTGAGGAATCTGAAGAGACATCAAGGCCCCCAAGTAATCATAAAGATTTTTGGAATATTTGAGATTGGACCTAGGAATTCTCCTGATGCTTTCAAAGCCTGAGGAGAGCAGATAATGAGAGATGCTGTTACACAGGTGAATAATTACGTAAGTTAAAATGGAATTTAATTCGTTACAATAGAAAAAATGTAGTGATAAAGCACTGGCTTAAAATTACAGGTGGTAACAGTACATCTGCCCACGCTGCCTATCAGAGGAGGAGTTCTGCCCAGGAAATGAAATTCCCCCACCCTAACCCCTACGGCTGTGCAGAATTATAGAACCTCCAGAGTACTGCGAGAATCTTCTCTTTTTTGGCTAGTCAGGTGCAAATCTTCCCAGAGGCCCAGTCATCCTGACTCTGCCTCTATGGCCCTGAATCCTAATCCTGAAAGCAGGCACGTTAGTGCTGTCTTACTGATACTTAGCAGTGGCCAAGTCTCCATTTTAAATGTGGTGGAGAAGGAAGGCATCCCTACCCCCCCCACCACCACCTTTTTTTTTTTTTTTAAACTGTGCTCAGTATTCAGAGTGTTTTCTCAGGGCAGAGGACATGATGATTCAGTGTCTTTCTAAACCCCTACCTCCTGTCTTCCAAGAGCTCTGGCAGAAGGATGTTGGGAGAAGAGACAAGATATGGGACAGTAGTGCTTTTTGGTTTGAAGCTCTTTTGCTTTGCATATGGAAAAGAGAAGAGAGAAGGAGCACAAACACCCATCGCTGGAAGGAGCATGGAGGGAGAAGTGTCACTGGAGATCCCAACAGGAGATACCTACATGGTGGAATGCTCCAAGCACAATCCTATTCCAACCTTATTTTAAAAGAAAGTGGGTCCTACAGTATTTTGTGTGGAGCTCATTTTCATGGGTACTTCTGGAAAATGCCTTATGAGACAGGAAGGGAGTACTAGCTTCTGGATTCCTTTTGGACTTATACAGCAAATGGTTGGCAGAGCCAAAATGCTTACCTCTGCTGTGACTGACCTGCTTCAGGGGACACCCAGAAATGGAGCTCTAAGCAGCTGGGCAACTTTGCCAAAAACTGAAGCACCAAAGGACTAAGATCTTAATTTTGGCTTTAAGCAGGCAAATCTTATCTTTCCTGTATGAAGTGTGTTCCAGTTCCTTAGAGAAGTGCAAGTCTTTTTTAATCTTCATAAAGTGCCACATTATATCAGTATTATAAACAATATTTTTTTTTGATAGTTGAAGTAAAGGAAAAGGCAATTCAAAGAGAACTTCTGACCAACTATAAGCATACAATGATTTGTACGTCAAATGCAGTAAATCCTTTTCCCAAGTGTATGACATCGGAGTGCATCATACCGCTTTGGTACTAACTGTATTTCCTATTTCTTCTACTTTCTTTATGTTGCTTTCATGATGAAAAGCTGGAAGATGCTAATTAACCCGAAACAACTATCTTTTCAAATAGATTACTGAATTACTGGTGTTCCAGAGTAAGTAAGAGAAAAGTTTATGAGTGTTAAGTTTTCTGTCTCTTCACTGAGCCCTGGAGTGCTAGAGATAATAACCATAAAATAATAATGTAATGATTAATAATTATAATAACTATTAAAAATACTATTTACAGAAACCTGAAAATAAGTTGCCATATACCATAGAAGATCAGGTAGTAGCAGAGAGAGAGCCAGTTGTATCACTGAAATCATTAATGAACATATATGTGAATACATCAGGTGCTGAATATTGCCATTGATTGCCCAGCTGGCTTGTTCCAGTTCTGCATGGAAGTGCTAGCAGGGCAAGTGAGCGCAGAATATAGAGAAGAGATGGAAAACCAATTCTTCAGGGTGTGTGGTAGAATACTTTGAATTTACGCTGAAAAAAGCTCCCTGTTTTCTCCACTGGTAGGTAAAGAAATCAGTAAGATCACCTATCAGTATGCTACTGCTCATGAGGGATAAATGCTGATTATGCTTGGGCTTGTTTTCAGTAAAGCAATTCCCTGTATTTTTTGTTCATCATTCAATTATAGACTGGCATCAGAAGGACGAAAAAGATGTAGAAGCTGATAGAATATATCAAGTGTGGAATAAAAGGTCTCATTCCTTACTCTTAAATAACTTCTCTCAAGTACCTGTATTTGTATATCTCACTGCGCCTGGCTCTTCTCTGATGGATGTTATTTTCTGATGCTTGTTTTCTAGATAATCAGCACAGTTATTTCCCTACTACCTGTTCTAAATCATTAAAGACACTTCTATTCTCAATTTTTCTTCAGGGATTTAAAAGAGGCATCTGCCTCCAAACTTTTCAAACCTCCCAATGTACTTTTGAAAATTATTTGGATTTCAGGCTAACAGGATCACAGGTTACTTCTAACTTCACCATAAGTTAAATATAGATAGATGCAAAACAACCTAGATAAATTTTCAGTAGGATTCACAGCTGACTGACAAAAATGTAATTTGCTTACACCTTTAAAAAAACCTTGCTGAAATCTGGCATGCATGCCAACATGGAAAATTGCTCATTTTGTGTAAGCAATTACTAAAGTTTGGCTTGAAATTAGCAGACTTCTTGACCAAATCCTTAATTTCAAACAAGTTCTTAAGTATTTTGCTGAATGAGGAGCCATAAATAACTCCTACTGCAATTTTTTGAATCTGTGTCCTAACAGTGCTAAATCTGCAGAATGCATTTTAGCAGGGCTTTCCATCACAGAGCTCTGTGTAAGCACTGGTTAATCTAGTTACCACTTTGGGAACTCTGAAATGGAAAAAGAGACTTGTTAAAGGCATCAGAGTGGATTTAACAAGTCTGAGCTGGGTTTAAAACTAAGGAGTTTCAGTTGTTAGGCCACGGAAACAAATCCTCTCCTGACCCCACTATATGAAGGGAAACCAGGATGGTCCCTGTTGTTCCTCACTGCTCTCTGCTGGCAGATCGCTTGCCAGCGCGCCCACAGGAGTSCAATTTGTGTGAATTAAACTGTTTATGCACTTATGTGACCTAAGCCAACTTAGTCAAATTTCCAAATTTTTCAACTGCTAGCAGTGCACGAAGGAAGTTCACAAACATTTGATAAGAGCTGTTGCTCAGCAYCTGGGGGAGAATATCCTCTTCCATTGCTATGGACCTCTGCTCCAGCCACTGTTTATCACCTTGCCCTTTAAAACTTTTTATGCACAATATTGGACCTAATTAATTTATGGTGGCTTAATGAGCCACCTATCCCAGCTGGGAGGTAGAATGCTTTCATTACAACCAGAACTGCTAGTCTCCTGCCAGGGAGGACTGCTGTAGGTACTGGAGATAGTGAGGAAAAATGGCTGGCATTCTTGATATATGGAAGGATGAAAAGAATAAATGCATCCTGGAATAAACTTGTAGGAATTTTTTTTTTGATTATTGATATTCTTCACTATAGCACAGTCTTGCAGCTCTGCTTTAATTCATGTGTCATCTTTTTGGTGCCAAAGTCCAAGTAGCTGCGCTGAACCCCAATCTTTGGCTGTCTGCAGCAGTAATGCTGGGTCTGGAGATTGGGTTTTGCAGCAGTGCAGCCCCAGGTAACTCCACAGTGGACACAGAGGCTCCCTGCTCTGCTTGCCTCACCTTCTGGGGTATGGAGGATGTAACAAGCTACCAGCATATGGAAAAGTTTAAGTCAAGAAGTTAGATTTTACCTTTTAAAAACATTATGAAAAGGTTTCCCAAGAAAGCCATTCCCTGTTATTTGGCGTAGTTCTGGGAGAAAAAAGGTGGGGTGCCCAGAGAAAGCCTGTTTGTGAGGCTTTCTGGGATTTCCTTTCATGGACCAGCCCATTAGCATCAGCAGTACAAAGCACACCAGGATTATTGCCGTTATTTGCTTTATACCTTGGCCAAATTGGCCTGGATTTTCACAGGGATGAAAGGCTGTGTTTCTGCTACAGAAGCTGTCCGCGGGCAAGTTTGAAATCCCTGCCTCAAGCAGGAGGTTGTGCAAGCTGTCAGCAGAGGCTCTTGATCTGGTGCAACAGGGAGTGTGGGAGGGGTAAATCAGCTGAAAGTAGTTTCTCATTATGCAAAGTCTAATTCCCAGTTGTTAAACAACTGTAAATAGGATTTTTCTAGCTTTAATAGCTGGCACTATCAATATAACAATAATTGCTAATACTGCGTACCTTCTCTCTGTATGTCCTTCATCCTGTTCAAATTTCTCAGTACCATCAAACCTGAAGTGTAGCAGCTGAAGGAAAAGGAGAACATCCTTAAGGGCACAGTTTTTGCACAAGTATGGTGTTTGGGGAGATAATTGTGAAGTTTGGTCACCTGAAAGACAGAAAACCTCTTGGCAAGCAAATGTCTTAATCGGACTAGCGCATTAGAGGTAGAAATCTCTTACAGCCCACAGTTCTTTTACTCACTGGTCGTTCATGAGGGAGGATGGAGTACAGCGAAGAAGCGCGTTAAGTGCAGGTGTCTGAGCCCGGAGGCCCGGTGTGCGGGACCTGCCACGGGCCTTGGCAGTGCTGCTTGGCCAGCCCTGGCCTCGGCCCTGGCCCCATGGGCCACCTCCGCTGGCGGCTTCCCAGGAGAAAACCTCCAGCTGGGGGAGGTGAGAGAAGTGCGGTGGCCCGGGGAAGGAAGCAGCTGTGGAGGGCTGGCCCCGTCCCGCACTGGCTCTGCCGTCGGTGCAAGCACCCCGCGGCACCGCTGGCACATCCGTAGCGCTGCTGTTTTACTGACCGAACTTGGAGCCTGTGAGCTGGGGCATTCATGTCATGACTGGAAAATGCCACATTGCTTGAGCTTCCCCCGTGGCTTTCAAGATTCAGCTGCCTATCGCATGCTGCACAGCTGATATTGAGGAGGCATTTAGAGTTAGGGGGCTGYGCCGATCTGGAATGCACAGAGAGCCGAGGGAAGCACCGACATCTAAAAGTAGTTTGCCTTTTAAGTAGGAGTTAATCTGCTTACTGTTTTTCATACGGACATGCCCAGTATAATTTGTGCAAGTGTAAATGCCACAGACAGTTGAAAGAACCCTCTGATATTACACATTTTCTATGCAAACTCAAGATGCAATTAAAGTCAAATTCAGATTTTAACAGAAGCTTCGAAAACACCTGCGAGGTGCTCACACAGACCTGTTTATGCTGTTGTCTCTGTTGAGTAGCAGTGCCTGTGGAAGTATTTATGTGCTCCATTAACTGGGACAAGAAAATAGGATGTATCCGTTTAGTGTTGCAGGCTACCAGGCCATTCTTCAAACAGTAATGCATTTCGTGCTTGCCGTCTCAGGGCCACACTGGAAAGGTAATCCAAACGAGCTGAAGATGTGAATTGAAAAGGTGTGAATTAAATTGCATTACACCGTACTACGTGGACACCGTTAGTCAGAATTGCAGTGTCCTTAATTTGATCTGCTTTGGTTCTCTTTGGAAATTAGGTAGAGTAAATCAAATGAAGGCCACTTTAATTCTGAATGAGGATATCCACACAAAAGCATAATAAAATTAAACTAATTGCTTCAAAGACTCATTTACATGTATTTTCTTGAGGGTGCCTCCAGAAAGGGTACGTTGATTCACCTGTGGGGCTAGRGGAGGATTTTAAAGGCAGTCACCTACAGCTCCCCTCTGCTCGTTTATCTGAGGTTACTGCTCAGAACAGGCAGAAGTAAATGTGGGCTTGTTCTCTAGCTCACTGTCATAACTAAAACCACTATTGGTTGTGGTTGGGGGTCTGACTTTGGGAAATTAAGGTATGCCATAGAAGGGTGGAGCCTGGGCAGGGAAAATGTGATGGTTGCTTTATATTCAATATCAATCTTTTTTTCTTCCCCAAAGGAGACAACAGTCAGGGGTTGCTTTATATTCAGGGTCAACTTGCACTAATTGTGCAAGTAATTGTATAGGCAAAGAAACTGAGATGCAGATTGTCAAAGAGGTTTCCCCAATATTAAAAGTGTTTTCAGGGTAGAGAATAATTTACACAATCAGAGAGGGAACACCTCCTCCGAGTCTCTGATATTGTGCGGAAATGAAGCACCAAGGTGGCTGAAAATACACAGACCTCTTGGTTTGGTATCAACATGTGAGACTTCTGTAAAACAGGTTGTGTCGTAGGGGGCCATATGCAGCTTCTGGGTCACAAGATAAGGAGCTCAGTCTAGAAGTAGATTTTGCAGAGGGTGGCTGTAAGGTAATTTTGTGATTAAGCTTATTCTTGGTTAGCTGATCCTGGACATGCCCCATGTATTCGAGGGCATGCTGGGGAATGTGCAGAAGGGGAAAAACTGAAGAAGGCATTTTAAAAAAAAACTAGACACTTGGCTTGAATTTTGTTCAAGGCATGGGCTTATCTTTGACTCTAATGCAGGTCAGTTATCCCTACATCTATCACTCTTGCTGTTCTAGTATCATTTCCTTAGATTATGGAAGATGGTATTTATACTATAGATCATGAGGCTGCCAATGAACTGCAGTTATTGATCCTGTTTGTTTTCCAAGGAATCATTGAATCTCTTTCTGTAACTCTAGTCTACGATGATGTATAGAAAATAGGTTGAAATTTCCTAAACAGAATGTTGAACAAATATGCTATGTTCAGATCAGGCATGCACAATCTGCTTTTTAATATTTAAATATGGCATATTCAGCATAAACTTCAGCTACAGTTTGCATTAGAAACTCCTGACTTGGAAACATAAGCCACAGGCTSTGAAACCATGACAACATGGATCTACAGCTGTCAATAGACCTTTCCTTGATCGTCATAGCTAAGTACCAAAGGGAGCAGTAGTCTGTGAGGTAGTTTCAGTATTTTATAGAGAGGCCTAAAAACTGCTGAGAACGGAGAACTTCATTTCATTATTAAATTTTTCTAGTAATTAAAATAGACTGGAACATAACCACCCTTCATATTTTGCTTTTTCTTTGCCTTTGCAAAGGCTTCACACCAAAAGATCTGCAGTTGCAAAGCTGTTATTCTGTGGTTTCTGGGAAGGTGGTGCTACACTACAAATTATGGCAAAAGCCAGGGCGTATGAATTCTCTAGGGATAAAGAAGAACTTATATGTGCTGTTTCTGGATATTTGGGGAGATTGTAGAGGGCATGATGTAGTGAGGCAAAAAGAAAGATGAATGGCCTTAGGGTAATATTATTTACCTTCTCCTACTAAAATTCCCAGTTCAGTGTTAGAAAAATCAACCCCTTCTGCAACATCTGTTACTTTTGTCATGTGAGAAGAATCAGTCTCAGAGCTGCCCTCAGCTTTGTGGCTTTGTTCCATGACTGGTGAGATTCTATTATGAAAACTCTTAGAAAGCTTAATTAGTAATTAATGTGTGCCAGAGATTAAATCACGTAAAACTTCCAAGCACTGACCAAAAGTTCATTGATGTCATAAGCCTTCCCACTAATTTCCATGAATTTTTAAGCAAATATTAAGTGAGAGCTAAGTATGATGTGGCTGGACCTGCTATTAACAGTGAGCAGATACTCATCAGTTACTGCTGTGTTCTTTGCTTGTGAACTACGGATGGACAGATTATTGTTGTAYTGTTCCCACATATTTGTTCACTCTCACAAATAATTTGCCCACCATCAACACGTCTGAGTTGGTGGACTGTTCCCCAAGCACTGACTGTGAGGTGCTAGTTATTTTGGATGCACAGACTGTAGGGAGAGGTGGCAGCTCCTAACAGGAATGATCTGTGTAATCTTTCTAGGGCCAAAACAGCTGTAGGCTAAGGGCTATGGGATGCACATCCAAGACAGGAACTTGGAAAATTTCTGTTTGCAAATGCTTCACCATATCTACTAGGAGTCAGCTGAGGGATCAAAATCTCCACCATTCCACCTATTGATCATTTTGGTAACGTAGTCCGCATGTGTTCATCTGGATCTCAGGTTCAGACCTGTTCTTGCTTGTTGCCTGTCACCTAGGACGGTTGTGCTCGTAGGCAGTCGCGCTCACAGCTCTGTGTCTTGGCGGTGCGCTTGGAGATGAGGAGATGTGCTCCAGCCCCTCCTGCTCCTCCTCTCCCGGCCCGCTGGGACAGAGAAAGAAAACTTCCTGACGTGTTATGCTATAAAGGGGCAAAAAGAAAAACCCTGCAGTACTGCGTGATGGTTAGACTTCAAATGACCTTTCAGATCATACTTTTGTAAATTACAGCATTATCATTAGAATAATTAACAGTAGGTGGCAGTTTAATGACTTTTAACTGCTGTTATTCATGCAGCTGATTATATCCTGGGGTGATGTGTGTGCTCCCACTCATGAGTGCATGCAATGAGATGGCTCCTGTTTGCATCAGAAGAAAGCTGCATCTAGCCCGATGAAATGTATTTTATTCTTTACAGGAATAGAGAAATCCATACTAATCTAGAGTGATGGGTTTATTTATTATGCACAAAGCTGTTTATTTCATTTTGTTTTTTTAATCTGAACCTAAAAGCAAGCTTCCTCCTCTTGTCAGATTCTTTTTCCAAACCCAAGGAGCTTTTCACTAAACCTGGAAATAAACTGCAGGGCATGTGGGATGTCCAGGGAAAACCAGCCTTAGGCTACTGAACACCTTGGCTATAGAAAAAAAAATGTGGCACCCTATCTTCATTATGGACTCAAAGACTGGCTAACTTCTGCAGGATGCTGCTCAGGGAAACTTTTGGGAACTCATCAGTAGCTTCTTGGAAACAATTATTTCTGTAGAACACAGTGCTGCGGACTTCCTACAATACCAGGATTTGTTTATGAATAAGAATGTGGATCAGAAATTCATTACCAGAGCTAATATTACCAGTTTCCTATGAAACTTCCTGGATGATCATGAATATCTTCAGATATGACCAGAGAAGAAGGCTGATAACATGATTTTTTTCTTTCTTTCTAAGTCATGACATATTATGCAATCATTCCATTACTTATCACTTAACAGCCAGAAAGGATGAGACTTTCTTCTGGAACAAAAGATCTTGAGTATCTGACTTAAAGTGCTTAAAAAAGGTGCTCAAGCGTTTCTGAAAACTGGTCCCTCTGGGTTTCTCAGAAGGGGTGCGTAAGCTCACTATTTTGTTTTGTAGACTTCTACCTGTGTATTCAAGCTCTGTGAAGCTTGAATTCATTAACTGAGCCTTACAACTCTCATTTGAGGCAGGTGATTATTGTAGCAAGGAGAAAGATAAAATACTCATTCCAGAAACACAGAATGGGTGAATGACAGGATTTAGTATAGAATCAGTGTTTCCTGCGTCCCAGCCCTCTGCTTAATAACTGTCTTATGTGATGCAGAAAGTATCTGTATCATTATTGACAAGTCCTTATTTCTACCAGGTAAAATATTTCAATGTGAAAGTGTGCTTCTCATGTAGTTCCAAAAATATTCATGCTATGTCTTGTCTTTAAAATCCCACTGAGATTTGCACAGTCACACAGTGTATGGCTGCAGCAAGCGAGGCCTGAGGAACACGAGTGGTACACAGAGATCTGAAACGGAGCCTGCCGCTGGCCTCCAGCAACCTAACTTGTACCCACAGAGGAGAGATGAAGGAGCCTTGAATTAGAGGCTAGATCTTGTCTAGCAACTCTGGGTTTTTTTGCTAGAGAATCTGAGAATTTCCAGCACGGTCTAGTCCGAAGTCAGCCGATGATTGCTTTTGAAAAAGTTACCCACTGTCAAGTCTTTGGTTTGATCATAGGACAGTCAGATCAGAGCATCTCACAGGCTTTTTTAATACTGCTGGTCTTTGGGAAGTGCTGTGATGAGAAGGTGCCACTTTCCATCTCGCCTTACTGTGCAAAGCTAAATTTGGCAGTACTGTTTGAGTTGTGGGTGTTCTGTCTGGGGTTCTTCTGTCTTCTGCAGTAGGATTCTGGAATGGGAACCAGAAACCTTTACTCACTAAGCTTTTGCAAATTGTAATCAATTAAAAATTTTATCTCTGTGCTGGTCACAAATTCAACACTGTGGAGGAAAAAAAGAGAGGAAAAAAAAGAAAAAGGATAGATTTGCGTTTGTGTTTCAACAAGAGCAATGATTTGCAGGACTAATAATGCCTTTTTAAAGGGAAGGATAGTTTTAATTACAAGCTAGTTCAAATGTGCTAAGAATCAGTGGAAAGAATCTTTTTGTATAACTCAGGTTACTGTATTCCACTGTACTTATAAACATGAACATATTTCTTGGCATTGTACACATAATTCATTCTTACTCAAACTCTTACTGTGTGATCCAACCCTTATCTTTAGGACATAATATAAGGAAATTCCTCAGTTTTATAGGTTTTAGGCCAGAAGAGATCCTAAGCATAGCCTTTCATGTGACCAAGCCAGAAAACTTCACCAGAGCTCTAAGATCAAGGGTTCTTGATTGCATAAAATATGATTTTTAGAAAGCCATTTAATGTCTGCCCTTTTAAAGGCGGATACTGCCACAATCAGTATGATACCAGTAGCTGCAGAAGCAAAGCCATTTATAACTAATAACAATGACCTGAACACGGATCTGTATGTGGTGGTTACTCCTGAACTCTATCACAAAGTACAGCAATGAAATCGTATCAGATTATGTATATAGCAAAACTAATGCTCTCCCAGAGAAGGATTATAGCTTGGCCTGACCATGTTCATAGAAATGTGTTAAACATAAAAACATGGACTTCACTGTGGAATACATATTAATTTTCTTGACATTATGAGGTTTCTATCATTAGAATATTAGGGGTTTTTTTTTTTGGTCTTGTGTGTGTATATGTCATTATTGTGCTACCAGTGGTTGATAATTATTTTGGAGATGACATGTAGCAACATTTCATTTAGGAAACAGTGTCAGTTCTCTGTGAAAAGGAAGTCATTATATCATATCTCTCATTTCAGTGGTAGAGCATGATGGCTATCCTGTGGGTAACCTGGGCTGACTGTGACATCTGCAGTTTGTTTATAATTAATACTTTCAGCATGAAAAATGCATGTTTTTACATGAACACAAAATCTAAATCCAAATGCTTTCATGTTGGCATTCCATCCCAAAGGCTGACAGCCCCCAGCAAATGAAGCAATACTTTTCTGGTCTTTATCATTGCAATGCAGGATGGYGTGAGGGATTATCGAGGAGAGACTGCCATCATGATTCACTCAGCCCAGGAGAAAAGATTAAAGTTGACTGGCTTTAACCTTAACAAAAGTTACACAAAAGTTGTAATGCTTATCTGAATTCTTCTTTTAAACTCCCCTTGAAGTGTTTGCCATTGGGGGATGTCTGGATCTTTTTGAGATGTTAGTGGTTGGAGCTCTGGTTGGGGCGTGGGAAAACACTTCAGAAATTACAGAATCACAGAAGCACAGAATCGCTGAGGTTGGAAGGGACCTCTGGAGATCATCTAGTCCAACCCCCCTGCTCAAGCAGGGTCACCTAGAACACATTGCACAGGATCGCGTCCAGGCAGGTTTTGAATATCTC
>NW_020448453.1:30199-117222 GCF_003343035.1 Apteryx rowi | reverse complement strand
CCTCATGGTCAACTTGGTGTCCACCAGCACTCCCAGGTCCTTCTCGGCAGAGCTGCTTTCCAGCAGGTCAACCCCCAACCTGTCCTGGTGCATGGGGTTATTCCTCCCTAGGTGCAGGACCCTGCACTTGCCTTTGTTGAACTTCATGAGGTTCCTCTCCGCCCAGCTCTCCAGCCTGTCCAGGTCTCTCCGAATGGCAGCACAGCCCTCTGGTGTATTGGCCACTCCTCCCAGTTTGGTATCATTTCAGAAGGGATTGATCTGACCGATCCTCCAGAATTCACCAGTTGTGAATTCTGCATAGCTTAGGCAGATCACAGTGATCTCAGGAACAGCACTAGAGATCTGCTCTCAGTTATGACTTGATCAGTAATAGTAGGTGTCTGTTTTTGAATGGCCTCGGAAGCTGGGTTACTTCAATATTACATGAAGAGGTTACAAAGTTGAGGTCAAGAACATATATATACTTATATATGTGTATTTATATATACCCATATGCCAAATGAAAATGCAAGTAGTTGCAGAATGGGGCAGAAGGGCTTGTTTGGATGACATGATGACATCCTTCTTTGAGATTTATTGTTCAGTATTTGATGGGACAGGGCTGAATTCCATGACTTCCATTTTGGATATAAAACATTGTATATCCTATTGTAAATTGATATAATCATACCTCCAAATCTTAATAGGCAATGTGTTGCATGTTATACTGCTGTTGTTTTATGTAAAGATCAGACATTCAGTCAAATTAAAATGATTTCCCTGAAATATATTTTACCTTAAGTTATGGTAAAATATTTGACTGGTGGCTATAAAACTACTTATCACCCAAATGGCCCTGAAAGAGAGGCTGCAGAAATTGACTTCACACCACCTTTTCAGTGAGTCAGCATGATGGAAGAGTTGGAGAAGGCCACAGGAGAAAAGCTGCCAGCTCCAGAAACCTTGGATACTGAAGGTGTAATATTTCTTCCTCAGCTTTCATTCTACTAAATTAAATATAGGTAAAGAAGAGAAATGCAGACATGGAAGTTAGACATAACATTTTGAAGGAAAAGAGGAAAATATGAAAAGCCTGGTGGTACTTCTGAAAAAGTGTGAAAAGAGAAATTCAGGGAAAAGAAGTGGGAAGAATACAAGAAAATGAGTGAAGTAGGACACCTTTCATGGATGTTTTCAAAGAAGAATAGTTGTGGCTTATTATTGGGTTTCCGTGCCCATGATGGTTGATAGAAGGCTACTCTCTACTGTAAATCTTGAAATTTTCATCTGTTTTTCTCTGCCACTTTTATCCTTATCAGTCTCACACAATTCAAGATGGTGATTTTGCAGCCATACAAAAGAGGAGGAGGTGCACAGAACTTGGTAACTATGATGGCAAAAAGCAGTTAGTGACATTTCGAAAATCTGCAGTGCTCCACTGGGATTTGCTTTGGTGTTATTAAGCGTAGGATAATGGATGACCCCAGACAGCATACAGAATACCAATTCACTTCTAGCTTCTCTACTGATATTGTAACACTAATAAAGCACAACAGATCTTAGAGAATACAGCCACATATTTAGTGTGTGTATAAAAGCTGTAATAAGACATTGTTATGGCTGAAATTATTATCTTTTTAGTGGAAAAAGCAATTAGGACTGAAATTGCAAAACAATCCTGTTAATATGAAAATTACAAAGAAAACACACTTGGATAAATGAAGGTTAATGGAGTTAATTGTGGAGAGCAAGACAAGAAGGCAAATCATGCTAGAGAACTTAATTATGATTCAGATAAAGAGGAATTGTAATTAAATGGAGGTTAGATAAACATGATTATGCTGTAAAGGTTTCTCAGCACAGTGACAGGAAGTTTTAAGATGTAGACGCAGACACATATACATGACCTGGAATTAGACAGTCATCAGAAATAGTCTCTGTGGGTATTCTATCATTGCAAATTTAGTGCAAGTTTTCTRTACCGGAGTTAACGCTTCTGGAAATAGCCTACTGGCATGAGAATGCTGTGCTGCAATACATGCAGCAACCCTTGCATTAGCAGCGTGCTGCAGCAAGGTCCCTGGGGTACCGGGTTCATGCATCAGCCTCCTGGGCCAAGCAGCTCAAGTTTTAAAAGTGCTGTTAGATTTCAGCTAGATATTTTTGTGTGTAGCTAGAAGGTAAGTTAGGGGAGACCCTCGGGTATGTCTTAAGCTAAGACAGAAGTGAGAACCAGGATTCAGTAAGGTCTGGAGCTTCTCCTGGGGTCAGTGGTTGTGCAGCAGATGGCAGAACTGTGAGGCCCCTCGCTACCATGGCTCTGTGCTCTGGGATAGGCAAGGGTATCACAACCTCAGCCAGAAGGACAGGAAGTGAATGGATGCCTGTGCTCTCCCCTCGCCTCCCGGTCAGGCAAAAGCCAGCTTCAGAGTAGATACAATAAACTGAGCTCTTTTATATATGTGGGTAAATATTTGTACTTGCCATATATGACAATTAAATCTGACCATTTCTACTAGTTTAAGTTCCCTGACATTTTTTTTAAGAAGTACTGTGTCATCTCCTTCATGCAGATAATTATAAGCTTACTTTGTATGTTATTCCCATAACTGGTCTTATTTTTTATGTGGATATTTAAATTGAAATGTAGTTTGATGCTGAACACAGAGAATATAAACCTTTATATGACTCACAGAAAACAGGGGCATTCCAAACTGGACTGCTTTATTGAAACACATAATTGCACTTATTTCTTAACTGCACTTGTTTTCTCTCTAGCCAAGAGTTGTTCAGGGAGAGAACTGAGCACTCCGAGCTGTTTGCCATGCAGAAGGAGCTCTGTTACACCTACTGTTAGAGCAATGATCTGGTGAAGCAGAAAGAACTTTTTAAGGAACAATCTAAGGTAACATTCTTCAAAGTTACAACAGGGTGTTCTAAAACATTACGTTAAAAATCAGTGAATGTATCTGTTCTCCTTCAGTGCAAAACTACCACCAGGCAAAGTGGTGTTGCAGAATAGATCARTGATGTTCTCTGAACTGGATGACTTGCTGGACTAACTGTCTTCACCAAACTTTGATGAAGGTCCCCATATATATTTGTCTGCTGTAAACAAGGCTTGAGAAAATCAGTTTTAAACATGAATCCAAGGTTGGTCCATACAGACTGACAGAATAAAGAATCTTTCTCTTTYCTGAGTTCATAGTAAAACCTCACATTGGTCACTCAGGCTAGATCCAATAAAGACCCAAGTACCTGAATCAGGACATAAGTGGAATTGCAGTGCAAAAGGCAAAACTACGATGCTAACCCTGTTTACACTCAATTCTCACCTTTAGACTCACAAGATGTCTCTGCTTCTCACTTAAAAATCCACCAGGAGTTGCAAACATTGCATTTTCACAAGCCCTGGGCTGCCACTCTTTGGCCAGCCTGGTGCCTTTAAGTTGTCTTTGCCTGCTCAGGTTTTGCACGGCAGAGGAATACTTGAAAGCAGCACGAGTTGATGTGGAGGTTGTGGAGCCCACTCATGTGTGGACAGTCTCCTCACAAAGGACTGCTGTGGCTGCTTCCTTTTCAAAGCAGCAGAGCTGACAGTAGTGCCTACCTTCATATCATAGCCTAGAGGGTGGGTAGGTAAGTTAGAAACTGAGGTTTATCTTTTTCTCAGCCTCAAAAAGTTCAAATGCTCATCTTCTGTCTCTCCAGAAAGGGTTTTCACACAATGTTAAAGACTGGGCTGCCTGGGGAATGCTCCACCAGCTCCCCCAGAAATAACTCTTGTCAGGGACCAGAAAGAGGGAGTATTGCTGCATACCTGGGTGCTCAGGACAGCTGAGGAACATGTAAGATGTTGCACTCCAGTCCCACTTCTCAACGATTTGTGTGTTGTCTTATAAATGTCAGCAATAAAATACAGAAACAGTTCTGCGAGGAGGAGTCGGAATGAAGGAGTCTCTATTTCCAGGTGTATATATCAAACCCTGCACTACAGTTATACAATATATTTGTCTTTTTCCCTCCCCGGCTGCATGATTCCCAAGCTCATTTTGGCATTCTGGATGGCACTGATCTCATATACTTCCTGGGTGAATACTCTAACCAGTAGGACTAAATCTAAATGAGAATTGCATCTCATTCTTATTACCGCTGCTGTGTGATTGAAAGTACTTTGCATTGACAGGACAGGGTCTTGACAGGGTCTGAACAGCCTAACCACTTTGGTGGCCCTAAACTTCACAGATGTGGAGAGGATTTCATACTCTATGCTTTTGCCTGAGCAAGCTTTTGGGACTGTCAGCCCTTTCCACTGTATGCATTCAGATCCTGAGCATGTAAGATTGGCTTCTGGCTTCCACTCTGGGAGCTAAGCACATAAAAATAGGGTATTATGGCCCCAGATTTGTGGATGCCAGAGGTCTTTGGTTTCATGATCGTTGCCCTACTTCCTTCCACTAAAGAGCTGCAGTATGAAACACTGGATATTGGCAGTCTTGCAAAAAGCAGTGCATCATCATTAACCACAATAATGAGAAGAGCCAAAGGCTTTGCCTGTGTGATTTTTATTAGTTACTTCATTCTCACAAGGAATATGGAATGAAAGAACTAGCTCTTGTAAGACTTCTATGTTAGCAAGAACCTAACATTTTTTGGAGCTAAACTACATACATACATATTCTTAATACCCCTGAAATCTCATGGAGCTTAAATTATCTTGCTGCTGATGGGTATTTTGCTAGAAGGAGGACAATAAATTAAGCTATGAAGTTCCTTTTCACTGAAGAGATTTTACTGAAAAATGATTCCCAAAAGCTTTCCTCCACTGAGATCTGAAAGCATTTGAGCCTTGCATTTGTCCAAATTAAAAATGCCAATATATCTAAAACCTAGGTAAAGACATATTCCTTTTGATACTTCTTTTAATTTGCTTTCATTTTACCAAGCATGTTACCAGCTATTTCAGAAAGCAAGAAAAGAGATTTTCTTTTAGAGACATGCCCCTCCATTCCAGAAATGTAAAGAAAAATACCCTCATATATCAGTTTAACTACTGAGGTGATGTAAGAGGGTTTTTGGTTTTTTTTTTTAAAGCGCATTTTATGAACTGAGGCCACTTCCTGATACATACTACTTTCAGACATAGACAAAAATGGGAAGGAGAGAAGTTTAAAAGGAATATTGAGTCTTTCAAAACATTTTGAAATGACAATGATAATGGCATTTAGGGCTAGATAGTTTTCTGAAAGAGAGATATACTGAAGATCTCACTATTATTTGGTCCCCCTGGACATTTTGTAGACATATGCCTGTCTCTCATACTGCTGCATTTAGCTAGCACTTTGGTAACAGGACTTGAAAGCCGAGTACAGTGATGTAGCACTGTGCTTCTTAGACACTTTGGTTATTCCACAGAAAAAGACAGCTTTAAAGGAAACACTGAAATGTTCTCCTGGAATAACACTTCCCAGAGCCAAGAATGCCCTCTACTTATGCGACCTTTTGCTAACAGGAATGTAACTAGCACTGGAAAGCAATCTTGCACTGAATGGTCATCTTTTCTCCTGCCATCATCATTTTAAGGCACATCCAGTCTTATGAGGTGCTCTGGAATTACAGTAGAAGAAGCACCTCTGTATGCATGACCAATACACTATGGTGAGGCATATCCCACTTCGCCCACTCAAGTGGAATAATGCACAAGAAGCCGATCTGTGTAACAGTTCATCCAGGGGCACAGCCAATCTAACTGGTTATAAATGTTCGAATGTCAGAAGTTAATTATAGATAACATGGTCTTTCTCCCTTCTTTTTCTGTGGGGTGTGGGGAGGTTGATGGAGGAGGCCAAGGGGAAAGGGGACTGATGGATATAGGGCCACAAGACTTGTAGCTCCACTAGTCTGTGAATAACTTTCAGTCCTACCCATGATAGGGCATGTAATGCAACTTTAACTTCAGCAAAGAAAATGACTGAAGGTACTCTGAGAGGGCTCTGTATCCCTTCCACCAGGACAGGGATTGATTGACTTGTTCTGTTCCTTGGGCTCCAACAAAATTAAGGTTGGTTAAGCTTTAACTAGGAAAGAGTGAGTAGCAGTTCCTGATGGTAATTACCAATTTACAATTGCTTTTTTATTTTTCTGCTTCTTAGAAGCAAAATGTTGTTCTGTCTCTCTAGTRTTCTGTTGGTGCAATGCAGAGAGGTATGAAGATGCTTTATAAATAATGCATTCCTCCACTACAGCTTCTTTGCAGCCTGAGATATGTCTTGCTTGTTACAAAGCGTATGGAGAGTGCCAAAGAGGCCGTATGTCCTCCTGCTTTGAGCAAGAGCGCTCAGCTGCCTGCTTTCCTGCAGCTCCATGTAAGAAAGATGAGTTATGGAAATGACAACAGTGCACTACATGGGAGTAAGGATGAGAAAAAGTTTATTTATAACCCTGTTATATTGAGGCTACTTCTGACCAAAAATATCTTGGAAGTAATCTCACTTTGTTTCTCTGAATTCTCCAGTTCCTTGTAATGCAGTGCATTACAGAGGTTCATGCTTTGTTTTTAGACACTCAGAGCATCATGGAAAAAATCATGAAGATCAGTTGCACTATAGACAACTGTACCTCCATCAGTGTCTTTTAAACTATAGTTGTGTCTCTTCCTTATTACTTAGACAACCAGTTAGGCTGTGTCTCTATATTCTCATCTGGGTCTGGACTGGTTGCCAAAGAGCCAGACAGAACTGTTATGTTGACTTCACTAAGACTTTTTCTGACACCTGTAATTGCAGCATCCATTCCCAGCTACAGAGCAAGAGATTGAGGTCTGACACAAATGCCAAAGTAATGAGGAGGGCACTTAGCGCAATTTTGTGTAATTATTGTACCTGTTAAACTGTGGTACTGAGAGCCATACAGACAACTTTGAAGGCTTCTATTCTGATATCTGCCTCTCAGTGACCAGAAGCCGAAGGATCACATTCCCATTTACACAGTTCTTTTACACAACCCCTGAAAATCATTGTATTTCTGTGTACGTTAGGAATTCTTTGCTACTGAAAACAGTGTGAAGGAATCTGGGTGTAAATAATCAGATTCCTAGTCCATTTTCTCAAGCTGAAGGCAAACATAAAAACTAACCCCAATAGCCAATTCTTGCTGTTTTATCACAAGCTTGACATATTACCTACTTGCACTGTTGAAAAAGCATCATTACGTGAACTTAACATCCTTCCCTTCCCAGAGACAGTTCCTAGCCCTGACAGTTGCTTTCCTCCTTGCAAACAAGGCTCTAAAACAAGATAAAAGTAAACCTAATAGCTGGGTTATCTTTTTTTGTATGTCTTTTGAGCCCTGACTCATGACTTTTTTTTCTCCCTCAAGAACTGGATTTGGCATAGTGTTTTTACTGTACCATTTACTATAAAAAATGGTTTTTACATCTTGCTTTAGGAAGTACTCCTCTTTCCAGCAGGGAAACACTGAAAACAAGCCCCAGTCAGATTAATAAAAGAGCAAAACTGGAACACAGATACAGGAAAAAAATCTAGCCTGTCACTTCTGTTGTTGACATGGAATTTTACAACAGCTTTCAGGCAGCTTGATATGGGAAAAACTCATAGAAGAAGAGCAAAAATAATATCACATTTTCTAGACTAAACTGTATTTTTATATAGTCTTATAAAAGGTGAAGAATGATTACATTTTATCAAAGTATAGTACAAGCTTAAGGCTAGTAAGCTTAACATTAGATTGTAAAATTTATTATAGATTGCAGTATTTTAAGATGCTCTGACTAACCTGCTCTGTATTGCATTCATGATAAATCTCTTGCAGAGGTTTTCAGTAACTGCCATGGTATGACCCATGGTTATAGTAACTGGACATAAACGGGGGCAGCGAATCGTGATATGTAATGCTATCAATCAGTAATGCAGCAGCTTTTAATGATACAATGAGGATCCCTGCTTTTCTTTTTTTGTACTGTTTTACAAAGCATCAGATTGGTTTGAGAATTACTTCTGAAACAAAAGTTTTGGCAAAGTGTAATGCTAAGAATTAGGAAGTCATAAGTGGCATCAAAAGGTGTTGTTATTGACTCTTCTGCTTTCAAGAAAAGGACACGAACACTTGGAATCAACTGTTTTCACTCTTTAAAGACACCCTTCCAGATTGGCATTAATGATTTCAATAACTGTAGGCAAAAATCAAGTACCACAGTGATTTCCCATACTTACAATAGGGAACTGCAGATACAGTACAAACCTTGACTTTCATAGCTTTTGACTATGGATAGAATTGTAGGCTTGCTAGTTTTGACATGCATCCATTAAGGGATAAAAGAAATCAGGTAAATCTATCACTCTGTTGGAATTACTGAATGTGAAATTGCTTTGGTCAGTCTCAACTGATTTTAGCAGCTTTGTAAAGCTCCTTTGGCCTGCACAGTACAAGTCAGTTATATTACATATAATGCAGGAACTCCAAAATACCTTGTAGTTTATCATTCAGATTAACATTGGCAACTGCTCCCCTGTATGTATGCTACTCTTCTCTGCTGTGCTTATAGAATTGGGAAGAACGCAATTCCTCTTCACTGAAGACTCTTGGACAATATGAGTGTCTGACTGAAGCTAAGGTTGTAGAGCTTAATATAAAGCAAAGCTATCCAAGTCTAAAAAAATATTATGTCTAATTATTTTACAATGCAAATGAGATAATGGAGACACTGATAAGCAGTTAACTATTAGGCAAAAAAACAGGATGGCTAAAGTCAAGCAAAGTATTACTAAAGGGCTATTAATGATATTCGTGGTATTGTATGAGGAAATACTGTCTGCAGTTTAAACCCATCCAAATGTACTATTAAATGAACTGGTAAGAAGGGCTGATAACTGAATGTCAGCGTATGCTTAATGCAGACATCAAAAACTAGTGAACTAAAAAGCTCATGACATATGGGAGATAACTACTGGATAATGCATTAGTTTGTGTTTAAGAAAATGGTTACCAAGAATGAAGCTAAAGCTTGAAGTTTTTTGGATGATACTGCTTGACAGATGGATACCACTGAGTCTGTCTGATTAATACACAGAGTTATGTTTGCTGTCTGCCATGTTGAACTAATTCAGAAATCCAGGTAATAAATTTAGTCTTAAGTTGAGCTTTTGAGTTTGGGTAAAACTCTAATAATCTGATTCCTGGAAGATGTAGATTAGCTAAGAGTTAATGGAAAAATCGTGGACTGTGGAGAGCAGCTACACCACTCTGTCATAGTTAGTGGAGCAGAGTGGCAAACCTTGGAAGGAGTAGATAGTACGTGTGTGCTGTTAATTTATTTAGAAGATACTAATATTGAACATTCTTTATCTCTAGTCACCTGCTATGGGTCTCCACAATTTATATTCTTAGATTCACCTGGGCTAGACCTCTGTTGCATCAGTAAACACGTGTTCTTATTTTACTTTATCTACACAAAGGCATCCAGAATGAAAATAATGAGTTTGTCCACACTTTCAGTATCACTTTCTTTATTGCAGGGCTATTGGAAAATACAAGCAAAGGAAGACAAAAACCTCCCCAGACCTCAGACCTTGGAAGACTTAGTTTTTGGGTGTGTAGACATATTAGCCAGCATTAAACAGTTCCTTATGTGCTGTTATTTTCCTATGTCAGAAGTAGTTGCCATAAGTGATGACTCTGTTTTTCATTTCCTTCACCTCAAGTCCTGTATCTGTTATTAGGAAAGACCTTAATGGAGGCCCTGAGAGGATACTTCCTGCAGCACAACCCCAATGCTTCAAGATATAATTGAGAACACCACACAGTTCATGTGTATACAAGCTACGCATCCGGTACTCAGGGAGATGAGACAGCAACTTTGATCAGCTTCGATCTTTGGCTATCTGTTGTCTTCAATGATAATGGTTCTTCTAGGAAAGGTGTCAACATCCACAAATATGTAGCGGACCTCAAATCTTCCTCTCTCAGGATTCTGTAATGAGAAAATACATTTCAGGCTCTGTTTTCCTCTTCAGTAGTACACATGTGAGATTAAGCTTGTCAGCTATATCTAGCAAATGAACATACCTCTTTGACCTCCACATGGACTGTTCCCCGCTTTCCTGGTTCTGAGCCCTCAATATAGAACTTCAAACGCATATGTTTCAGTCCATCCTTTATGTATTCAATGTGACTAAGAATAGTAAAACAAAAACTCAGCCCACCAGGCAAGGCTACATATTATATGCTAGTTAAACTTCAAACTTCAACTTCTTATCTAGAGGAATTGCTGAACTACTTCGGGAGAAAGTGTATTCCAATGCTTATCGTATAGTCTACATGCTACCATGGGTTCCTTCCTTCTCCATTTCTCTTCCCAAGCTTTACTGTAGGTATATTGGGAGCAGCAGAGAGTTAGAAAAAAGAGCTTGTTAAGCAGAGATGGTTAGACAGATTAGACTGGTTAGAGAAATGGTTAACAGATGAGATGCTTACATGTCCTCGCTGCTTACTGAAAGAAACTGATATGCAAGTCCTCCCCTCAAAACTCAACAACAATCTAACAGTTGACGATTCTGGAATTTTCCTGTATTTATTCTAAAGAATCCTTAGATTCAGAACCTGACCTTTAGGAAAGAAATCACCCAGACTAGCAGGTCTCTTTAGGCACCTAAACTAAGTTGCCAAGCCAAAATATGCAAAAAGAACTCAATCAACGTAGTTATCAGGTTAATTAATAGAGTCACATCAAGCAATTTACTATAAGCTTTACTTATTTTGGCAATAACTTTGTTTTATTGAAGTTGTATAACTTTGGCACTCATATCAGACCTCCAGCTCAAAAGCTGGTATTTAAGTTACAGCCAAATACTAGATAAATAGAAAGGTCAGGTCACTTTCTAGATGACCACTTCCAGAAACTAATGCTCAGACTAGAATTCTGTGCCAGTTTAGATTTCCTACTGAAATTACTAACTGCTGCACACTACCAAGCTCTTCTTTCCATTAGTCACACCTAAATACACACTGTGAATTAAACTTTCAATACAGTTTAAGGTGATATGGAAGGTTACAGGGAACAAATATGAATCAAGAGTCTCATTGTGGTAAATTCACGTTCAAGATGTACATGCACAATAAATCTGTGCACATTTTGGGACATCTAAAGTCATCTTCATGTCACAGACATGAGCTCTACCATTTTACCAAGTCATTGGCTCAAAAAGCTGTTTAAAATAGACTTTCAAAAAGATGAAAATCAAATACTAGGACAACACTAACTGTACATTCAGGTTTCCAGATAGTTGTTCTACAGAGAGATGCTTAAAACTACTGTTTGTATTCTTTTTGTTTAGCAGTTCCACTTYGAACACCACCATTTCACACAGTCTGATGAAAAGATAAATTATCAGTTCAAAGTAAAAAAATCAATCTTCTCCTAAAAATCTCAATTTCATGGTTCAAATTTTATATTTGGGCTTATGTATCCCATACTATATGAAACCTGCTTGAATAAATTCAAGTCAAAGAACCCAGTAAAGACAAAGTTCCTATTGGACTACAGGGCAGGGAAGATTTATGTTTTATAAAAATTAGTTCTGTTTTTTTACCTCATCAGGAGAGCAATAAATAGACACACTCACAAAAGGTTTAGGTGAGAGCTGTTCTGTTAAATACACAATAGACCTGTAGCCTCAAGTACCAGAAAGTAATAAAAGCAATGGGCAGTCAATGCTGCATATCAACTGGGGACATACAGTCACTGCAGTGACTGTAACCTGTGCAGCCAAATCCTACCTGCTTTAAACTGACCAGCTTGGATTGTGAAAGCCTGAAAGTTAGCATCTCTCCTGTTCTTTCTGGCCTGATATGGAATTATTGTTTCAAAAGGAGAAAAATCCCTCCACTGTTCTTCAAAGAACAATTTCATTCTTATTAGAGTGTTTCAGGCTATAAAATTCAGTCTGATCTGAGTGTCTCCCTGTTCCCTAGATGCATGCCTGTGCCTCAGTGCTAATCTATTAAGACTTGTCCTATTTTTTGGAGAGAGCAGCTCTCCCTTTAGCATACTGGCCATTTCCTGTTCTGAGGCACCCACAATTGGACTTTTATATTCTATGTGCACTGCATTGAGTATATAGTTCAGGTGTCTAATTCAGTGGTGAAATCCACCTCTAACAGTCAAAAGCCTTAGAGATCAGACATCATTATAGCACCCACGTCCCTTTGTACCTCTTTACACTTACGACAAAGAAATAAGCCTAACTTTGGCTGACTTCTCTCACTTTCAATATCCCCTTCCAGTTTGTTTTCTTGTCCTGTAAATATAAGGTTAGCAGTTCAGCTAACAGCGCTAGCTAATTTCTCACTAAACAAGAGCCTAGCATTTGGATTTTGTAAGACTAACTCTGGGGTGATGTCAACATGTCAACGCTATCAGCGCTTGCAAGTACAGTCTCTAATTCTACATCCTCAGACAGACCAAACAAATCTCTTTCACCTAAAAACTGTGCCCAAATATTTCTTAAATGTTGGTATCTGCCACACAAGAGGTCCCACAAAAATACTCATTTCATTTCCATTCAAAAGTGACAAGGTATGTCACATACCCTGTTAGTGCAGTAATCTAGATCTAACTTGCAACAATGTAAGCTAAAGTGTCTTTGCTGTGCAAAAACTAGTGACTGTACAGGACAAATACCAAAGAACACCTGACAAGCTGTCGTCTTCCTCGTCGTGTTGCCTCGCCATAACCTTTAATGGGTTCACCAAAAACGGCCATTATCTACAACAGAAAAGAGGTTTGAGTTGTCAGAAGGTATCACATTCAAACAGACATTCTAGTATCAGCTCATGTCCCTGCTGTGAGTGTATTCTCTTTCAACAAAATGCCCCTTGTGAGTCTGATATGTCAAGGAGAAGGCAAGAGTTTATGAAAGAGAACTGTGTGTCAAAAATTCCTCAGTATGATTTCTGTATTTCAGTGGATTTCTTTACAGGCATATAAATACAATAAATCCTACTATTATCTTTCACATGTACAACCCTCTGAGATTATGCCATTTTAATCTCCTTTCCTACTGTATACATCACACTTTGAAGACATACTATGTAGAAGGGAGAGAAAAAAACCACAAAAATGTTTGCTCATGTCTCCTCTAAGAGGATATCTGACTGTTTCAAAGTTTAAAATGAAAATGAACTCCCCATCATGTAATCTAATGAGAAGAAACACTACTGTTTAAGAAATACATATATTTCATATCTGTAAAACCATACCAAATTAACCTAGCTTTAGACTTACTTTAAAGTTGGTTATAAAGGAAGGATGATTTTATGGTTTAGATATTGGAGAGAAATCTCATTTGTAACAACTTGTTCCAAAGCAGTCTTTATTTTTCTAGTGACAACTTTTCACTTCATTTCTAGGTTATCCTCAGCGGCAACCTTGTCTGGAAAGTTATTTCAAGCAGTCACTGTTTTTTTCCTGAAATAGTGACTTTCTAGGGTCTAGTTTTAGACTGATTTTTGTTTATAACCAGCTATGCTATGTGACTATGTGACCATATGACTGCCATCTTTCTCTTCTCCTTTTACCCACAGTGATTTGCCAATCTTGTTTCAAATTAAGAGTTTAAATTCCTGGCTGTTTATGCAATGCTTTGCACAATGACAGTACCCTAGTGAAGTGTCACAACAGAATAACTATTGAGGAAAGACTCCCAAGTGGGAGCAGTTGCCTTCCTGATCTGGAGAATTCTGCAAGTACCCATATTTAGTAGGCATTCAGGTATGTCTATAGGATTTTCTATACAGAGACAAAAGCACGTGCTCTGAATGGTCAGATGCTCTGTAGTTGCATCGGTGTGCTGTGCTGTGGTACAATCAATGCACTTGCCTTTTAGCAGGCTAATTCACGTAGGCGCGGTGCTTGGATCAACTTGACCTAGTACAGGTTCTGATTTGGAGCTGACCCTCCTCTGGCCAGCTAAATCTTGCTCCTGTTTGTCTACTAAGTGTCCTGTGGACATTCCTGTACCTTTGCTGTGAGATTTCTGGTGCAAACTTTTGACTCAAAAGAGACAATAATTAGGGAGAAAAAAAATCTTATGACTAAGGTTCAAAAACCAACCTCAGGGTGAGATCTGCATTTCTCCAAGGCATCTCCATAGATCTTGCTTGGACTGGAAGAAGAGAACAGCTCTTTAAAGATCACATAAAACAAACCACCTGGAACAGAAACAAGAAGAAGTTTGCTGAAGTGAAAACTAATCCAAACAGATGAAATTCATGAGACGGTTCTTCTAATAAAGAATATAGTTAGAAAAAAAACCAAACAAACCTGTAACACTAATTCCAACAAGCACCACTATAAAATAGGTGAAGTCTCTTCCAGCTTCTTTCACTGAAATAGACAGAAAACCATGCAGGAATTACAACCTTGGATAATAAAACTTGAATAGCTTTATTATATAAATTATCTTCTATTAGTCTACAGTTCAACTAACATTTTGGTAGACTTCATACTTGCAGAAGAAAAAACTCCAGTAACAGCTTCCATAATACTTCAACACTAAAAGAGGGAGATCACAAAACGTCTCTGTTTTGCATGGAATATTTATATTTCTATATTAGGCCTTATTATTTTCCTCTTTTCCTACTAGGTGTTTTCAAGATCCAGAGTAACATTTGCTACAGCTCTCATGCTGACATGAAAGTAGTTTTTCAAAAATAGTAACTAGGTATTTAGCATCACCATATTCAAGCTACCATATAAACCCATACTTATAGCAATCTTTAATCAAAGAAAGGGAGGTAAAAAGCAAAAATAAAGAACAGTGTAAGCTTATAAATTGCACAAACTGATTGAAAATAATTGATTTTATGAATTCTCAATCAAGTGAACAATAAAAAGGAGGGCTATCACACCAAAATATGTATTTATTGATAGTCAACTGCAGTTTACAATGTAATTTGTTCTAACGTACTAGTAAAAGTGCCAGTATACATGCTGATAAAAAATCATATGAGAGTCTCTGTTATAAAATATTCTTTGAGAATTGAGGAAGAAATTACTGATTTGTTTAAGTAGCAAAGTATGCCTTGCAGCAAAGTGCAAATTAGTGAGGAAACTTTAATAACCCTTTTTCCAGCAGCCTTCTCATCAGTTGAAGTTTTTCACAAACCTTTTCAAAGCATTTAGAATTTCTGAAGCTAATTATGTAGCAACCACTTTTTGCTGAAATGAATGAGAAGAACCAAAATGACAGGCACCCTGTGATAAAACTAATGTCACAAACTACCCAATTACCAGAGAAAGAAAATTATAAATATCAGAGTGAATTACTATAATCTACAAGAAATTTATCTTCTTCATCCCTCTTCATTCCCAAACAGGAAGTTTTGTTTCAACCGCAGCTGAACTAAAGATGATGAAGTGGAACAGATTTTAGAAAACTAAGTAGCAGTGTACAAAAGCAACTTAATTAGATTTTGACATGTTCCAGATTGATGAAATCCTGATGTTCACTGTACACATCTTTGAAACAATCTGTAGTTTAGTGTTGTGCAGAGATGTAAAAAGAAGTGTTTCAACTCTCTACTTAATGTCTAGACTAGGCCACCACAACATACCACCTGTGGGCAGCATTCAAGCGATCAGAAAAACTTATCCAGTCCCTCTCTTTCCCCATAGCCCTTCAGAATGATCTGTGAAGTAAATAAATTGCTAGTGATACCAGATCAGTCAAGTCTTGTAGTTTCTGGGTGATTCATGTCAACCACAAGTTATTAGACTAAGGACTACTAGCTGAAATGTAAAGGTTTGTCATATACCAGAGGGCAAGTTAGATCATCTACTGGTATAGTCTGACATTACAGAAAAGTAGAAGGAACAGTAACATTTCAGCAGCAAACTGTTTCTGTTCACAGTTTAAAAACTGTCCCCTTGCATTACTAATGTTAAAGACAATAGATTTTAATCCTCAGGAAAAAAAAAAGTATTAACAAGTTAAGAACTGCAACTAATTTTAAGGTTAGCCTGCAGAGTTCATTAAGAACAAAACAAAACCAGGGATACCTGTGATAGCAGAGGACTAAACTGGATGGCTGAGAAGATCTCTACCTGTACTGTTCATATAGAAACATTAGGTGATTGTTGCAGATCTTACAAGGAATCGGCTTCCTGTACATTAGCTATTCAGAGTGCTGAACCATTTGTCAGCTAGTCTACTATATAAATTCTTTGTATGCTGCATTTATCTATTATTTAGTTTTCCATTGGAATTGAATGTTAAATTCAATCTAACTGTGCTAATATTACTAGTGTAAACTCTGTATGAGTTGCCTTTGGAACTGGAAGCAAATTACCGAAACAGTATGCAGTTCTAAGCAGATTAATTAACTTGGTGAACAGGTGAGGTGGGAAGGGAGAGAGTGAAAAAAATGCAAGATAAATTAGCCAATGTTGAGCTAACTGGAGAATTACTTGTTACCTAGCAAAAATCTCATTTACAACAGAAACATTTCCAAAAACAAAGAGTTTTGCCAATTTTACTAGAAGTAAAAAAGATGGATTGTTTGTGACAGGTCTTTCTTTAGAAAAATGGAAATGAGAAACTACCATATCTTATCCCTGATGTGACAGATTCTTGACTTAAACACTAACAAGCTATTTGGGAGAAGCTATAGAATTTCTATTATACTTGTGTAACACACCCCCTAAAGCATGTCAATTGCTGGAAACAGTATAATGTAAAAAGAAGAGAGGTCAACTTGTTGGTTTTCTGAGAACTGTGATTTTTCAGCTCCAGAGTTTTGGGGCTCTAAAATCTCAACTACAACACAGTGTCTACTTTCCTGTGGGTTAGCCTCTTCAAGCATTACACACTATTCCCGCTCACTAGCAACTACAGGCCGTCTTACCTTTCTGAGCAGCCGACAGAAGAGTTTCTTCTTTTTGATCCCTTTGCATAGATACGTGTTTGCTATCATCGCCAGATCTTCCAGCTCTCAGACACCCCGCTTGCGTCCAGATACTTTGTTTTGCAAAAATACCCTGCAAAAATACAAAAGGGCGCGGGGAAGGCTCCCTGCGGGGGGGTTGGTGCCGCCACCTCAGGCACGGCCAGGTCCCCGAGATCACCCTTCCTGAGGGTGCGAGCAGCCACTTCCCTGGGGAGATCTGCAGCTTCTCGCTGCACTGCCTAGCTCGCACAAGAGAGGCAGAAAACATGCCGAGGCAAAAGAGACGGCTTCAAAATGCTATTACCGGAGTGTGATTTATGCTAAACTAAAAGTTTCTCCTGCATGCCACCGCGACCTGTCTTCCAGGGCTCCTCTCCTCTACAACACCTGCACGCAGGGTGCCGCAGGGGAGCGCCCTTAAAGAAGAATCAGTGCGGTCTCCTSCTCTGAGTTTTGGCCTGCAGTTTGTGCTTCACTTCAGAAGTTCACAGTACCCTTTCCCAGCCGACAGCTGCGCCTCGCCATTGTTCTTACGGAAATCTTTCGGAAAAAGTAGCAGCGGGCCCTGGGAATGGTAGTTTACAGAAACTCCCTCTTGCGCCCGCCATTAAAAACGTTTCACAGGAAAGCAACTACAGCGACCGCGATGCAAAGCGCCGGCGGCGCGGCGCGGAGACAGGCGGTGCCGGCCAAGCCGCGCCCCGCCCCCCGCTCTGCCGGCCGTTAACCGTGAGGGGCTGCGTGCGCGGCGCAGGGCGTTGTGTGCTCTCAGCGGGGCAGCGGCTCGGCATGGCGATGGGCCGCGGCCGCGTCCTGCGGCGCTACAGCCGCGGCTGGGGGCGGGCGGCCCAGCCTGGTGCCGCCGGGGCCGCGCCGCCCTCCCTCGCCCCCGGGCCCAGGTAACCGTCGCCGTGCGCGGCCCGAGGCGCTGCCGCCTTCCTGGCCGGGCCTCCTGGTGTTTTCTCCTCCCCTGCCGTGGTGCCTCGGGGAAGCKCCCTGCCTGGCCTCGCTGCCCTGGTTTCCAGCCCCAGGCCTGCTGCCGCTTCAGGGCTRTTGGTTCGGGCTCTGGGCACGGTGTTCCCTCTGCCCTGGCCCTGCGGTGGGTTTGTGGGGCCTCTCTGGAGAGGTGGTGCACCCCCAGATACACACCATGGGCTTTGGTGGTGGTTTCGCTGTAAAAAACTGGGCATGGTAAAATGAAACCTGGGCTCCAGCCTGCCTTCCCAGGTGTGTGAGAAAACTTTAGCACATTATTTTTGTAGGTTTTCTGTTTGAATAGTGTGACTAAAACCCAGGTAAGTGCTTGAGTTCAGACTAGGTAGCATCATAAGCTTGTCCAAGAAGGACTAGCTGGCTTAGTGGCTAAGGTATCTGTGTCCAAGGTAGTCAGACCTTACAAGACATGGAAGGATTTCATTGTAAAAAGTGTCACTAGCTTAGTTCTTCTGATAGAGGTTCAGCTTCCGGAAGCGTAGAGCACCAGTTTTAGAAGCAGAGTTGAGAAAGCAGGTTTTTCTGCTAATCCTTTTGTATAACCCTGGGTGTAATAGCTGTGTCATTCCTCTTTTATTAACTTACAGAAAAAATGGATAATACCTGTCCTTTTAAAAAACTTTGAAATTGTTAGTTGAGTTAAAAAATAGATGTTAAAATCTTACTATCATTTCTGTTTATCTGTAGGTATATCTTAACTTTAGAAAAGGAGCCACATTTTGTCACTAGGTTCAACTTGCTATGCATTCTTTGAAATAGATTTGTTCCCTGACCAGCAAAAAAGCAATATTCACATCTCAAGTACTCCAGGGTACTAAAGTGAATGTACTGCTACAAAACTGTGCCACAAATTGAAAGCTAATGAAATAGCACTTGAGGTTGTTGTGCCTCAAAGCTAGAGCCTCTCAATTGTTACTTGAAGAAATCTCTAAAGAGGAGGGAAATAGCTGTCAGTGATTTTTAACATGAGCAGGTTAGCTTTCTCTGTGTGGTATGAAAGAATTTTGTTTARCTTAAAATCTTTATATATACAGTATTTATGAAACTGAGTGAAATAGTTTATGTAACAGATTTGCTGCTGTGATTCTCATGTCACTGAGAAGGACAGAAGGTCYTGAGTTTCGGTATACAGTGGCTTCTTTGATTTTCATTTTGTGCTTTTAATTTAGTTGACCCTACTACAGTTCAAGGGCTGGTTATTAAGTCATATTCACAAGCACTTCTGATTTTGTTTCTTCATATCTTCATTTTGTTTTCATTTTGGAAAATGAAAAATTCAATACTTTAAAAAATGAAGCTTACAAAAGGTGTAGAAATGATGTGCAAGTTTTCAAGGCACCTGAAGACAGCCTCCTATATGCCAGAGATCCCTTCCTGGGGAGGGGAAGAGGGGTATGCAAGGAGTGGTTAAAATGAGAGCAAGAAGGGCTGAATACAGGCAATGCAGAATATTCTTATACCAGCTAAAAAAGTGTAGTGCAAAATCCATGATCCAGCTCCCAATCTGAATTGGTCCTGGAGCTAGCTAGAATCTGTATAGGTATGTCGCTGTGGGGTATGCCCAAACGAGGTGTCTTTGTGCTTTGAGTGTGGATAACGGTGGAATAGTCTGGGACGTGTTGCCCCCCCCCGGCAGATACAGATGTGCTAGTTCCACTACTGTTGAACAGGACTTGTGCCTCTGAATTCCTTTAATGGCTTTTGAAAAATGCTATTTGTTACTGACTCATTCAAGCTGGTATTTCATCTGATTTTCTTAGTGTACTTGTTGATAATAATACACACCAGTAAAACATTTGCTTGACCTTCAGGGTTGTATTTGACATACAGTTACTTTCTTCTTGTTATTAATTTTGTTTGCCTATTTTAGGTTAGCACCTGAACTGAAATATATATATCTTTCTGTGTGAGGAGGATAGGTGCTTATGACAATTCCCAGTAAAACTTCAGGGATTCTGACATAATACAGTTGACGTTTTAGGCCAGAGTTATTCTTTTTTTTTATTCTTTTCTGAATTTAATTTTTTCTTGAGCATAAAATAATCTTAAGAATAGTGTTTAAGTGTACATGGATGTAATAAATGTACACAGWATGCATGTACTTCCAATTTTGATTTCTTTTTTGCCAGCATCAATTGGTTGCTTAGAAACCCAGAGCTGGATTGACCGGGTGTTTTAAAGCCAGCTGGCAATATAAACCATGTAGCACTAATAGAGCTCTGCCTGCCCTGCGGTATCACAGAAACTTCATCTAGAAATTTGTGTGTGGTTTGAAGATAGTATTTGTAATTACAACTTAGAAGGTTATTTCTATGAGAAAACCTTGGAAAATATGTGTGACAAGTTAGCTTGTATGACTTTATTTGTTCTAGGAATATGCAAAGTTACTTTGGTAAGAAAAAGTAATCTGGATCCAAATAGTTATGTATTAATGAGTAGATAAAAACATCAATACTCATCTTTCCAATTGGACTAACTAACTGGGTTTTGATATTATTTAATTTTTTTTTTTTAATGGCTTGGCAATATTGGATAGTTCAAAAAATGTCTTTAGCCATGTTGTGAAACAGAAGGTTAACACAGTGAGTTTGAGTTCTTGCAGGGACCTCTCTGGAGCTTGATTATGGTGACCAGAGTGGTGCAGTTGTCTGTAATGGGAATAGATCTCCCTACCAGTGTCAAACTGATTTGGTGACGATGCTATTCACTTCTGGCTATCGTGAGAGAATGATCATAGAAGAGAGACCCAAGTTTAACATTTTCTTGATGTCAGGTATTTGAACTTGGTGGTAATCGCTCAAACTTGTGAGCTGCTAATAATGAGTTATCATGTAATGTATCCCTTGAATCTCATCTCAGTTGACACATGGTGTCTAGGTGTGCACAATATACATTTTTCTTCATTTTTATGATGATTTGACTCCTAACAGCTTTTACTTTCTAGAAATAGATCGAGTTTTGCTGCCAGGCCTGTGGAATTTTCTGAAACTGAAAATGCAGAAGTTAAAAGTCATTATTGGACACCTTCCCTAAAATGGAAACCTAATATATGCATTGAGAGGTGAGTGTGTCTTTAGTTTTAGATAAGAGTGGAAGAACCCTTGCAGATTTTAAGTTACCTATTTTTTAAAAGATAGGTCCACATATGTTCGTATCTTGGATATTTCCATGTCAGATGTTCTCTGTTCAAAATAAAAGATTTGCTTTCCTGGCGTACTCTGTGGTCTTGTGTTGAGCCACTGAAGTTTTCAGGCATGGTTCTCCCTTGCCTCCTGTAGTAGGAGTTTTCTAAATTGTACAAGACCTTCAGCAACTCCTTTGTGAGTCATGAGCTATGTTGTTCTTTAAAAATCAAAATAGTTACTGTATTACTTCAAGAAAAGCCAATTTGGAATAAACTTTCTGATGTTTCTCTTGATACTTGTTGCTTTGTATAGGGAGGCTTAGAATGGTGGATTGGGATGAGGGGGAGGAATAAAGTGGTTGCAGCTCATTTGCTGCAAGGTGCGTGTTGAGAGTGAAAGTGCACTTTCAAAATGGTCATGAATTGTGTTTTTTTTTTATTTGAAATTTTTTTGCTTAAAAAAAGATTGCTTTACATGAAAGATTAATTTCCTCTTCTGGATAGAAGAAGGAATATTTTTAACTTTTGGTAACTTTCTGTGTAAATCATTTTTCTGTTTTCCATTTTTAAGGCCAATTCAATCCCTTATGCTGTTAGTTTTGTGTGAAAGACTTAATCAGACAAGAGAAAGAAGAAAAAATACTCCTTTCTCTTCCCTTCAACAACAAAATGATAGTATGGTTGTGAAAACTGCTGTTGAGAATTCTAGATCAAGCATTGTATTTTAGCCTATTTGCAACTTTTCAAGCAGTCAGTTGCTTCTGAATTCTGTCTGGAATAAATGCATTAACTGCTTTGGGCTTACAGTGTTTGAATGATTTCACATACTAGCCATGGAAGTTTTGGCATGGTTGTCTATCTGTTAGTGCAGCTGAGGTCCTGAGTTTTAATACAAACCCTGGAGTGTTGGCAGTATTCTGTATTTAAAAAGTATAGGCTTTTGGTGTAAAGTATTACCATAAAGCAGCAAATGTTGTAAATGACCCAGTTTTAAATGGAAGAGAGAGAATTGGCTGAGATACTGATTTTCACAGAAGCTTATATTTTCAGTGGCAATTTTGATGCTAGCATACTGCTGTGCTCCAAAAAATTAGAGTATGAAATACTTAAACCCAAAAAAACAAAAAAAAACCCTCTGTGCAGTTACCAGATACTGTTTTAAGGGTATGAGGTTTCTGTATGTTAATACAAAAATCATGCTGACTTAACTCCAGGTTATGCTGTGCATGGTGCGCTTAGGCTGCGAAAAACCAGTAGCAGGGGGATTTCACAGATGGCAGTGGCACCTGAAGCCAGACAGATGCACAGAAATATTCAATTAGTCTTAAGCTGTCACACAACTCTTATTTTGAAGTTTACATCTTTCTGTTGACAGAAATGTAAACTGTGCAATACCCCTGAGCACAAATGGATTGAGGATTTTGATGAMGTATACCACGATCCCGCTGCCTGACTATGACATTTCTGTGCTGATGCATCCTGATGCCACAGTTTTGGTAAAGACTGATGTTTAGTGACTAAGTAGTAAAATCATGATASAAGCAGTGAGAGACTGAGGTTGAACGAGGTAGCTTCATGTCAAACTGGRTTAAAGATAACAAAGTTATAACGAAAATGCAAAATGATAACTTTCACATAATGTCCTGGATCACTTGAATAAGTTGTGGTGAATTGTTTTAAGCAAATCTTTTAGGTCAAAGAAACAACTTAGAATCGAAACTCTGCAAATTAATTCTTAAGGTTTGATTTGTGAACTCTCAAACTCGTAATCTCTATCACTTTTGTTGTAGTTTGGGGCTGAAATTCTTAGCCATTGTCATTTCTGTAGTTTGCAGGTAAGTCTAACAATGTTCACAGAATTACAGAATGGTTGAGGTTGGAAGGGACCTCTGGAGGTCACTAAGTCCAACCCCCCTGCTCAAGCAGGGTCACCTAGACCATGTTGGCCAGGACCCTGTCCAGGCAGGTTTTGAATATCTCCAGAGAAGGAGACTCCACAACCTCTCTGGGCAACCTGTGCCAGTGCTCTGTCACCCTCACAGTAAAGAAGTTTTTTCTCATGTTCAGATGGAAGCGTCTGTGTTTCAGTTTGTGCTCGTTGCATCGCGTCCTGTCGCTGGGCACCACTGAGAAGAGTCTGGTCCCATCCTCTTGACACCCTCCCTTTAGATACTTGTATACATTGATAAGATCCCCCTCAGCCTTCTCTTCTCCAGGCTAAACAGACCGAGCTCTCAGTCTTTCCTCATAGGGGAGGTGCTCCAGTCCCCTAATCATCTTCGTGATGATCAGTATTTTTTTTTTTTTTTTTTCCCAGCATGCCGTCAGAAATGCTGCTGAAGATATTTTCCTATTTGGATGCTGTGTCCCTGTTGTGTGCTGGCTGTGTGAATAAGCAGTTCTATGATTTGGCCAATGACAAGTAAGGAAAAGGAAAGCATAAGTGTTAGTCTTAATCTCACAGCAGTTGAGCTTCCCCAAGTTATGAGCCTTTCTAATTTAGTTTCGTTGATGTCAGAGCATTGGTGCAAGTACCTACTGGCAATTACTCTGTTGAAAATGTACTGCATAGCTCACAGTACAATGTGTTGCATGGATTTCTAGCTGTGCAAATCCCATTAAAGTTAATGGGACTTAGGTACCAAAAGTAAATACACTGCCTTGAAATGTTGCTATTAGCATTTATTTTGATATAAAATTTGCATATATTTCTGTTTGTAGTTCATGTGCACCAGCACGGGCTACTTGGTTCAAGCCATCCTTAGTGGCAGGTGTAGCTTGTGGCTTTGTAGGATTATCATAGCTCTCATAACTTTTGAAGTCCTACTTCTTTAGCTCTTTCTTCAGAATYTTACAGGTGATTTGATTTAGTCAAGTGATTCACTGATGGGTTTTAGCTGTTTTACCTCTTCCTGTCAAATTGTGGTGACTTTTAAATGAAAGCAGAAAGGACACAGAAAAATATTGATGCCCATTTATAAGTGGCTGAGTGTACAGGGCTCACAAAAAGCTCCTACCAGTATCATTAGTTTGTGAAAGGATCAAGAAGAGAGAGCCTGGCTTGTATGAGAAAAAAGCAATACCCAGAGATTCTAGTTATTAATTTTTTTTTTCCAGGTTCCTATTGCATTGGTGTTTAAATGAGAAAATCTCTTCCTATATAGTCTGCTGTTATAACTTCATCTGATTCTGGCACTTGTTTCATTGTAACAAAGTCCAATAAGAGGCCTTGAGATGAGTCTTAAACTTAGCTCTGTGAGGCAAAAGTGGTAGGTATCCTGCTGTGAAAGAGACAAATCAATGCTTCCCTGTTGGATGCCTTTTTGATCTGCCTACCCTGAATTCTTCAGAAGTCGAGGGTAGAAGGAGGTTGACAGGACAATGATACTACCCCAAGCAGTTGTGATTCCAAGTCCCCCTCTTTTTTCTTCTCTCTCTCTGCCGTGAGTTGATTTATGAGCTTCCTGTATGCTTGCACAATGCTGTTACGTGGAGGAAGGATTATGTAGCTGAGAGTAAGGAGAAGAGTGGTAAGCACTAGTGCCAAATCTGACTTCATTTGACTTACACTGCCAGAGAATGTAGGAAATGCCTACTGCTAACTGCATCATGCAACCAGATGCTGAATATCTCTCCCTGTTAAAAAGAGAATGTCCCTCTTGGGAGGGGGGTACTGGTTAACAGCAGAGGGTTATAGGGGTACATGCTTATTGGACTGTTTGTGCTGAATAAGACTGGCTGGATGATAGCTCAGTTCCACTCGATGACAGCCTGTCAAAGACATCTCTCCTCTTTATTCAAAGCTTATTGTTTGAGTTCTTGTGCCTTCTTGTATTCAGTGTTCTCTGAATTTTCCTGAAGACTTTTTTTTTTTTCTTTTTTAAGGGGAGGGGGAAAGTGACTTGCATTTTCCTGTTAGGAAAAATGTAAGCCCGCTATTCTTGTTGGATATTTTTTTGAACACTGTGTCCAGAGTTCTTCAAAAGAGGAAGACAGAATGGGATTGACATGACGGTGGTACCTCCACCAAACACAAGTAATTCTAACAGTCCTCCTCCACCCCATTTTCAGTTGGATCTGTGTGAGAAACTTGAGGGGTCCTGACTGTCAAGTCAGAGGTATTAAAATGCTTTTTTGACTAGCTAATCTTGTATGAGGAGGATGCATCATTTTTTTTCAGGCTGGAATTTTCAAAAGTAACTGCTTAAGCATGCTTAGTTTTAGTTTAACTCCCTGTGAGCATGTCTAGGCCAACTCTGAGCATCTCTGAGCTTCATCCTAGATTCTGCATTTTCTGGAAGGCAGACAAGACTTGCCTTTTTTTCCTGTTGCTTGTTTTCTCTCTAATCTGTACTATTTTTTTAAATCTGCTTCAATGTGTTTAAGGGGTGGTCTCTGAAGGAAGGCTTTTTAAAAATCATATACTCAATGCGCTATTGAGAGGCATAAAATGGGAAGTTCCCAAGATCTAATGATTCTACTTGATGGAGCACTGGTCGAATATTTTCTGTATATATAGTTATATTTATCGGTGTCACTGGTGTATTGTAGAAATTAATTGAATTACTTACCTTTTTTGCCATAGTAGAGCAGCAAGTCGTAAGTGAATCTCATTCGGTACATGTACTCCAGAAGAAGAAATATATTGAGAGAGTCCATATTCTTTGAGATAACCTAGTATACAGTAGCCCATGAGGAATGCTGACATCTAGCATGTCCTGGTTCCTGAGCCTTCATGTTTGCTGCAAGGAACTGAGCTGATACGAGCTGTCTGAACATCAGAATGGGGGAAACTGTGCAAACTGTGCCTTTGTGTTTTCTTGACTAGTACCTTGCAGCGCATTCTGGCCCTCTGTAAACTTAGTCTTAGATCAAACTCCATTTGCTGATAAACTTGGTCTTTATTTTTTCACTAACATAATGTTTGCGGTACCCAAGATCCACATGCCAAGTACACTTTTTATTGTACTGCTGAAGTAATTTAATGCTTGGTCTGTGCTTTTAATTAAGTAACTCTTCCTGATATTTATATGGTTTTCCTCTTTATTCTTTCAGTGGCATCTGGCTGAAAATATACTGCAGTCATTTTCCACCAAAAAGAATGATTTGGAAAATGAATTCTGAGACAGAAACTGTTTCCTTGGGCTGTGCTGCTGTACAGGATAGAAAGCCTGGATACTGGAAGAAAGAATACATCTTCAGACAAATAGCTGCTGTCAAAACTAGAGTAATGCAACTTGTTAAACCTGTAGATCCTCATACAGGTCTTCCATGTAAAAACAGAGAAGCTATAAGGTAAGCAATGCCTTGTCACAGATGATGCTTACTTGAGAACTATGTAGAGAATATTAATGGCTTTGGAAAAGTTGGGGGGATGGGGAAATAGAGCTATAAATGCATTTTGTGATGAGAAGATATGAATATAGCCTATAAGTGATCTAGTCCAAGAAATATAAGTAACAGTTAATAGGAATTTAACTTTTTATTTATTTATTTTTTAACTCTTCACCCCTGGTCAATTCCTAAATAACAGAGCATCTGGCTTGAGTTGGGTCATTGTTCTGAAGGACAAAAATGGAAAGGAACATGTAATGGAGCAGGCAGATCTATCATTTAAAGACACGTCTGTTACTATATTCTGGTACAGTACAAGTTGGCCATGCTTAAGTGTCTTATCAACCCTAGAACTATGTGGAGTGACACCACTGCTTCCCGAGCAAAACAGAGCTGCCAGCAAGAATGGGTGAGTCTTAACGCAGGATTTTTGAGGAATTTTTTGATGTTACTGGTTGATRATGTCTCTGCAGGAGCTATGTGAATTTGATTTGACTTAACAAGTGAATTGTTTCTTAGAAAGCCTCTCTAATATTTCTTCCAAAGCCTATGTCCTGTTCTTCGCTGGTAGAGCTTTTTAACAAGAAACAGATATAATCCAGCCAGCTATGACATGAATTCATATGTTACTGTGGCTACTGGCATACAAGAGTCAGACTAACAGATAGGTCCTGCCTTGGAAAGCTAAATCTAAAGCAGAGATACTAATGAGAATGAATGAAAAATGCGAATCTAGGGGAATTTAATGCGAGAGATTTAGATTGGAATAGTACATCAGTGTTTACTTGGATATAATAATCTAGCATATAACTTAATAAATTGTCAATAATGTTTACTTAGTGTGATAGGTGTGTATGTGAATTTAGAGGTCTTAGTTGTATATGTACATATGAATACATTCATATAGCTGAAGTATGTATGTATTTGTTGTTGGCAAGGAGTTCTCCATGTCTGTGTTGTCTGCTGTTAGCATGCAGTACAAGCCATACACTTACYACACAGTGCACCTCAAAGAACTAGTAGTACACCTATGAAGAAAACAGTTTTGTTTTCACATACAGAAAACAAGGTTCCTCATAGAGAAGGAAAGTCTTTGCCTAAGAATGGGAAAGGTAAGCCTACTGTGTGAAGTCAGCTAAGCAGCCCAGCCTAGGAGTCTTGCAGTCTAATTATGTGGCAAGTTTCTTTCCACAAAGATGATGATTCATATGTAGACTGTAGTAAAAGAAAAGTTTCAGGGAGTTGATGTATTTATTTAACATAATCATGAGATGTTAGGGATTGTGAGTATGCATGAGGATAATGATTTCACAAGCGCTATCAGAATGTTAAGAGCAAGATTATAATGCTTCAAAATTTCAAGAAGGCAATATTCATTAGAAGTTAGTTAAATTGAAGGATATTCTTTTGATGTCTTGATATGCCCTGTAGAAAGAATATAGTTGTTCTTTTCCTTAGTGTCCACGGTTTTAAAATAAAAATCCAACCAACCACTAAAAAAACCCTGATCAGAAAAGGATTTACTATTCTATTATATTAGTATGGCCTATTGGTAACACAAAGTTGTTGCTGATGGTGATTTTCAGGTCTGTGTGACATTAGGATATTAGGCAGAAACACTGTGTAGAAAGTCAACTAAATGATGTACTGAGAGAGAAAAGCTCTTCTATGGGTGATGCTGTCAAGCAAGTGTTTAAAGCTTTTGAGGAGGACTGCCCARCTGCAGCATGCACAGTGTACAGTGCAGTTGCAGCTGACTGCTTTGCGGGGAAACTTCTGAATTTGGTCTGGAGTCTGAACTCTTTGCTCAGGGCTTAAGGCAAGGGATTCATTTCAGATTGCAGCTGGCTACCAAACAGTCTGAGAACCGAAGTATAGTGAAGGTAAAGCTTTTAGACTGGGAGGGAATTACATCTGATATTTTTTATTTTGCCAGCATCTGCTGTGTTTTAACGGACACTATAGGTTTGAGAGAGCTTGTCATACAGTAAAGTCCCACACAGGCAAGGACTTTGGTCTCTTCATTGTAAGGAAAAGCTAAGAGCTAATGCAGACTTCGGGAAAATTCCTGTGTTTATACGAGCCTGACCTACTTAAAGATGGAAAGGGCTAGTGTCCCTTCCCTGCCCCAAATCATACAGTTATCAAGATAATGTTAAGAAGTCTCTATCTACTACTGTTATGCTAGCAGTACATAGTGGTAGGTGATACTGCCCTGATACTCTTGGGAAATCTAGGAACAGTTTTGAATACAATAGCCAAAATCTGTGAAGTGTTTTAGAAAGAGTTGGTTCTCCATTCTGAATAGATAATGCAGATTCTTTTTTCTGCTGTTTTTTATGCCTCCTTAGCCAATAGGAATGCCTGTAAAATATGAATTTGAATGAAAGGGTGTTTATGGAGCAAAATCACTTGAATTACAGGGCAAAATCTAGAAGGAATTTCCTCAAAAAGGAAAGTTTCCTCTAATAGAAGCCTGTTAATTAACTATACTCAGTTTGGTCCTTTCTGTGAAATTTCATTTCTGTGGGGGAAGAATTTACCTTCTAAGTAGCCTACTTCACGCTGATAAATATTCCACGATTCCATATGGTATCAACACACATTATAAGTAATTCTCCATATATCTTAAAAAATTGGGTGAGCTTATCAATTTATCTTCTCTTTTTCAGCAGTATATTAGGCTATCCTGTGGTGGCTTTTGTTTCTCTTCCTGTTAGGTGACAAGATCCTGCTAGTGTGTTGCATTTGTCCAGAAGTAAAATTTATGTCTGTGCATGCTGAATACTTTCAAAATAGTTTTAATTATGTGCTGTTGATCAAACTTCAGAACTAAAAATGAAATGTGGGTGAAATTTTACATAAATAAGGAGCCATAGTCTTGTTTTTATATTCTGTATGTTCCTTTCAAAGCCCTCGTCGTCGTTCCCTGATTGCTAAATACAGCCTTTCTAACCTGACTAAAACCAATGTAGCAATTGGTGCTGATAAGCTTGTCCAACTCTTTGGTCTGAATCCAGGACTCTTACTAGGACTTTGGAAGGTAAGATGACATTTTGTTTCAATACTTTATTATGGCTGATTTGAAGAAAACGGTTCCTTTGCCTTGTACTTTTTTTGTATCTTCCCCTTTCTTAAGATTTTAGAAGATCTTGTCTAAACTCTAAAAATACAGATAGGGGAAGCTTTTTGATTTATTGTATTTTAAAAAGCTGTAGTTGGAGTGTCTGTACTTTCCAAACAAACTCTAAAAGATCAGTTATATATCGTAATATAGTAGATATGGTACTGTATTTGTTTTGGAGTCTTCATGTATCAAAGTTTGATATTCCAGAGATGTTTTAAATAGCTCAGTTTGAGGAGAAAGGCACTCCTCCTCCTCCTTCCCCTGTCCCCTGCACTAAGTGATGAGTTCCCACATGGCAACTTTGCTAGTTGTTTCCTTTAGTCTATGTCACCGTGTAATCCTGTCCTATTCCATTGGTAGGAATGCTGTAACTGGTGCCCTTATGGGGATATTTGGTTGTTGGTATTGCGTGGTTAACTGAAGTGTCGAAGTTAAGAGATTAGTTTCTCTAAGCTGTGTATAGAGATGGACAACTTCAGAGAGCAGTGCAGAACATCTGAAGTAGACTTCTGCTGCAAAGAAATCTATCTTTGCACTGAATACACTGGGGGCTAGAAGTCTGCTGTGAGTTGCATAGTAAGGTACTGTGAAAACCTGGCTTAGAGCCCTTTGCAGTCTGTCTCAAGGGTTCTGCTCTTGGATTGAATTCAGGGATGGCAGCCCTTYCTTGCTGCCCCAGCAATGCTGATGTGGTAGACTTGATCATACTATTTGGCATGGGCAAGGAACTTCCCTCAGGGAGTCTATGAACAGTTGCTGAAAGCTTTCTTCTTTCTAGCTGAAAACACTTGTTATCTCAAGTGTACACAATGACCAGAAGAATTATTTAAAACCATAGGAGGAATATATGCTTGAATCTTACTCAAAGATATCCATTACCTGGAAATCTTGGGACTGGTTGACCTGTGCAAGCCTGTTATGGGCTCTTTAAGCCTAGAAAAGTCATGAAAAGCTCGACAACTGAACAACCCCTTTTTTTGTATCTTCAGAAATTGAATAGATTGGCATTCTTGTGGCTCTGTCCCCTTGGTCTCGATAGCAGTGTTAACTCTTCCTGTGCTTGGAAGTAGTAATGCTTTCAGCACTTGGAAATAATTCAGTTATAATTAAGTTTCATAAGGTTGTTAACCATTGAATTTCTCTCTCTAGGATATTTTTCGCTACTTTTTTGAACAGGTGTTTTTCTTCTCTATGTGGGCAGAGTAACATTAGGCAGTTAATTGTAGATGAGTGTAATAATCATAAACATCACACGTTTTGTTCTTTACACATAGCTTAGCTGCCTAACAGAAGATGTTTATGCTAGTAGTCTTGACAGCCAAGGAAGGGTATTTGGTATTTCTGGTATTTGGACAGAGAAAGACTGAGACACTGTATGACTGATAAATTCATCTATCTGTCATTATATCTCTTTTAGTTGTAACTTTCCACTACAAAAGTAGTGGAATAGCCAAGATTTTTGGGGGAGGGGGGTGGCAGCAGGTTCATTTTCTATTTAGTAACCTAGTGAGATGGAAAAGATAGTTTCCCACTACAGGACTCTTAACAGATTGTTGACAGCGAACAGTTTGAATATTGGCTTATGTGTTTGGAAATATAGGAGTTAGAAATGCATTTTTCTTTTATAAAGAAAGAGCTGGAATCCAAGCATTTTGTGATCATGAAGTAAGTAGATATCTTTTGGCTTTGTTTAGTTCTGATATTGATCTCAAAAGTTTTCTTTGAGCTATGCAGGCCTATATGAGGTATGTCTTATCACTTTGCCAAGAGTACATTATCTGGTGAAGACACCTAGGATCTTAAGTTCACTACTCTTTCTTTTAGTGAATAACTCTGTATTCCTCACTGATGTTAGCTCTCTTTGTAAACAGGCCATTAAATATCTAAATAAGCTTGATGCTTAGGTCTTTAGCAGCTGAGAGTAAGGTCCACTTGATCTTTCTTAGTTATCCTGTTTCAGATGGTAACTAGAAACTAGAGAAGTAAGATTCATGGATTGTTGCTGATAACTTTTCTGTGGCATAGCTAGTTTCACTCCTTTTCCCCAATGTATGGAAATGCTGTGGTCTTTTATATACATTCTATACTCTGATGAAAGGATAATAGCAGTTATAGGAACACTTGTCCATCTATTGAAATAAGCCATTATTAACCTTATTGTAACATGTGTCAGAGTAATAAGCAGCAACATTTATGTGTAAACTTTAATGCTCAGAAGACCTTGTGAAAAAAACCCTAAATATTCCAGATGAAAATGCATCTACTTTGATTAACTTTTCAGGGAAAAAATGAAATTGCTTTTGTTATGGCGAGTCTTCATTATCATCAACTTCTTGAGAGAAGCACTTTGGGTTCTGCTACTGTGTAAGTTTGAGGTTTTCTTTGTGGGTGGTAAAGATAATCTCTTGAGTAAAGCTTTGAGTTTTAGAGTTGAAAATGATTGCTGGTAAGTGGTTAATATTTAGGCAATAATCAACCTTTCCTGTTCAATCTAAGTAAGAATTAGGATAACTATATACTAAGCTGTAGAGGAAGTATTTTCATACTAAAATGTTGCCATTGTTATGCTATTAAGAAGATAATTTAATCATACAATTCTTACAAGTACTTTCTGTACTGAGAATGACACAAATGCACTGTCCTTTCAAGTACTTCCTTCCTTCCTTTTCACAGCCAGTCCTTTTATTCCTTCTTCCTGTCTGAAAGATCTGAAGGAGAGGAAGGCATTTTAGGACATAGGAAAATAGTTTTTAGTAGTGCAGTAGGGGAGAAAAAATTCTAGTCAACTAATATGGTGCCTGTTTTATCTTTCAGTCCTGTTGAAAAGCTGACTGTATTTCCTACCAAGCATTTGTCTTCCTTTGTATAATATAGTACCTGTTTTTCCTTACACGCAGTAAACTGTTTGAAAAGATTTTTTTTTTTTTTTTTCTTTAAGCTTTAGAGGATGATTTCTGGGACTTATTCCCCCTCTTCTTCCCCCCCACCCCCACACTTTCTGATCAGACACTGTTGTATGTGCCTGTAGTCTTTTATTTGCCTGCTGTCGCTCAGTATAGCCCTTTTCACCCAGAAAATAAAAGTTAATACCATCTCACTTAATAGTAAATAGGATCTTCTGTAGGAATTGCTCAGTGCCTCTGGAATTCGGATTCTTTTGGTTATTTATGTGAGATAGTTTCTCTGGTAGGTTAGGCACAGGCAAAAATATTCAAAATTGTCTCTTCCAAAGAAACCTGTGGCCACTTGGCTTTTAGATTTGTAGTTAAGCTGATTTTTTTTTTTTCTTTTTTCTTTTTAGTGTAAACATGTCCATATTTTGGAGTTCCACAGATGTACAAGTTGACTGTCATTTTTTCTGCCTTTGGCTAGGCTAGACAGCTTATTTGTGAGCTGTAAAAAAATATGACAAACTAGAGATATTTGACTTTCAAAAACATTAGTAAAGAATAAAAGTGGTGTGTTCTAATGATTTTTGCCATCTTGTAGCCTCTCCTAAAATGATCCTCTTGGTGTTGGCTACCGTATCTCTTTCTGTTAAGTCATTTTCCCTTTCTTAATTCTATAATTTTTTTTTTTAAAGACAATATGTCCTTTCACCTAATAAACCTGTACTGGATGATGTTGACCCAGAATATGGACTGCATGACTACAGTCTACATCTTGACATGCACAGTGGAAGCCATACTTGCATGTGTGGAACGTTCAAGAGCCTCTTCTGCAGAAAAGGTAAAGTTAACAGAATTGTAATGTCTGTTCTTAAAATGATCCTTGCTGTTATCTGTTTTCTCTTTTATATCCAATGTCTCTCTTTTAAGGGGGGAAACTGATTTTTTTTTTTTTGAGTAAGTTATGTTTTTGTTTTTTGCATTATTCAGTTAATATCCGCATGATATATCATGAGGTATCATAAGCTTACTCTGTATAAAGTCTGTCAAAAACATTTACTATTACATTAACGTAGTATCAAGCCTGAGCTATAAGTTACGCAGACAGTCAGGATATTTTCATTTGGTTCAGTGCTGGGTTAATAACACAGTGGTACAGCTCTTGGGGCAGGTTGATGTCCTCCTAGTCGTAGCATTGTAAGGGGGAGTGAGTTTGTCCTTGTACTTTCTGGGCACCTGTTTTTGTAGAATTCTTCTGAAGTATACTTGTGGTACATTGACAGTTTGAATATTTAAATATATTTATAGAAAATACTGTGAACTTCAAGATTTATAGATTTTTATTTAGGTTAACTTATGGTCATCTGTTCTGACACTTTTTATTGTGTATTAAACAATTTCAGTGATTGTTTTTAGCTGTACTGCCTTTTTTTTTTCCTCTCTCTTCTAGTTCTTGGCATTTCTTGACATGATTAGTCATCTTTATTGTTCATGTACAACCCAACTTAATTCTACTAGGATTTGGCAGAAAAACACGAGTGACTTTCTTTTGACTTAAGCTAAAACTACCCAACCCTCTTTCTGTCAGCAAAGACTCCCAGGGTACAAGTGGTGGTCTGACAACAGGAGGAGTTCTGCTGGAGTAGCTGTTGTAATCCTGAACAAGCTTAAGCAGTAAAGATCTTTTCTGCTGGCATCCTACATTCACAACAGCAGTTTTGCCAGCATGGTACTATTAACATGGTGGCAGGGTTGGTTTGTATTTATTCTTTTCCATGCTGTATTTTATGCTGATACAGCTATACTGAAAACTTGCCAGGATCTGGCTAGAGATGCTGATTAATGCAAAGTCTTGATACGTACATGTTTGTAAGTAAACATAGTAACTTTTAAAAGCTGAGCTTTAAAAGCATAATATGCCCACTGAAAAATCTAATGCCCCAAGATAATTAAAATTACAATAACAATGAAACTCTTTAGAAAACCTAAATGTTATTGGTTTAATGTTTAAAATTGACAATTTCTGTGAATACGTTTTTTTAAATAGTAAGCCCTCCAAATCTCATCTTTTCCCCAGCACAGGTGTTAAATGCATTTATACAGAACCCAGAAGATAGTTATTTATTCAAGTTTTAAAAATCATTTGTTACAAATCTTAAATCTTAAAATTAAGCATCATAAATCAATTATTGCTTCCCACTATTTTTCTAGTAAGAGTACTGATGAGACATTTGTTCATTTTAGAAAATACTGTTTTTGATGAAGACAGTAGAGGGCACTGTTATCAGGCTTGAATGTTTTGCTGTGTTTAGAACAATTTTCTCCATAGCTGTGTGGGTTTTTTGTTTTTTTTTTTCTTTTTAACATCTGTACTTGACTCCCCAAACTGTCATTTAGACTGTAGGCCTGTGCTCAGTGCGGAGTGTTGTAGTCCCATGAACTTGAAACATATGTGTTTCAGATTCTCAAAAAACCTCCTAGCTTGAAATAGAGGAACACTCACAAGGATAAAACTTCAATGAAATTCTGCTGCTGTAGCCATAGAGCTCTCCCCTGAGGTGTTAGTCAATACAGGAGTCCTCTTTATACACTCCAACTCGTTTTTGCTGTGAATTGCCAGAGGGTTGCATTCTTGTTTGGGGGCTTTGAGGGGGTGGGGTGAATTTTATGGTTTGTTTTCTAAAGTGAAAATTCTGTGCTTCTAGTAATACAGCTGTACAAGAGAAAGCAATATGTGGCACATTTGTCATTGCTCATATCACTTTTTTGCCACTGAAAAGCTATTTCTGTTAAAGATGAAGCTGATTTTCAGGCAGATTGTTAAAGCAGATGTCCAGCAGGTAAAGTTGTAAAGCCATCTCACTTTGAATGATAGTTAGAGAATCTGTTCTRCGATCACAAGCATTTGCTGAACTGCCTTGAGTTTGAGTGCTTTAGCTGTGTGTCACCACACCGGGGTTCTCCTTCACAGGATGTCAGCTTCCTGGACCTTGGTTTCTGCAGGCAATCAGTTCATTCATCATCTCTTCTCTTCTGTGTACTTACCTAAGAATCCCTTTTGGAAAATGCTTGTTTTCCTCCTTTATTTCTGTTCAAAAATGATGTAGTGAGGCACTTGATGGCAGTCTGCTGTCACATAGCTTTGCAGTAAGTTATTGTTAGTTCTACATTTTGAGTCACTTGCTTTGCTGTGTTGTGGATGTGGTGTTTCTGAACGTGGCCAACAGGGTGGATTTGCCTAAGCTGGTTGTCTTTGCTAGTTTACGCTTTGTTTTTAGTCTCCATTCTGACAGCATTCTGTGTCCCGTTCTCCAGGATGGCCCTGGGTAGGGAGTGAGAAGCCTTGCTATTTCTTAAAACTCTCTACCCAGTCGAGATTTGTTTTAAATTATGAATGTGACGTGCCACTAGCAGGTTTCACCACCTGTTTCACAGATCAGTTGTCAGCTTTCACACTGGGTTATTTATTTACATTAAAAAGCTGTAGACACTCCAAGGTCACTAGGGGATTGCCATATGCTACTCTGCAAGAAAAAAATAAATGCGAACAAACAAATCAGTTAATTTTTGTCTGTTTTTTCATTAGTCTTCATGAATACCGTGCTTCACTCTTACTGCTCTGTTTTCATTTCTTTCTGCAAAATCCATAATGTTAAATTAGAAAGAAGCTATATCACACTTCATTGAACCAAGTAGAGAGAATATCTACGACTTCATATCTTTTCTTTGTTATTAATACTTGCACTGCTGTAGCTAGCTGCTTTGGCACCCTATTTTGGCTGGGTTTTTTTTTTTTTTTTTTTTTTTTTTTTGCTTCCTTTCATTTAAGTAGGATTGGTAATGTCTTGTTTGCAGATAATGTAGGATGAATATGCTAAATACTTTCAAATTGAATGTATTTATTAGAAAACTTCTCTTGTTTTTAGGAAACTGTGGCAGGCTTTTCATACAACTCATACAAAAGTCATGAATACTGCATCTAACTTTTTAATAAACATTCTTGAAATGTTTTATCTAGTTTTTTAACTTTTTAAACATAGTTTTGTAGCTGTATAGTAGTCTAAGCTTTTCAGTGTTATTCCTGATTAGTGTAAATTGATGTGTTTATGCTCGCAAAACATAGCAGAATGACTTTTGTGTGTGTTCAAAATATTACATGTGTACTTAAAATGTTTTTGTTTGACTTTGAAGATTGATTTGCAAATTTAAATGTCCATTTCATCATGGAAAGGTTGGTTGTTGCCAGCCAGAATTAGGGTTAACCTCAGCATTCCCTGTGAAAATAACAATCAAATTATAACTTAAAACAAAGCCTTGCTTAGCAAATCAAGCTTATAGCATAAATAAGTACCTTTGAACTATTGGACTGTTTGTTTCTTTTCCCCTGAGGTTTGACTACATGATCCTTTTTACTGGCATTCCCTATGTTTGACAATACCTCTTCCCTATGAACTATACTGCATAAAGGTCGTCTTTGCTGTCTTGCAGAAGCTCTGAACTGTAAATATCATAATGGGGCTAATGAAACAAATTCTAGGTCAGGCTGAAGAGCCCTGGCTGGTTTGCTCTCTCCATATTTCCCTTGGTATTTTTAATATAGCTTGCTCTGCCCTTTGATTTCCGATTCCTATCAGACTGAGATGAGGAGGGGAGATCCCAGTACTTACCTACACAGCACTTTGACTTGTTACTAACTTCTAGATATACCTTTCTCTTCTTCTGGGTATGAGGTCTGGGATGGAGCTTTTATATTTAAGAAATTTATAAAGATCAGGTTAATTAATGGATGAATAATTAGCCTTCAGGTTCCTGGTTCTGTGTCACCTCTTTCAACTTCAAGCCAGAATGGATAAGTAACTGCAAAAGGGGATTTATAACTTGCACCTTAGCCAGGCGGCCCATCTAGCAATGTGGTAGTTGGTTATTAACTTCTTGCAATAATGCTGATGTCCTAGGCTTCTTTATTTTATTAGCAGCATTTTTTTTTTCAATCTCTCTCTCTTTCTCTCTCTTTTTAAATTCAATTAAAACTTTCATTTATTTTGAGTGAGTGAGAAGAATAGCTGCTTCTCTTTGAATCTGAATTGCAGATGACTGAATAGCCCTTTGGAAAAAAATGCTTGTTGACTGATTTTATTTAACATTTCATGTATAAAAGCTCATTTTTAAATGGAAGCTCTTAATGTTCATTCAGTAAAGCTTGACTGTTTATCTAAAATCTATTATCTTGAATGAAATCTTGTCATTGAATTTAATTTACTGAGGTTTGGGACTTAACCACTCGGTAAGTATCATCCATACCTAATACCATTATTTTTTGCACTTTGAGCTAGATTCTGGTTGTGAATTCTGCTTGTGTTTTCTTCATTGAGTTTCTGGGACATTACTGCAAAGATACTGGCTATCACTGTCTGGAGTGATATGTTTTTCCTTCAACCATACAAAATATTTCCTGGGCACAGCTGAGCCTGTTCCACCATATTCTCACTCCTGTTCCAAACACTGTGCTGACCCCCTCTTCCTCTGTCCCTCTTGCTTTGCACAGTGACTGCTCTTTGGAGCCCTACTTGTGAGTGATGCTTTCCTGGCATTGGTGTGTGCTCAGGCCTCTTGTGGGCGCTGCTTAGTCCCGCGGCGCCCATTCAGAGAAGCTTCTGGCCTCCGTGGCAAGCTTGAGGCTCAATCTGTCTCTGGCGCTTTGCCTCTGGCTGACTGCYTTCAGCAGCTGCTGCACAAAGTTTTCGCTGCTCCTGCACGCAGGCTTTAGCTTCTTAGCACAAAGAAGAYGACAAGCCAGCCCTTCTGTTCTTGATCTACCTTCAGTCCCTTGCTGCTGAAGACTGAAGGAGAGCCAGAGGCAAACTATTTCTCTCTTACTCACTTTGCATCTTAAACCACCTTCACCCTAGAAGCTCCTTAAGTTATCCAGAGCCCGCTACTGGATCCTAGCAAGCTGTAATTTTGTGAGGAGTTCCTTCTGTCCTTTCCTACCTGCCTCCTGCAAGCACTAGATATTTAGTTCTGGTCCTCTCTCTCTTCCATGTCTCTAGTGCCTTCTTTCTGCCTTTGAAGAGAGTTAGTATCTTTTGTCTAGGAATTTGTTTATGGAATGTCCTATTAAGAAACTTGCTCATGTCATGATATGGTGGGGGTTTTTTACAGTTAAAGATCTAGTTTATTATGATGTACCCTAAATTATAATTAGACCTTTGGATTCTCTGTTTAATTTTCTTTATCCAGTAGGAGGAGAAAAAATAGCAATTACAAAAATCAGTCTCCTTTGGGAGGAGAGAAGGACATACCAAACAAAGAAGGTTGTTTAGTAAAAAAGGTAACAAAGAAGTTCTAATAATCCGTTCAAAAATGAAAGTGAGCCTTTGGGAAGCTTTAAAAAAAATCAACAAATCTGTAATTTAAAACCTTGATTCAAATCAGGACTTGCTGCTTACCAATTTAAATGAATCATTTGACTTTCTAGGGAGGACTGATTGTTTAGAGTGTAGGGTTATTTGACTTATCAGAGAGACGAGAAAGATTATATATAAAAAAAAAAAAAGGGATGGGTGAGGGATCCTTCCTTTTCTTTCACGTGTTGTGTGTTGAGCTTGACTTTTGTGATTGATGGAGCCACTTGTGTCATGGAATTGAAATATTAAAYGTGGAACCTACTCCTTGCATCCTTGTGTAAGTCCTCTCAGTGAGCTCCAGATTTTGGTACTCAAATCTAACRAATTTTTTAGCAGCTGCTTCTACTGTAGATCACAGAATCAAAGCCCTGAACGGTGACTCAAATTCTCTGTAATGTGCTGGATACATAGCTGTTGGTGTATGTCAGAATTCCTTGCTGGCGAGTGTGAGGCACCTGAAGACGGGGAGAGAAGCAGGCAGAACATTGCGTGTATTGGCTTAGTTTGATTTGTAGCAGTGTAATGCTATATATTGTTAATATTTTCAGGTGACATTCAAAATGGATATTTGAGACTAATGGTTGTAAGTGTAAAGGATAATGCAAAACACTTGCCTATTATTGGGACAGTTGGCTTATCCTGGAAAACAGATGTGTTTAAAGGCAATGTAAAGGTCAGTCACTAATATTTTTTTGTTTCTTGAAATGCTTATCTCAAAATAGAATGATGTTTATGYATCCTAACTATGCAAATTTTTTAACTGTTTTTCTTTGTGAAGGTATATGTACTAAAAAAATCTCTTAAAATTCAAATATTGCTAAGACTATGTGAATTTCTAGAAAAGTAGCGCCTATCCTTTCTGTCTTAAAGGATAGATTGCATGATAGACCCACTATGCATGCATGGTGACTGCAGTGCTTTCTGCTCCTCGGATGCAGTGTGTGACCAACACTTCTTGGAAATGCTGGACAAAAAACGTACTGCAAATACGTTTTTTGTTCTGGTGCGGCCAATAGTTCTTGAACCCCCAGGGAAATACTGTGCGTTTCTGTTGTGGTGTATATGTGCAATGAAACTCAAGGGACTGCTGGAGAATATTAAAATGCCAGTGGGCATGGGCAGAAACTATGGCCCGTGTTCACGCAGTCAGCAGCCAGCTCATCAGCCATGCAAATGGGACAGCTAGATTCACTGTCCCGTTTGAGTGTTCCTATTCTAGAGAACTGCTCATTCTTTCTCTTGTATCAAGTTCCTACAAGAATGGTTTTAAAGAGAGATTGAAAATATTCCTGCAGATTTTACAGTAGTGGTGAAGGTGCATATTTTTAAACATACTTCAGTTGCATGCGCACTTCAAAACTACAGAAAATTCTGATAAGCATAATTCAAGCCCTACTGAAAAATGATTTTTGTTAGAGTTGCTTTCAATTTTGATATTTCAAAAATACTTTGAAAAAAATAAACACAATTAATAAAACTGCCCTTTTGATAATCTTGCATAACTGCAAAATAAAATAATGTTTGATAACATATTTTGTTCAACAACGTTAATACACTTGCTTTAAGGTTTACAGTATCAGTCAGCATTCCTGTGCAATGGGGGGTATAAAATTCATCTTAAAGCTTAGTAACCTACTATTGTTTTTGTTGGGAACATCAGTTACAGTTGAGCTTGAATTACAATTCCCATTCAGTCCTCCCTGTCTAATTGTTCATAGCATTTTTGTCTCTATGCAAACAAGGGGAATTTGAAGAAAAATCTAGGTTTTTTGCATTTTTTTTTCTCAGCTTGTGCTAAACTCTTTGAGTTAGGTGTTTGTTTTCAAAAGAACAAATCCTTCCTCTATGCATGTCAATAAAATGTTGTTCATTGCAAAGTTAACGGAATTCAAGCAAACAACAAAACAACACTTAAAGACAATCGTTTGAAATCTTGGTTTTTATTTCTGTGAATACTTATTCAGAAACAAAATGCAGAATAGATGCTTTTTTAAAGTTTCTGAGAAACTTCAGACCTGAATTTGTTGATAGAGTTCATACAGAGCTATTTATTTATCTTGCATTCATTAATTTCAGAAGAACTACTCATGTGCTTAAAGTTAATAGGCTATTAGCACAAAACTAGAGAAAGTGCTTCATTTGGTTGAAAAAAGTACAATAGGAGATAGGAAAACTTGCTGCAGTACTAGGTAGATATCAGAAAATAGTGATTGACAGTTGCTTGGCCAGAATTTTTTTCTTCTGTGAAAATAATCATGAGTACCACATAAAAATCTGAGACATTAACTGTCAGAGGAAACAGAGTGCTAAGGCAGCAGTCTTTAGTTTAGCTCTGTCCTGTGTGCTTACAACGTAAGTTTTTTTTTTTTCCCCAAAAACAAATATTCAATATAAATTATATCAAAAATTTTTTTAACTCCTTGCTTTTTGGTGAGAAATTGCGCATGTCAACAAATAGCTACAGATAGAGTTCAATTTAGCTTTTAACTTAAATCTCTATCAAACTCTTAAAACATGTGAAGGCCAAAGGAAATCAGCCACAGCAGCAGAATATACCAATACTTTGAATTTATAATGTATTAAAAGCCCTGGGATTTTGCTGATACTTAAAAAAACAAAACAAAACACCTTCCTCTGGTAATTCTGGATTTCTTTTTTTTTTTTTATGAAGGTTAACTGTTGAAGTACAGGTACTTTGGGATATATGGGAAGACAGAACCCTCTTCAGTCAAGGCCGTACTTTACTTTTCATAATTRACCTTTGTTATAAAAGATGTCAGACCAGAGAATAGTAGTTGTTGTTTTTTTCTTGTTTGAATTAATTTATAGCTCATATAAATTATTATGCTGAACTACAGGTTTGATCTGAATTTCATATTTTCAGCTATCTACAGTATCAAATTTGTGAAAACTGTATCTCATAACCTTTTGTGCAATCTGCTTTGTATTATTTGACTGAAGTACAGTAATATTGAAAGAATTGTTAAAGCAACAGAAGCACAGCTTTAATACAGTGAAATAAAGCATTCTAAATTAATATTCTGGCATTCAGTATGCAATGCTGGTGAGTTTACGCCTTTGGAACAAGTGATACTCCTGGGAATTATGCATATATACAACATAATTAAGTTTTATTCTTTTAGTGATTCAGAACTCATGAGAATAAGTAACAGCTGGTATTAACAACGGTGCACAACCTGTATGTTTATATTTGAAACCTTTATGATGCAGTGCCCAAGAACTGGCAGCCTAACTTTAGTATTATAAAATGATGTCATTGTGTAGTGATTTAAAGAAGTATTTCAAATAATTTTTACCAAGAATTACTTGGAGGAGAGACCTATATTAATATTATCTTTTGGGGAACTGAAGCCTGCATCAGTTCAGAAAGTGCTGTATGCCATTCACTTACAGCTAGCATTTAAGGGCAATTCTCTGTGCATACATACATTTTTCTCTCATCTGCTGCTGTGGAGGTGGTCTCTTTGAGTCTCTTTGCAAGCATTGCTGCATTTGTAGAAGCCTGGCACCTGAGTTTAAGCTTAGCTTTCTTACTCATTTTGAAAGGACTATCATTACCTGAATGGTAAGGTAAATAATTATTTAGAAATAGAGATTTTTCAAGGCYTGGTCTTCTAGAAATAACATCTGATCTAGACTGGCAGTGCCACCTTCAGTTTGACAAGGCACAATTTTTGCTGTCTGTAGGCTGCAGTTTTTGAAGTCTGTTGGAATCTTCTAAGTAAATATCTGTTGCTTTGCAGTAGTCAGTGGAGCATTATGGAGCATTTTGAATTTTTAGCCTTCATACTAAAATTTGCTGTATGTTGAACCCCTAGTATTTCTTCTAAAATCACTGACAGATCTGCTTGGCTGTGCCATGGCATAGGAAATTAATCTATTCTGCTTGTGCTTATAGGGCTGTTACTTGATGGATGTTACTGTCTTGGATGAAACTCAAAAGCCCTTCTGGTGTTTCAGTGCCCCAGTCTACATGGAACTGTCTTCCAAGACATCTGGCCTTTATGACTACATGGGTCATATCTATACCACAGAGTATGCAGATTCAGAGGGTAAAGTCAGTGTTGACTTGATATGGTTGGAAGAAACCAAGGAATATTATGTAGTCAGTCTGGTTCTTTACATAAGCACCAAAAAGGTTAACAGCTGGTATGGAACAAATTACTGATTTAATTGAGTAGTTAATTTCCTTGCTTTAAAAAAGCTACATTTTTGATGATTAAAATTAAAATATTAAAATATTAATTAGTAATATTGCTGCTGCAAGTTTTGTGCCTTTCAGGTTTTCAGTAACAGAAGTACAGTTGCATATATTTATTTTAATTAGCATTGGAGGACTGGAAGAGAGATGTTTGTATGGATTAATAGTTTAATGGTTTTCTTCCCTGTTGAACACCATGTGGTTAGTCTGTTTCTGGTACTGAGCATATTACAAATTATTCTGGGAATAACTGTTTTTTATAGATACTTTTTAGTATATGTGAATAAATTTCTTCTTAGTACCATACTGTGAAGAAGCCTTATCCTTACATAAGCTGCACTGTTTTTGAGAACACTGAACTTTATGCCTAAAATAGTAAAACAGCATGTGTGCTGTTCCCTTCTGATTCATTGAAGTATTACTGATAAGTGACTGCTATTGATAAATGCAGAAATACTATTTTTTTAAAGTACAAATACTTCAATACCTTATAGTAGAGCATTCAAAAGGTAGACTAGAACTCACAGATCTGAATAATAGGGCAGTAAGGCATTTGTCAAGAAAATCTCTTGTGTAATATCTCTTGTGAAATGTCTACATTTGTTTGCTCTATTTGTTTTCCCTTGTTCTGACCTTGTCTCTGATTCAAACCTAGGCACTTGCCTCCTGTATTGGCCCTTGAATAATTGTCCTGATTATCAGAAGGGCTGAGCTGACATCTGGTCCTCCTGAACCTAGCTGACATTCAGTTGCTTCAGAAACAATGAATTATCTGATATGGTTTATCTGACGATAGGTATTCATAGAAACAATGGGCTTACACGCCTGGTTTTTCAGGTTGCTTGAAGTAACTTTAGGACCTAATCTACTCCCTGATGAAAAAAACTAATGACAGTGTCATTTCTGTGGTGTGTTACAAACCAGGGTAAATCTGTGCAGTTTCACAGTCTGCTGTTAAGAAAAAAACACAACTATGTTGTTGGTTTCTGTGACTGTATTATGAAAGTGATTTCCTTCAAGATAACTTGTCTGTGTTCTTTCATTCATTTAAGTAGATTGATTAATTCATGTAAGCAATGTCTATGCTTAAGCACTTGATCTGGATTGTTTCTTAATGTAACTTTCAAAGATAATAAATTTAAGGGTGATTCAGTTCCAGTTTGACTTATAACCTTGCCTAATGAAGAAATAAAAACATTTCTATTTTTGATGGTTAGCCAATGTAACAAGCCTGGCTAACTTCATTCAGTCTCCTTTCTTTCTGACTGCTGATGGTGACTGTGATCCCTTGGAGTAATGTAAATATTTTAGTAAGTGTGCTGTGTGTGATAAATTTGTGATGAACTGTAGATGCTGAAGTTCATGCTGCACAGAGAGGTGCAGTGTATGAAGCAGCCAGTCAAGATTTTCTTTTGCCATAAGTCTGACTTTTAAGGGACCATCTTTTGCAAGGAAATGGTAGTTCAGTCCCAAGGTCCTCTCAGTCTGTCTTCACTGTCAGGTCTGTAAACTACGGTGTAAATTGTTCTAGCTGCATTTACACTTTGTAATGTGCAAGTTCTTTGACCTGCTGTGAAACCACCAATGTTATTGGCCACTCAGCAGCTATGAGATGGTGTTTTGTTGCTGCTCACTCCAGCTGAATTTGCGTTACATTTCCAATGTTAAAAAAAAAAAAAATTCTTCCTCTCTCTTTTTTTTTTTGGGGGGGGGGGAAGCAATTTCAAGTCCTAAAGCATTTGACTGTATTAACAATTGAACGGCATTATAACAAATTAATTGTGTCACTATTGGAAACGAACCAGGAAAGTATGCTGTCCTTGTCTCCAGCACTGCAATCTAGCAGCCTGCAAGTTTACCTGAAGTTAATGAGAAACAGGCTAAATCTTTAACGATATTGTCAACCTAAAATGTGATACAAGGTATAACAGATTGTCCTTAGGATATATTGCTAAATCATCATTTCCACTGTTCACAAACAAGAATGTGCATGCGCAGCAGACCTAAGCAAATGGTGGTTCTGACCATGTTTGAAAAACATCATGACTGTTGCAGAGCTGCTCTTGTGCAGGATCATAGTCTTGTCTTCTCTGAACATACGAAGATTAAAAAAAATCTATTTTTATCTCTCCATGTAGACCTAAGATTGACCTAAATCTGCTGTAGCATTATGTCATGTGTACACTGCTTTAATTTTAGCTGATAGTTTTTCTTAACTTGCACTGCAGAAACAAATTCAGTAGTTGCAACTTTTGGGATCTGGAACCTGTAAAGTTATTTTCAGCTTCGTTTGCACTTCCATCTCTTCAGCCCTTATCTTTCTTGCTTTGTATAAGTGAAAACATATGCTAAACTTGCACTGAGAAAAGGGATGATATTAGGTAACTGCATTGGCCCTTTTAATAAAAGAAAATATCATCTATGCCAAAAAACCCACGTTTTGACAAGTGTCTTTACTAGCTACTCGTCCCCTGTCAAAGCCCCATTTTATATACCTGGTATAAAACGGGGTAGAATAGATTGTATGTCCCACTCTGTGATTTCACATTTTTGCTGTGTAAAAGATAACTGGTAGGACAAACAAATGACTGGAAGAAAAAAAAAAACAGGGAAAGTAGTAGGCACCAGTTGAAATCTGATTAAAATACATAACCATGACACTATGCCCTTACACAGTATTATTGTACAACTGTCTCAGGGTTTCTTGCAGCCGTTTTTAATGATTTTTGTAAGTATTCCATACTGAAGATGGGACTAGGTCCTAATAGCATCATTTAGCCAAATATTAGGACAATTTCTGTGTTCGAGAGTATAAGCACTTGTAAGTGGAGGAAATGTGAGAAGTTAGGTTCTTTTTAATTTGTGAACGCTTCAGGGACCAACTCATCAAAGTGAAAAGAGAGGAACCACCACCAACTTTTAAATGTGTATGTTTAACTACTCTGCATCAGATAGAATTGTAATATCTTTAAAAGGGTGATTTACTGGTAGGCAAGCATAAAAATAGTACTTATGTTTATTTTATTGCACATATAATAGTGTTCATTTAACATAATAAGCTTAAATTGCATTGAGAAGAAATCTTAGTATGAAAGACTGATTTAATGAAAGAGCTTTTCTTGAAATTATTCCAACAGTGGGGGAGTGTTCTTTTTAATGGAACTACATCAAAATGTTAATCCTCCTGTTTATCATTGCTTTGCCAGATGTTTACTATGTACACAAATGCTTCTTTGTTCTGTGTTCTTGTGGGGTTTTTTTTTTGGTTTTGTTTTTGATGGGGGTGGGGAGTACTTGTAATGGCAAACCTTTTAAACAAATAATTCATTAATATTCTTGAGCTCTTAACATGATCTTCCATTGATATGAATTGGAACTATATTGATTTATATCATCTGAAGAATTGTCCTTAATTTTAACACTGCCACTCTGGGATTGGTGCTCTTTACAACAGTCACTTTCCTTTAGTGGGGAACTAATAGCAGCTGTATGTTTCTGAAATCTTTGTAGTGTAGGCTAGTAATTGTGATACTTCTTCTCAAACTGGCCTTACAGTTGTTCTGCTTTTTCTGCCCAGCTTTTGCCACTGCTGTTAGAGAACCAGCTCTGCTTTCATAATGCATCTGTTGCACATGTGTTTTTGGTATGTCTGATTGTATACGTAAAGCAGTTCTATGATAGATAGCCTCATCACAGCTCTCTCCCTACTTAGCAGGCAGGTTTTGATTTGGATTCATCCATCATTCATCTACATATGGTCTCAGTTTTGGTGAAACTGCTCCCACTGTCACTTTATGCATGCTTTTTGAGACAAGGACTGCCTTTTTTGTTGTTGTTCAGAGAGTTGCATGGCTGTCTGATGCTAGTGACTGAGTACTTAGCAAAAGGAAAAAATACAATATACTAAGATTAGCATAAGCTGAAATGGATTATTATTTCAGACTAAGGGTTTAGACAAGTGRTGAAGTTACTATATCTGAATAAGTTACTGCACAACAACAAACGTGCAGTAGCTTACCTTGCGTTGACTGGATGTTCCAACACATTCAAACGATCAGAAGGAGATTCAGGCGAAAGCATTTGTTTTTCTGCCTGTCCGGAGCATTACTACAACTCAGCTGACATGTAGTGATTCACTAAGGTAACTGAATCTGAGCTTCTGTATTAGAAACTGCTCAAATAAAACAGTGTTTCTACAAATCATAATGACAACAAGCTGTGAGCTTCAATCTCTATTTGTTTGTAGTGGGTTGGAAGGACATTGATATGGCATGTTAAATGCCATCAGCTGGTTTCATGGCTCTTGCCATGAATCAAAATGGGAAATGGTGGCAACATGGATGGTTGCAGTGTGACGAGGAGGGATGTACTGAATGTCAAAGCATCGCTTATTCTGTTCTTACTCTCAAACTCTAAGCCCATTTAGGAGTCTTTCTCATGCTGTGACTTTCTGAAATGTCTGAAAAAGGAATAATGTTACTTTGTACTTCTCGCTACTTAAGTTAAAGAGTGATTATAATAAAGCAGAAAAGTGTAAGGCTTTTAAACACATTGAAGAAAATGGAAGTGGAAAGTTATGCTTTCTGGATTTGATTTTAAGTTGTTTATCTCCCAAGAGCGTGTTCTCTGTACCAGACCTATGAACCTTTAGAGGGAAATGCACTTATGAGTCAGTTATTGATCATATGTTAGCAGGTAGGATTATTTTTGTTCTGCATCCAGATCATTTCTAATGCACAAAAATATTTTTTTCTGCTCTGAATCAGTCATGCACAAAGTTAAACTCAGTTGCCTTGATGAAATCTTATCCAAATAAATGCAAGACAGGGAAGAATGTGTAATAGCTAGGTAATGTTCTCTTTATTCCCTGAATTATGAAATACCACAAATCAGTTTAGTCCTCAGGGATAGAAATATTTAACTATTAAACAAAAAGAAAAAACAACGCAACCCCCTTGAGCTAAGGCCAAATGCTTAGCTTACCAGAGTTCAGTACTATCTATTTTTTCCTTATCAAAGATAAAAATTAAATTTTTAGAAACACACTGAAAAACACTCTCAATGTTTAGAAAAATCCCTGGAAAGGTGATGGAACGGCTCATCCTGGATGCCCTATCCATGCATGTGAAGGATACAAAGGTGATCAGGAGTAGTCAGCATGGCTTTACCAAGGGGAAATCATGTTTAACCAAGCTGATAGCCTTCTCTGATGGAATGACTGGCTGGGTAGATGAGGGGAGAGCAGGGGATGTTGTCTCCCTTGACTTCAGCAAGGCTTTTGACACTGTCTCCCAGAACATCCTCATAGACAAGCTCAGGAAGTGTGGGCTAGATGAGTGGACAGTGAGGTGGATTGAGACCTGGCTGAATGGCAGAGCTCAGAGGGTTGTGATCAGTAGCACAGAGTCTAGTTGGAGGCCTGTAGCTAGCAGTGTCCCCCAGGGGTCAGTMCTGGGTCCAGTCTTGTTCAACTTCTTCATCAATGACCTGGATGAAGGGACAGAGTGCACCCTCAGCARGTTTGCTGATGATACAAAACTGGGAGGAGTGGTTGATACACCAGAGGGCTGTGCTGCCATTCAGAGAGACCTGGACAGGCTGGAGAGGTGGGCGRAGAGGAACCTCATGAAATTCACCAAGGACAAGTGCAGGGTCCTGCACCTGGGGAGGAATAACCCCGTGCAGCAGTACAGGTTGGGGGCTGACCTGCTGGAAAGCAGCTCTGTGGAGAAGGACCTGGGAGTGCTGGTGGACACCAAGTTAAGCATGAGGCAGCAATGTGCCCTTGTGGCCAAGAAGGCCAATGGTATCCTGGGGTGCATCAGGAAGAGTGTTGCCAGCAGGTCAAGGGAGGTGATYCTCCCCCTCTCCTCAGCCCTGGTGAGGCCACATCTGGAGTACTGTGTCCAGTTCTGGGCTCCCCAGTACAAGAGGGATGTGGCACTACTGGAGCAAGTGCCATGGAGGGCTACCAAGATGATTAGGGGACTGGAGCATCTCTCTTATGAGGAAAGGCTGAGAGAGCTKGGCCTGTTTAGCTTGGAGAAGAGAAGGCTGAGAGGAGATCTTATCAACGTGTACAAGTATCTGAAGGGAGGGTGTCAAGAGGATGGGGCCAGACTCTTTTCAGTGGTGCCCAGTGACAGGACACAAGGCAACGGGCACAAACTGAAACTCAGGCAGTTCTGTCTGAACATGAGAAAAAACTTCTTCACTGTGAGGGTGGCAGAGCACTGGCACAGGTTGCCCAGAGAGGTTGTGGAGTCTCCTTCTCYGGAGATATTCAAAACCTGCCTGGATGCGATCCTGTGCAACGTGCTCTAGGTGCCCCTGCTTGAGCAGGGGGGTTGGACTTAGATATTCTCCACAGGTCCCTTCCAATCTTGACCCTTCTGTGATTCTGTGAAAAATCTGGAAATAATGAGTCAAGTCAGTATTCTGTTCCATGATTATCAATGGTCCTTTGTTCATTGTTATTTCATTTGTTTTATAAGACCTTGAATCATAGTTTTCCCTTATTTTTTCTTCTGTTAGAARTGTGCAGATAGTGTGTGTATACGTGCACGCACGTGGGTGCATACTGAGTGAAAATGTGTGACAAAAACCTTAGAATAGAGGTACGGTACTCTGAAATTAGGTCATTATATTCAAAGTTTGCTGTTGGTGAAGTGTGGTAAGTAAAATGATGTCTTTATGAGGAAAAACTATATTGTAGTAATAATACTGTATGTCCAGCATATTTTGTTTTATTTTTCTGCAAGTGTATAAGGATCATACAATTTTCTATTTTTAATTCTATTGTAGAGGAGTTTTATAAAAGAGTGGAGTATGTATAGGTGAGGAAAGAAAGAACTTTGTAGCATATAATGCTACTGTTGTGCTATACTGAAAAGAGATTTCATGAATAAGTAATGGAATAATACAATTATTAATTATTTATTTTAAACTTTGAAGCTGCTTTCACATATTGTAGGACATAATGTGAAGGCTGAATTTGAAATACACTGTCTGTAACTAATACAAGTAAAATGACATCCTGCTGTCTCTTTATCTCAGCATTTCGGTTTGCCATCTTGTATACATTCTTAAATAAAAAAGATGGTACAAATTGTGCTTACATGGGCAGGCCTTTAAGTTACTGAACTTGAGCTATGCCTTGCTGTGGGACCTACAGATTTATGTCTGAATCTTGCCTCCTGTTGCATGTTAAGCAGGTGATGTCCTAATGTTAACAATCCTTTTCCTGTTCCATTTTTCTCTCTACAGTAGGTTGGTATGGAGCTTCCTGAAGAAATCAATCATATGCATATATTCCAAGTCACAGGCCCAGTTAAAGATCTGCAATGCTCTTGCAGAATTAAGATTCAGGTGATGTGAAATAATTGGTTGAGCTAATTGGAAACAGGCTTGTGACCTGTCTGAGCCTGCTGGAAGGGAAGTTTGAGATTAGCGTGGTATAAAAGGTTGAGCAATGTGTGGGATTGGGTGTGGGGCTGATGCAGCAGTTAGTTCCCCAAAGATGAAATTTATGTAACAGACTTTGACATGAGTAAAGCGTGAGGAGAGGGCAGTTATTTTGGACTGTAAGTTAGATTAATTTTGGTATCTGTAGGTTTGTGGAGCACAAGGACTCTGGCCCAGTTTACTCAGTATTCCCACGGGACCAAAGCTCCCTGGACTCCAGTTTTGTGCAGGCAAAGACCTTTATGTGTGGGATTGGTTTAAGGTATTCTTTGGAACTGAAGAGCTGGTTAACTTATCTGTATGTGAAAAAAGTTTGCATTTTTTTTATGCAGCTCTATTCCTTTAAAAGCCTATTTCCAAACAGTGGGTTCCTTCTCAAAAGCATGGATGCAAAGATTTACCTGTTGCCAATGAGGATGTTCATACATTGCCTCATTTCCAACAAACAAAACTGGAAATAAAAAAAACACTACTGCAGAGCTGGTTGCTCTTGAGAGAAAAAGACTTTTTTGTTGCATCTTCCCACAATGACTGCTTGCAAATATAATATAATCTCAAATGGGTTAGGTGCCTTCCATTTAAGTTACTGATATGATAGAGACACACGCATAGGTGGAATTTTAATTCACTGTCGCAGAGCTCTCTCTGAGACTCTTCTCCTACTGTGCCTTAGTCCCTAATTTTGCACCTGCAGTAATTGCATGCAATAAAATTTGGGTGCAAAGCAATCAAATTTCTGCACGTTTAAAGTCCAAATAGAGACCCATCAGYGAATCAGGCTACATGCCTATATTTGTGTTACCCAAGACATTTATTCCAGGATTTATTACAACTGGAGTTTCAGTCTATTATGGTTTACTTTAATCTGGCTCATCTCTTTATGTTCATTCTTACTAATTCAGCAGTAACAATTTACAATGTAAATGTCACTTATAATGTATCTCTACAAGAACTGCAGTAATTCTTCTAGCAGTGAAATAGCAGAAGTAAATTCAATAAGAGGAAGAAGAAATTTTTTGTGATTCATATTGGTAGTTTTGCCTTGACTATTAAAAATCTAATTTAATCAAATAACCTTAGGCTACAACTAATGCCTGGGAATTAGCATAAAAGTAGTTTTCATTCTTGCTTTTTTCCCAGAAATTTATAGGGAAACCAATTCTCAGACTTTACCAGACTGCACCAAATATATGACTGCTTAATCTAACTGAAAATAATGCACACAGTTTGACTGCTGTAGCAGCTACTTCTTCCTTTGAGATTCAGTAATGTCTTCTCTTTTAGAGATAAGAATAATGGAAGTTGATTTACCCCTTTCCTTAACAATTTTTGCAGGGATTTCATTACATTCCTGAGATTATAATGTAGACATACTTACCTAGGTAGAAAGTATGTGTATGTGTGCAAACTTATTTGTTCCCAGATAGAAAATGTTATGATGACTAGCTGCAGTTATATCGTGCTGCTTCCTTTAAATTTATAACTTGAATGTTTTTCCAAGGACTGAGCTTTTTGAAAAATTGGTTTAGAAACAAAAATACCAAAGAGGATTTTAAGGACGTGAATGTCAATTTTTTTTCTTGAGTCCTATGCCACAAGCATTATAGCAAATTTCAGACAGGGCAGTTTCTCATTTTATCCCTTTTAACTCTTTTTTATTTTTTTTTTATTTTTTTTCTCCCCCCTAGCCCCATGGAAGCACACATCACCTTTTACAAACCTTGGTGTGCATTTGGCATTCCAGACAGGTCGTGTGTAGAGTAATCTTATTCCTTTCATTTCCTTTTCTCATTTCAATGTGATGTATAAAATAACACGCACTAACTGGAGCACAAAGCCTTGTCCATAGTGAATGGTCCATGATAGCTCACTCTATTTTTCGCGTGGGCAGCAGCTGGAATTTGTGCAAGGTCACCTGCAGTTAAGCTTTTTTTTTTTTTTTTTTTTTCCTCCCCCCCTGGTGTTAGGTTGCTTTTTCCCAAAGCACCAAAATAACTGGCAGTCGGGTTGTCCTTGTAATCAGTTTCCATTGAACAATTCTGTCTTGTATACACTTATCTGCTCTCTCCTTCTCTCCTTCCCTCTCCTGCTATATGTGTTTCTCATAGAGGTTTTTGTACAAGGAATGGGGGAAAACTTTCAGGAACTGATCGCTACAGATGTTTGCCATGTACGAGGCTAAGTCTCAAACCAACAGAAACTGGAGAGCAGCTCTGAGTTCTGCTGTCGTGAAAGAAAATGAACCATTGTTCCCACTCTGCTCTCCCTGCTGCTGAAGGTGGTGAGAGGCTGCGGGAACAAGATCTCAACCCCAGATGCCTCGGTTAGGTGCATAGAAACAGGTGAGACAAATCTAGGCCTATGAGTCCATGTACTTTTTTTGCATCAAGTTAGAGCATGGTGGCTCTTTGTCAAAGAGGTTGTCATGAGTAGTCCCAAAAGAGGGATGGTATTTGGGAGGAAGCAGAAGTAGGTTCGGATGGTCCGTGGAACCCACTGGTTAGCTGTAATCCTTACGCACAGGTGAATTCTTTTAGTTTCAGTAAATCTCTCAGAATGCAAAGTTTACCYGTGAGCTGGCAATTGCAACTGGAGCTTTGGACTAGCCTTTCTGTGATTTGTTTTAGTGGYGTTGCTAGTCTCCTGTGGCATGGACCACTGCTGAGGATTGAGGCAATGCAGTGCAAGTTTGGTGCAGCAAATCCAGCCAACAAATGGTAATCCTCCTCCTTGGAGACAGCACCAGGAGACTGCAAGTAAAAGCAGAAACAGGTCAGTGTACATAATGAGGTAGACAAGGGGAGGAGTCGAAGGTGGAAAAAGAAGTTCTGTACTTCAGGCTTCAACCTCTGCCTCTTTTTTCTTTTGTTTTTCATATAACTTTTGCTTTACCTGTTTCTTGCCATGCTTTTCACCCTCAGGCACTGCCTCTGTCTTGTCTTAATCCCAGTGGAAACCACAGAGGGGACCAGAGAGATGTCTCTCTTTCATTTATCTGCTGAATATTTGGCAAGTCCACTGCTGGGAGCTGCCAGGACTCTTAGTTTCATCAGTGTCAGGCAAATGATACTACCAAATAGTGTTTACAGTAAATCCTATCTGATCTCACAATTATGGAACTGAGTATTTTATAATACTATGGGCAATTCCTGATGTCGTTGGTCAAAATAACAGTAACTGCCCAATAGTCCAGGGGATAAAGCAATTGAGAGACAGAAGATTCCAGCTATAATACAAACTTATACAAACTTATAATACAAACTATAATACAAATGGGCAGAAACAGAACAGGTTATAGAACAGATTTCAGCTATTTGAAAGGAAAATGTGAACTGAAGAATGAATTTAATATATACTAGGTATGTTAGCTGCAATCTGGAAACAGGGACTTGGTGAACTTTCTAGCCATCTATTCTGTAAAGGTCATAAATCAGCACTTTACCACTTTCATTAAGGCTTATTTTCACATTACACTCTTGTGACATACGGTGAGGAAAATTGCAAAGATGTGAGATCTGTCCCAGCTGGTAGCAGCTTTAGCGTGTAAAATGGGAAGGGGGAAAAGAGAGAGAGCTTTGGTAGAAATATTTAACTTAACTTATAGTATGGCTTTTCAATTCAGTAGCTCCTCTTGGTTAATGCCTATTGTTGAAAACATAACTCTTCATCTAAGCTGAAACAGGAGATTGCTTTGAAATAAGTTTCTTATGCCAGCACCCTTTGATCGAGGAACTGAGACTCAACAGTCTATAGATTTCAAAACTGTCGCCCACACTATACAAACAGCTATACATTTGACTTCAATATCATAACAATTTGCAATTATTTCTGTTGTTGTCCAGTGCTTCCTTAGAACTGCTCAGTTTTCTGCACAGCACAAATTTACAAAGATTCAGAAAATGTTCCATTTTTAACAAAAAAAACTCAAACAGCAAAGTTCTTAGGGAGTAATCCTGTACTATTTTTACTGTAGCGTTTGAAAGATCAGGTCATTTGTGTTTATACCTTTGACAGTGTTGTGGTTTTGGTGTTTTAAAGCCTCTGTTCCAGGTTCATCTGTTCCATTCTGCTATTTTGTGTTTTTCCTGCATTTCATTTCCAAAGCCTTTTGTAACTCATTGAGATGCTACACAGTCACTGTTGGAAAAATCATTTTGTGTGCTTAGCTTGGAGGTGACGACCTTGTTTCCCTCACGCCTAAATGTTGACCTGGAATTTCTGTCACCTGTTGAGAGTCAGCAGGCTGCCAGTACAAATGACAGCATCTTAGAAAAGTCTACCACCATTTCTTATTATTTATGATGAAGTAATGCGTAGAAGCTTCTGAAATGCCAAATTTTAGAAACTGAAAATAATTGAAAATGGCCTTACCTTGGCTGCATTTATTTAACCAGCAGTTAGTAAAACAAACAAACAAACAGCCTAAGAAGATCTTTGCAAGGTATAATGGTATCCTAAGGAGTGCCAGGGTCTATAGAAAAGATAAGTGCTTTTATACAGACAATTTTTCTTTATCCTGACTGTGAGAAATGATTATCTAAAAATGTCCAAGAAGTTATATTTAGAGGTTTAATATGAATGACTGTTCTACATTTTTCACCATCAGTAGTGTTGTAACTGTGCAGTGGAGAAAGAAGTCTGCCTTAAGACATGTTAGCGCCATGTGATACATTACTGCTTTTGGCAATGCAATGCAAAAGATGCCTCTGAGATAGGTATCGAAACTGCATTGAGCAAGGACATTCAGAGATCCTTGTGCAGGTTCAASGAATAGAGTAGTTACAGCAACACAGGGTTAATGTGTTGAGGTAGGGCTGTGTTGATACAGTGCTGGAACTGGAAGCTATAGTATTTGAGTATTTTTCTGAGTGCTGCTGCACAGCACACAACAAAATGTTAAATGATTTGATTAAAAAAAAAAAAAGCAGCTCCAAGGCTGAAAATTGGTCTGTGAAGGTTCTCTATTGTTAGACAGTCCTCCTGATTTAAAAAAAAATAAAATTAAATAAAACAAATCTATAGGCCATACTGCTTCTGGAATTGATGTGCAGTATCCTAAGGTAGCCAAGRGCCAGTCTGTTATGTGTGGGATGAGGTTAAATGAGACAAACTGTAATAGAGACCCTACAACATTTCTAATATCCAATGGACGAGGATAGTTCAGCCTGCGTTGAAGACCAATGATGTGGCAAGTAGCTGTTGTTTACAGTAAGTATTTTGACCTGACCTGCAGTGTCATGGTGATGGCTGAAAGATGATTCTAGCCAAGAGTGGGAAATACAGACTTCTCTGAGTCAAGAAAGTTGTGCGTTACAGAAGCTAACTTGTAGTAAGATCGAATCTGGGGGCAATTCAATATTGTGTTATGGAAAATGCTGTTGCTGCTGAATGGCTTCTCAACTTTGTAATTTTTTTTAGTAGAAAAGGTAAAGGAAAATTGCAATAATTATGGTCATTCTGTGCCATAATGCTTCTCATCAAATGACATTTGATGTTCCAGTGTTAGGAACTTGTTGCATGCTGTACATTATACTCAACAGAGATGGTTTTAATCAGGCATTTGTAGGACAGTTTGCTTCAAATGCTCTTTGTTATACATAAAATAATAATTTATTATAACAGCTGGAAAGTGCACTTGAATATGTGGTGTAAATTGACCTGTAATCTTCCGTTTTCTTGCATGCTGATGGCATTTAAAAGCTTTGAAWTATTCACAGCAGTAGATGTTCCTTCTAGGGGATGTAGAACTGCATTTTTATTGTAGACTCAGTTGGATCTCTTTGCTGCATCCTGTTAGTTTTGGTATGTATTTAAATAAATGGATAGGTACGGACAGTGCAAAGTCTTTGTAATTATCTGTACTACATAAATCTTGTAGATATTATTGTCTGCGAACCCTGTTGTCAGGCATTGTAATTTATGGGAATAAATACTCTGTTACATGCTGCAGTTTTATCTCTGGCCAGCAGGGAAAAGGTGTATTTGTGGAGCGGGGGGGGGACACAAAAAACATCCTCTAAGCTAATGGGATAACTGAATAGAAATATAATAATTTTTTTCAATCAAGATAACTGTTATAGAGTAAATAATCATAGCTGCATAAAATAAATCCTCTGAGCAATCTTTTCTTTCTTTACTATGTGAATGCATAGTGCATCTTCCTAGGGGTCCTTCCCTCCTTTAGATTCATTTGTAGTCTTTTCCCTACCTGGCAAAAAATAAGCCCTAAAATGTGAGCAACCAAAATAGAAAAATACTGTAATAGAAGTAGATTAGCTTCATTAAGGCTTTCAAATACTGTCCTGGTGAGGTGGATTGATTCTAAGAAGTCTGACTTGGAGGGGAAATAAAAATCCTGCCTATTATGACATCTACTATGTCTAGTATGTATGTGACATCAACTCTGCTCATTTTTTCTTATCACTTGTATTGTTACCCTCTATTTGCATTGTCAATATTTCTCTCAAATTAAAATGAGTATTTTAGCAGAAGTAGGGAGCAAAGTCCTTGTATCTTGAAAAACCTAAATTGGATGCTGACATCCAGCTCAAAGCAGGTAGGTTGCAACAGCCTATCTAACTGCATTTTGAACTTCTCACACTCACTTACAGAATAATGAAGTGTCAGTGCAATGCCCACAGAAATCTTAAAGTAAATGTGCTTAATCATCCATAAAGAAAGGGGCCATCCTAAGGGTATCTAAAACTCCAGCTACTTTCTGTAGAACAGGTGCAAATTCCTTTCTAGGTTGGCTTAACTTGGCATTACTTTACTTCCTCATCTAGGTAGATTCTCTTAGTGACTAATAGCTTGTAGGATTAAATCCTAATTGCAGATAGTGGTAGATTCATGGAGGCAGATACATTTGTTTCCTGTTTTGTCATTTTTATTTCGTAATAGTTGGAGACAATGAATTTGTGGAAATGTTCATCAATGTATGTGTTTCAGTCAAAAGCGTTTGCGAAGCCATTTACAATGCAGATGGCCGTATGAGAAGTAACTCCAATTAAAGATGGTTGTGTAATCCTCTTCACATTAATAGCATTTATTCACATTTTCAGGGTGACTCTCATTCTTACTTTCACCTCAGCTTTAATACTTTAGCCGAGGGGTGTTTTATACTACAATTCCCAGCACACCTAGGAAGCTGACATCTGAATAGTCTCAAAATAAATCATAATCTGTCATTTTGATGCCATTGATGGATTATGACTTTCTGATGTAAAAGAATTGATTATGACTTTATGAAGCACCTTATTATACAGTTTTATAACTCATTATACAAAATTGTATATTGTAGATTATTTCCATCTTGAGGCCTAATTATTTCATGAACTCTCTGACCTTCTCTGTCAGATGTTATGGCCTCAGTGGAATCTTCCTGCAGAATGAGAAATTTATTCTCAGTGTTGAAATGTGTCCYTGCATTATCTTCATTACGTGCAAGTGGAGTCTTACTCAGTGTCTTTGGTAGGGATTGAATTTTCAGTTTCTGATAATATCACCCTGCTTGCTTGTACCACTTTGACATTTAACAAACAGAACTTCCTGCTGAGTATCAGCAGTGATGGTCTGTTTGAAGATGATTTTTTCTTCTCTAACAAGATGAACAAATTAAAATGAAAGTGTTGTAGTTTAGGATTCAACCATATCCAGTGCAAAGCAGAACTTTAGTCTCAAAAAATAGTGTTCTAATTCTAGAAATTATGATTTCTGAGCCGGTTTATTATTTATGCAGCATGACTTTTCTCATCAATAATTTTTAGATGCTGCTAATTATCAGAATAGAATAATTTGAATATAAAATATGTAAGGTGGCACTGATATATCATTACTTAGGGCAATGTGGTTTATACTGATGAAGAGAGCAAAATAATTTTCTGTCTCAGTTGATTGGGGAAAACAAAGTATTAGATCATTGAATTCCTGAATTCTTACACTGTACAGAAGTACTGAAGTTATGTATATTAAGGTATCCCTCAAATTTTAACTCCAGCCGTGATCTGTGCTGTTCAAACAATGAATGCTTCAAACAAGTACTTGCTTCTGTCACGTTATTCTCTTTGCAGCTACCTCTAGAAATATTTGCAGGCTCTTAGCTGGACTGGAAGTCCCCTGGAACCCCAGGCCACGCAAACTGACATCATCTGATTTTCAGGATCCTACAGAGTGAAGAGAAATGGCATGGTGGTCCTGGTAGCATGCTGTTCTTCTCCCTGCTCTACTTCCATCTCTTTCCTCAGTCTTGTGTGCATATCTCTTCCTGTAGTAGTCAGGTCCCCGTGCTCTCTCATCTTTCAGGTAAGCCAGCTTGTTTTATCTTTCTTGTTTGATCTGTAGGGATCTGCATCAGGAACACTGCAGTTTCAGTTAAGGATGTGAAGTGAATACTTTCTCATGCTCTTCTTTTAGTTTCCTGTCAAGTTTTCTGTCCTTTATCTGGTGGCTCTCCCATAGGTCTTTCCTGGTTTCCTTCTCTGTGGCTATTCCATTCAGTTGCATTGAAATCTTTGAAGTGACTTTTTTCATGTGTGTCCTCCACCCACAAACTGCTCATCTGCAATGTCCTCTGTTCCTCAGATAACTTTTCAATCTCCTTTCTTATTAATAATTCAAATGTTTATAAATAACCAGACAGAATTCTACAAAACTGGAACATATCCCAGTTGTGTATAGTTGTCCTCGGCTCTTCTTGGATTAAGATTTTTTTTTTTCCCCTACTCCTTTCCTGCCCTTCCTGGTTTAGTGCTATTTCCCTTGTAGCCACAAGCCTGTCTGTGCTTGTGAACTGTCAGATTAAGACCTGTATTTAAGATCTATATAGGATACCTTCTGATAAATCTATTTGCAAATCAGTGTTGTGTCTAGAGTTTCATCTGTTCATTACTCTGTTTGAGACTGTTTATAGCAAATGCCTACGTAAGGGTTTTTAAGAATAAGGCAAATGTTTGATGATACTTCTCAGCAAGACTCTTCAAAGCTTCATTGATTTGTGTTTTGGGGATTTCTTGAGACAGAGGTGGATGTCTTTGTATTTACTAGTCCGAACAGGATATATTTCCCCCCTCCCACCACCATGAGTTTGTCTACTGTGTTTTTGACTGAATGCAGATTCTTAGGGTCCACAATATCTTGGAGCAAGAAGCTCTACAGCTGAATTACACAGTGTCTGAAGTGGTGTCTCCGTTATTTGTTTCTGCACTTGCCATCTGCTAATTTCATTTAATGCTGAAATTTCCTGCGCTGAAGAAGGCTATATCCATGCTATTCACAATTTTATAGATATCTCTCAGCTCCCTCTCAGAAGCTAGTCAACATTTGACTTGCTTGCTTTTATTTCACTGTCAGAAAGAATTGGGCTGATATTTTCATAGAAAACTTGGAATCTGCTGCAGCTAACTCATTTCTGAGTGATAAATTGGTTCAGAGCTCATAACTATGTATGTATAACTTTTCTTATGTATCTCACTTTGCCTTGAGTATATACAATAAGTCAGCAACATGCCTTTGTGGTGAAGAAAGCAGAACCACGTGTTGTGTTGTATTTGCAAGCCTATGGCCAGCAGGCTGAGGGAAGTGCTTAATCTCCTGTATTTGGCACTTGTGAGACTAGATCTGGAGTCCATGCCCAGTTTTGAGCTCCCCAGTCTGAAACAGACATTGACATATTAAAGCAAGCCCAGCAAAAAGCCACTGAGGTCGTTGGGGGCTGCASCATATGATGTTACAAGGAAAGGCTGAGAGAACTGGGTTCAGCTTGAAGAAGAAAAGGCTCAGGTGAGGCCTTACTTGCTGTCTTCAGCTACCTACTTGAAAGATATAGAGGAGACAGAGCCAGAACCTTTTTTTTATACGTGTACAGTGACAGGAAGGGAGACAACAGTCTCAAACTGAAATGCAGGACATTCCAGTTCAGTATAAGACAAATTTTTTCACAATGAGGTAGTCAAACATTCAAATAGGTTGCCCAAAGTGGTTATGAAATTGCATTGAGATACTCAGCTAGGCAAGTCCTTGACCAGCCTGATCTAGTTGGCCCTGCTGTGAGCATGGAGTTGGACTGGATAATCTCCAGAGGTTCTTTCCAGTCTAAATTGTTTCATCRTTCTGTTAGTTATCTGCTGTTTTATTGCCTGCTCACATAATATTATGAGTTCCTTTAGGAACTCTCTCCTGTTGGCACTTTCCTTTACTCTCCTGATTTAAGTTAATATTGCTGGCACACTGTATTGCACCTCTTTTTAAACATTTTCTTTTTTTCTTAGATCACTTGTGAATACATGGGACTGCACAGTATTTTTTTCCTTCATTGAGGATACTAATCTTTACCCATAGGAAAAACAGAGACAACTTTGATGTTAAAGGGGGAAAAATAGCAGACCTAGACTTTCTTCCAGACTTCACCCTGTTTTATATTGATTTTTGCTCAAAGCTGAATATACTGTAGTTGCCATTTAAGTTTTTAATAYCTTGCTTTGTAATCTCAGATACTTCTCTATATTATGAGCATAGCAAATTTTGATTCTTCAGTGGTGATTGGGAAAATCCACATTCTAAAGTATTATGAAATGGCAAAACTTTCCAGATCGGTTTGAAAAACTTAATTAGTGCAATAACTCTGTAAAATGTCTGTGTTCAGTTTTTTGTGTCAGATGAAGGTCTGCATTATGAGAATGTATTTGTAACTTCTAAAACTTAGAAATATTCTACCTGCCTATCAATATGCTGATAACTTAGACATGCAAACACTTTTTTTTTTTTTTCTGTGACTTCAACCATTTGAATTTCTCTGGGTTCTTGTTGCTTTTTTCAGAATAAAATGAGTTACAAGTAAAGGCAGGGCATTCTGAGGGATAGCTCAGTTGGGCCTGCCAGGATGCTGGAAAGGTAGAGCTGGTGGAAATGAACTATTTCTGCTCTTTGTAAGTTCCAAAGTCTTGAAATACAACTTTGTCTCAAGCTCTCATGAGAAGTCAATCTTGGAATTTCTCAGAAAGATATTTTCAGAACTATCAAAGCTGGATTTAAAAAATGAAAGTCAAAATAATAGCCTACAGGACATATGTATATATTTTTAATTTTGGTGAAAATTTTGCCTATATTGATCTATTACGGTGTTTCATGGGAATGTRGTGTTATACATTTATATACATTAAAGAGAACTTAGAAAAATTTTGACCTGCTCTGCTGTGCTCTTACTGAACTGCAAAAAGAAGGTTGGACTTAGACTTAAAACTAGGATGAGTTTTTTTTCATAACACACAGATATTTGTCTGGACAATCTTTTTTTTTTTTAATAGTAGGGAACAGCAGAGAGGGAGATAAATTGGAAGGCATCTACAAAGAWGCTGCTAATACAGATTTTAAAACATGAATGGAAATAGTTTATAGGATAGTATTTGCTTGCTTAGCTGTGTTAGTGAAATTACACTTCCTTTCAAATCCTCACAGCTGGAAATAGCTTTTGGAAGAAGAAACAATTTTCTGCAGGGTATGTTTTTACCTTTAAGAGAAATTTATTATAAAATAAAAGTCTATTTTGAAAATACAAAGYATACACTTACAAAAGTGGTTGTTTAGAAAGTTACTGCCTGGCTCAGCATGTGGCTAGAATTGCCTATAGAAGCAAAATATGAAATAATCAAATAATGAATTTGCATATCTTGAATCAGTACCTACCTCCTATGGCCTTCATCAAGTACTCATTGTGATGGTAGCATCACTGCTAGGTTTAGAGTCCTTGAGCACTGTTCAAATGCAAGAGAATTATGTGAGTGAAGGGGATGTTGAAGTAGGTAGCTCTGAAGTTTGATAGTACAATAGGACTTCCTTCAGAGGTGGAAGATGATTGCTGTGAAGCAATAAATTATGCAGTAAGTGCAACACAGTAGAGTACCCTGCTAATGTTCTGTAATTCTTGATTGTAGGAGATAATTGTGTGCATGTGTAAATAGAGCAAGGATGAAGTACTAGATGTACCTTATGTGTGCATTTTCAAAGATAATGAACCTGATGTTAAATTACTGAACAAATTATTTAACTAATACCATTTCCGGAGAAAAAAAATTATGAAAATGCTTTAATTTAGGAAGGTAAACAGGTACATGAATTTCTTTGATCAGTACTGAAGTGAAGCCTACTGGTATTGCTATGTAAAAAGTGTCTTTAATGCATTCAGTAATGCACGTTTTTTGATCTTTGCCTTGTGGGGTTGTTTATACAATGACAGTAGTAAACTGGTGGTCTGATCCTCCAACGTGTGCATGCCTGTGTCTAAGCACACAGGTTGCCTGTTGAAGTTAATGGTGCTGCTTGTTTTTTGACATTACATGCGTGTTCTCTGCTGGGTGATTCCTAAATCTTTCTACACAGTGGAACCAGTAAAGTGTTGTGGTGTGAGAGGAACTGCTTCAGTCTGGCACCTGTGCAGCAAAGGAGGTGAGCCCAATGTCTGTTTGCCAAGGTGAAACAATAAAAAGAAAATCTTTCAGGCAAAAAGTTAAAATAGATAAAACTTGAAAAGTACTTAGCATCTTTTGAAAGCAGCTGTAGATCACCTCACTTATCAAGTTCGTAATAACTTCACATTTCCTATCTTCTCTGAGTATAGGGTTTTCTGAAGCTTAAAAACAAGTCGTGAGGGCTGGAGGAAGGAAGCAYGAGTATTATATGTACCTTGCTCTAAAGACAGCGCTTATACTTGGAGGCTTAGTTAAACTCAGAATCTCGTGTCACTCTTGGGCTAGAAATAAGAACAGCTAATATCTGTCCTAGTTTAGTGGAGTTTCCAATGAAAACTATTTTGTGTGGGCTCAGGACAGCTGTGCATTTGCCAGGCAAGAAATAAACTAACCCTTTTCTGCTTGGATGCATTAATCAACAAATCGCTGCCAATTGGTAGAGAACATAAAAGGCACCAATGAGCTCTTAAGTCATCAAAAAAACCCACCCTAAATTATTTTTTTAGATTAGACTTTGTTGATTTTCTAATTAACAGTGCTTTGGTAGGGTGCTGTGTTTAAATTAACATTTTACTTAGTCATTTGAATTCAAATAGTTCAAAAAGCATCATTAATCATAATGAAACTTGGTCAGTCTTTATTCAGGTCCATCTATAAAAAATATGCCATACACCCCTATGTTCTGAAAGCGCTTCTTTGAGTGGAATTAATGGTTACTAGATCTTTTTGTGTTTTAAACAAAGAAAAGCCTGTCCCCAGTGGTACACAGCTGCCTGTGGTACACACTGGCTTACTGATTTTGGGGGAAAAATATCAATGTAAGGAGTATTAAAATATTTCTAGAAACTGTTGCTGTTGTTTATGGAAATATTTTTTGAAGGAAAATTTTCTCTTTAGAGCAGAGCTAGTTTATATATTTCAAACAAAATGTTTTAGTTGAGACAGATTTGATGTTTACCTGAATTATTTCTTTCCCTGATCACCACTGACAGGATCAYACCACCCTGCTTTTTCCTTACAAACTAAATGGGATTAAATATGAATTAAAGGGATTTGTAACTTTTTTTTTTTGGTATCTGGATATGCTCTTCAGCAGAATTTATTTGGTAATCTGTGCCTACTATTTATCTTTTGGTTCTAAAGAAAAAGAACTTGCCAGCCCTGGAAACTGAAGCTTATTAACACAGCTTAAGGTGACCCACCTTTGTCTTCGGCCTTACCACCATTTGGAGGGGAAGGTAGTTGTCTCTCTGCTTTTCCTGTTTGTGGCTTCTTTAGCAAGTTTGCCAGCTCATTTGCCAATTATTTCCAAGTTTGATTTTTTTTTTTTTTGTGATGTTGGTACTTGCCTGCAGGGATTTAGTTGTAGCGAGCTCAACAATCTTGGTTCATAGAAGTTGGTTGTTAAACTATCCTGCTATCTCCTGCAACTGTTTGGGAAACTGCAGCATGGGCTGAATTTAAACTGCATTTAAAGACAAAGATGTTTGTGTTTTCCATAACATTAATTTTCAGATCTGAGGAGGGTGTGTGTGTGTGTGTGTGTGTGTGTGTGTGTGTGTATGTGAAGGGAGTGTGTGTGAAGGGAGTGGGGTCTGCTGCTGCCCTCATACAGAATAGGGCAAGTCTTACCTGGTAACTAAAGCATGCTGCAAATGGATGTAGCTAGAGCAACACTGTGAATATTTATCTTCTGAGGTACCCCAACAGATTTTGGTCCTCTGTGAGATGGGGAGGGAAGGTAAGTGGTACTTAGTGTTGTAATTCTTTTGGGCTTTTTCCTCAACCTTGGCCTTAGGACACCAGTGACCTGAGCTTTGTATTAGGAGTATCTGATCTGTTGCAGTAAGGCTTAATTTACATCTTATAATTTAACTACTATGTGATTGAAAGCAAGTTACATGTAATAACCTATTTATTTCTGCACAAAATGTGTGAGAAGCCACAACCCCTTCCTGGAGCCTTATAGAGAATTAATTTGTGGCAGAATCTTACTGATTGTTTTCAGTGAGGCTCCTCTACCAGTAGCAATATCAGGTTTCTTGTGACAATATACATCACATTGCAGACTTGAATTCTTTTTTTTTTTTTTAAAGTAGCTGTTCTGTTATTGTTGGTTGCTTTTCTCAGTAATCTTGTGCTGGTGACAGCTTTGCTCGGATGTGTGAAGTTGTGGGGTGTTTTAAGTGCTAGGATTTGTGTGGTCAAAATGCTAACATGTTGGCATATACCTATACTACTGTTTGCAGGGCTTTTGGCCTATCATGAACGCGCAAGTGTTTTTGTTATTGGGCACTGCAGTGCAAATGATTAACAACTTATAACCTTCTGAAAAAGACTAGATGAAAAGTCCCCCAAATACTCTTTTTATATAAAGAGATTTTCTCATAAGGCAACAACCAAACATTTTTCATTGTCTTTTTAATATTAGTAGAATTAGCCTAGAATTTAGGATTTTTYTTCTGCTTGGCTATACTTTAAAACTTTACATTTCTTTCTTTAGTAGCAGCATACAGCTTCACATTGGTGGTCACAATAATGATGGCCAATGAAGTTTGTTTCTGGAGCTCTGGGGTTCTGGAGTTTTAGTCCTGCTTTGAAGACAGTTCCTTATAATACAAAACCTGACTAATTCCTCCAGGTCACTTGTTGTTCCTCCTGAAAAAGAATCCCCACAAAGAGTCCAGCCAGTTTTTCCTTCCATTAAAAAGTTCCTGCCTGCATACCTGACCTTTAGTGCTTTATTGTGAAAGAACATGGGTGAGACTAGAGAACAGTGATAAGTAATTGTTGGAAGCCATTATTCAAGAGTTACCCCAGAATTTAAGTTGATTTCAGCTGTCAAAGAAAAATGTTTTCCCTGTCAAATCCTGCATGTTGTCTTACTTTCACTGAAAGAGTGATCTTTGTTGTGCATTGGAGGCTATTAAATCTCTAACTGCTTCTCAGACTTGTTTGTAACATTGAGCAATTTCTAGGAAAGAGCATCTAAAGTACACTGCCTCCTAAATTAGAATAACTAGCTATTTGGACAAAATACATACAAATACGCATATATATATATGTGCATGCATTTTATACAAGTGTGTGTGTGTATACACACACGCGTATATGTATACACACACAGCAGTCGATGCTTTTCAGTGGACACTTAATGATTTTATGTGCCTGGAAATTAGGTTATGAAATACTTTTTGTGAGGAAATAGAAGGAGTAGGAGATAGAGAAACTACCAATAGTGGAGGAGGGTTGAGTTACAGATGATCTGTACAAATGGGACATATACAAGTCTATGGAACCTGATGGGATGCATGTGGTTATTCTCCCCCTCAGCCCTGGTGAGGCCACATCTGGAGTGCTGGGTCCAGTTCCGGGCTCCCCAATACAAGAGGGATGTGGCACTACTGGAGCAAATTCAGCGTAGGGCTACGAAGATGATTAGGGGACTGGAGCATCTCTCTTATGAGGAAAGACTGAGAGAGCTGGGCCTCTTCAGCCTGGAGAAGAGAAGGCTGAGAGGAGATCTTATCAATGTGCACAAATATCTAAAGGGAGGGTGTCAAGAGGATGGGGCCAGACTCTTTTCAGTGGTGCCCAGCGACAGGACAAGAGGCAACAGGCACAAAGTGAAACACAGGCAGTTCTGTCTGAACATGAGGAAAAACTTCTTCCCTGTGAGGGTGACAGAGCACTGGCACAGGTTGCCCAGAGAGKTTGTGGAGTCTCCTTCTCTGGAGATATTCAAAACCTGCCTGGACGCGATCCTGGCCAACATGGTCTAGGTGACCCTGCTTGAGCAGGGGGGTTGGACTAGGCGACCTCCAGAGGTCCCTTCCAACCTCAACCATTCTGTGATTCTGTGATCTGAAGGTGCTAAGAGAGTTGACTAACATCACTGCAAAGCTCTATCACCTTTGAAAAGTCATGGAAATCGGGGAAGTCCTGAATGGCTGGGAAAGGGCAAATACTAGACCATCCACAAAAAAGAATATCCAGGAAACTACACACCAGTCAGCCTCACTTCAGACCCTGGGAAAATTATGGAACAGGTCCTCATAGAAGCTGATTTCAGGCATATGAAGGACAAGGAGGTGGCTGGGAAAAGCCAGCATGGATTTACTAAGGGTAAATCTTGTTTGTTTGCCTTCTACAATGAAACAAGTTGCGCAGTGGATGAGGAAGAACTGAGAGTATCATCTAGCTTGAATTTAGCAAGGCATTTGCCATGGTCTCTCCCAGCATCCTTGCTGACAAGCTGGTAAGGTATGAACTGGACAGATGGACCACAAGATAGGTGGAAAACTGGCTAAAACCTGAAAGGGTGATGGTAATAACTCAAAGTTGAACTGATAGCCAGTCATGAATGTCATGAGTGGTGATGGTCCTCACAGATCAATACTGCCTCCAGTGCTATTCAATACCTTTATAAACAATATAGATGACAGGATTGAAAACACTCTCACCACATTTGCAGTTGACACCAAACTGGGAAAAGAAGTAAATGTTCGGAAGGATASAGGGACAAGGGAGACCTCAGCAGGCTGGAAGATTGGGCCAACAGAATTTAATGAGATTTAACAAAGATAAACATGAGGTCCTACACTTGGGACCAAATAATCCCAAGCAGCATTACAGGCTGGGGACAGACTGGCAGAAGCAGCTCTGCTGAAAATGCCCTGAGGGTCGTGCTAGGCATGAGCCAGCCATGTGCCCTGGCAGCAATGAAGGCAAACTGTGTCCTGGGCTGCATCAGCAAGAGTATAGCCCTCAGATTGGGGGTGGTGGTTATTCCAATCCACTCAGCACTTGTTAGGCCATGGCTGGAGTAGTGTGTCCAGTTTGGTGCCCCCCTGTTTGAGAGAAACATTGCCAAACCCTCTCCGATTTTTTTTTTTCAGAGGGCTGATGAGGTGATTAGAGGGCTAGAGAACCTGACATGAGGAAAGGTTTAAGGAATTGGGTKTGATCAGCCTAACGAAGAGAGAAGGCCTGGAGATGTCTAATCACAGCCTTCTAATTCCTAAAAAGTAATTACAGAGAAAACAGAGGTACTCTCTTCACAAGGGTGCACAGAGACAGGAAATCACCATGGGGAAAAATTAAACATTGGAACAGGCTGACCAGAGAAGTGAATATTTGCTCTCCAGAAATATTCAAGACTGAGCTTGGTAGAGCTCTGGATAACCTAATCTAAGGCCCTGCTTTTGACAGAAGGTTGGACCAGATGATCTCCAGAGGTACCTTTCAGCATAGGCTTTTCTATGATTCGGTGATTTTGCTACTACTAACTATGCATTCTATGTGCCCTACAGTCAAGAACATAAATATCACAGTATTTTATTCTGTGTGCAACTGATACCTGTGAAAGGAAGAAAACATGTATGTTGCATTATTTCAGTAGTTAATGTCTAAATTTTCTCTTGCATTTTAAGTGTGCAGCTTAAATCTTATTGCTCTGTTCTGTTAACAATTGTTCTTATTTCTGAGTGTGTTACAYGTTGTTGTAAAACAGACTATTGTTATGTTTTAATGTAGTGGAATATTGTTTATATCGTGACTTTTTTTACTTCATACAAATTAATGAATAAGACTGTTGAATAAATGAGTAAATATTCCATGGAAGTCGTTCCATATTAAGATCCACTGTTTGATTCTCCACTGCCTTGCACCTTATCTTGTCCTTTTATCCTTGCATAGAAAGGATATCAAATGATATCAGTGCAAAATGTGATGGTGGTGGTGGAGGAATGGAGGAAAGCAATATGCAAGACAAGTAAGGCCCTAATTTTTTCTTCCAATAGTAAGAAATATCATGCTCATAAATGTTTGTGATAAATCATACCTTCTGCTAAACAAAACAGTGGGATGTAGGCATGATGGATCACATCTTGGGGTTACTGATGCTGCAACAAGGTAGYGATTTATAGTTTGTCGTCTATAATCAAGAGTCCCAAGTAGAGAAGTTGATTACTCTTATGTAGCATCATGGCAATAAAGCAACACCTGTACACAGTGGTTGCACAAGCATATGATTGAGATTCTCAGGACAAATGAGCTGAAGATCTAGCTCATAACTGACTTTTTTTAATGCCTTCAGACTTGAGCTTGTTTTCTCTGAGTGTAGCATGCCAAGATCAAATTAACTTCCTTATGTTACATAGTTCTAAAACTCATTTATTGACACAAACCTGTATGTTTTGCTTTGTTCTTTCATTTCCATATTGAAAGGGTTGGAAAATTTTTCTTGTCTAGTAAATTGGAAAACTGCTTTAGGAATTCTGACTTCTGCAAGATGAAGTTTTACTAACTTTGTTACCTGTGGTCTGTATCTTCAAACTTGTGTGTGATTTTTTTGTTTGTTTGTTTTTGACCGTCTTCCCGCAATTACCTGGCTGAGGTAAGCAGAAAAGTTGATTTATATTGGTGGACTGCTCTCTGCAGCTACAAATCCTAAGTTGAGTGTATGAATTTAAAAATCAGAATATTTTATTGGTTTCCTTCTAGYTTGTTGTCTTTAAGTCCATTAACTTTTGCAGTGTCTTTTTTCCTTCAAGTACCATCAACCTTCTCAAATCCTGTGATTGATAGTAATAACAAAAAAAAATTGCTCACAGACAGAAAATGATATTCATCCCTGTGAGCTTTTCAATTAAAAGCCATAAAGTACCTCACAAAATAACCTGTAGGTTTTCATGTTATTCTTGGATTTTGGTTTGTTTGTTCTTATTTTTTATTCTTTTGTTTCTTAAGGTCACAATAAACAATTTCACTTAAAATAATGAAACTGTGGGGTTATGAAGGAAAAAGCTACAAGAAATATGCTATGTAATGAAAGTGTTTTAAATAAATGATGATGGTTGATGTGAGTGAAAGTTTTCCAGATTAGTAGGATAGCATACTATTTATTTGGTATAACTTGTATTCAGAATTAACAGATTGCTACTATTCTTTATTCAGAATGAATACTGAAAAAACACTGTTTCAGAATGTTTAAATTTGCCCATATATCCAGCATAAAATTAAAGGCCTGTCATGCCTAATAAAATGGATTGATATTTTTCTGTGATTATCTGTTTGAAATTGGGTATAAACATGAATTGTTGCTGTATGAGTAGGGAAAAATCTAATTTGATTTTTTTAAATACCAAATTTTCACTTTCAAGGAAGATTCAGTTATTATTCTCTCATTTATGAGGCTTATGTAAGTGGGTTTGTTTGGATTGTGACAAATTCGCCCATCATTATTTGGATTAGTTCTCACTCTTATGAAGTTCATGCTCTTTTTCTGCACTTGGAAAGCAGCCAGAACTGAGAATTGAAGAACCGAATTAGATGATACTTTTTATTTATGGGAGACTTCCTACCTTCTGAGTACCTTTTTACACTTTTCAAAGTGTCATAGTCATAACAAATACAGTCTTTTACCCTGAGGCTTTTTAAAGGTTCTCTGTGGCTGTTAGTGACTACTATTACTGCACAACACAGAAAAGATCAGTCACAACATCTTGTTTGGAAAGGTAAAAGCTGACTTTACAAGGACGCACTTTTTTTTTTTTTAAGAGGAGAAATGTAGGGTGGGAGCATAGAGTTCATGCAGGGCACAAGATAGGCTTAGTCTTAATGCTGTTGTTTTAAGTAAGGCAGTGGTATAAACAAAAAGGCAAAAAACAGTTTGCAAACACTGAGCCTGCTCTTTCTCTGTATTCAGCGCCTACTGGTTTAGGCTTTTAAATGCTTAAATCACAGAAGTACTTCACAGATCTTTTGCTATTCCACCCCTGCTCTACAGCAGGCCCCTGGCTAGTGTTCTCAGTCTCTCATCCTAGGTTAGGGAAAGGAAAAATCTCTGATTCATGAGTATTTTGATGAATTGAGTTCTGGCTTTGAGGACTTTGGGTTTCTGGTTTATTATAAATTGTTTTACCATGTCATTCCAAATCAGCAAAACTCAAGGAGAAATTCAGGCATACAAATCTATGTGATCGCAGGCCCCAGCCCTGCTTGCCAGCTCCCTGGCAAACATTGCTGGCCCCTTGGGGCTAAAAGCTTCTACTTTGAACCATAGAAAGAGTCTCTAACAAGACTGATCTACCAAATGATTTATCAGGAAAATAAACTCCTGGAGAATAAGGCCAGTTACTGAATTTTAAGTGCCCGAATGATATTTCACAACTTATTCCGTGTTTGTGATCTCCTTTGGCCAGCCTGGGGTTAGATTTTGCCTTGCCTCCATCTTCCTCAATCTGGCAATAAGACCAGCAATCCCTCTCAGGCCCTCCAAAGTAGAAAATTGCCAAAGCTAGTTTATTGATAGAAAGATGAAGGTTGCTAATCTGGGCATGAGCACCAGACTGGTTTGGATGGGAGCGTTTTTTGCATCTTGCTGTATAAACCACAGAAAGTAATGGCTTATCAGTGCCGCCAGCCAGTACATCTGGCATATCTGTCTCACACTCTCACTTCATTAGTTCAGAAACCCACAAGAGAGACCTTGTCTCTCAAGGTGAAATGTTTCGCAATTTGGCAGGGTATATCTGGTATCTGTTTGTATTTTTTCACTGGTAAGCGTTTTCTCAATACTTACTGTACCTCCTTGATAACTGTCACTGAGAGGAAAGTTGGGAAGGAGAGGGACTCAAGGAAGCATGCTGTATTTCTTCAAGTTTTTSTGATTAGTTTGTTACAATATTAAAGCTGGTTTGATGACATTTAGGAAATTAGTTGCAAGACTCAAAGAATGAATTATCTTTGCAACTGTCTCTCCCCCACCTTGCCTCCAACTAGCATATTAGTTATGCAGCAGGTAATAGATGTGGGTTTTCAGTTCCATAAAGTGAAAATAACTGAGAAATAAGCTATTTGACCTATCCTCCACATCATGTTTTACCATGTAGCGTATGCTTTGCATTGACATCTCCAAAATGCTGACATTTTTTCTCTGAGCTGTATGTGTTCAGCCCAAATAACAGTGTTGACATTTTGAATGGTCTTTGGTAGGGCTTGTGAAATTTGCAGGAACAAAAATAACCAAAATGTCTACAACTGAGCTAATCAAAGTCAGGGAGCACAGAACATCAGGTTTATTATGGTAGAAATTGAATTCAGAGTTGCCTTTAAAGTCTCAGTAGAGCACTTTCTACTGAGAAGTGCTTATTCAAGTTCAATTTGAAACATTTTGTGGGAAGTTTTTTTTTTTTTAAAAACCTTTCACAGAAAACAGTCACTGTATTAACAATGATATATATTGATATGTGTATAAAATATATGTATATGAGAGAGAGAACATTAAATCCAATATATGAAAGAGGCCTTTCAACAGGATTTAGGACAGAAGGAAGAGTCAGCATTTTGGAATGACAAAAATTGCATTTATATATTTGCCAACTCTTGCTGCGCTGTTAGGGCTCTCGCAATCGCACTGTCACCACTGGGAGTGAAACATTTCACCTCTTGCATATTTAAGACCAAGAGTCCTGTAACTGTTTTGTATTATGCCTTGATGCAGTTTTCAGCAGAAGGAAGTTTTGAAACTTTCAAAAACATTTTTCTGATATACAAAAATGTTTAGGTTGGAAGGGAGCAATGAAGATCATACAGATTAATCCCCTGTTTAAAGCAGGACTGATTTCAAAGTTAAATCAYGTTGCTCAGGGCCTTGTCCTGTTGAATTTAGAATGAAGATCCCCCAGACTTCTCTGGGTGACCTGTGCTAGTACTTATCTGTGCTCATCGTGAACCTTTTTCCCCTTTATATCTAGTTGTAATTTCTAATGTTGCAACTTGTGACTTGCATCTAGTCCTTCAGTGTGCACATCTGAGAAAATTGAGGCTCCATCTTCTCTATAACCACCTGTTAGGTAGCTGAAGACAGTAATTTGGTCCCCTGTTAGCCACCTTGTCTCCAGGTTAAAGACATCCAGTTCCCTCAGCATCTCCTTGTTTATGCTCTGTGCTCTAATGCCTTAACCATGKCAGTGTCCCTCATTGACCTGGCTCCAAGTTCCCAGTGTCTGTCCTGTATGGGGGGCCTCAAACTGTTCATTAAGTGCTGCGCAGAGGGAAGTAATCACTACCCTTGAATCTGCTGCCTGTAGTCTTGCTCGTACAGCCCAGTATGTGGTTAGCCTTTGCCACTGCAAGGGCAAACTGGTGACTCATGTTCAATTTTCRTCCACCAGAACCTTTTCTTCAGACCTGCTCTGCAGCCAGGTGCTCCTCAGCCTCTACTGGTGCAGGGGAATGTTCTGTCCCAGGTGTAGGACTTCACATTTGCCTCTGTTGAACTTTGTGAGGTTCTTGATGCCCCATTTCTCCAGCTTGTCAAGGTCCCTCTGAACAGCAGCCCTGCCCTTCATCTAAGCAACCCCTCCTTGTAGTATGGTGGCCTCTGTGAGCTTAATGAGGGGGCATTCAGTGCCATCATCTGAGTCACTGATTAAGGTGTTGAACAGTGTTGGCCTCTGTATCAACCCCTAGAAACATCATTTACAACCGGCCACTAGTCAGGGAAAATGACATCCACTGCTTTCTCTTTGTCCACAGAGCTGGTTGTTTCATCCTAGAAAGCAATTCGATTGGTCAGGAGCAATTTTTGCTGAAGTCCATGCAGTTTGTGCTCAATCACTTTGTTGTCCTTCATGTGATTGGAAGTGGCTTCCAGGAGGTTATATTCCTCAGGCTTCCTCTGGGCTTTTCATTCCCCAGAGCCTCCTTCTTGCCATTTTGGATGATGGGTGTAAAGTTGTCTTGTAGTCCGTGGCCTTCCCCATTGCCACAACCTTTCAAAGATGACAGACAGTGGCCCTGGCCACCTCCTTCAGCACCTTTGCATGTCTCTCATCCACAGCCCTGCAACCRCACTTGACCCGCTTGAGGTCTCCCTTGGTAGTATCGTTGGTACTGCCTGGAAGAACTCGGCAATCTTTCTACACGTGTCCATGGCCTGGGCCTTGGGCAAGCAGCAGACTTCTCAAGACAGCAAGTCGAGTTGTCAGGTGACTGCTCTGTCTCCTAGAGAAGGGAGTCACTGACTGTTCCTACCTGTTGCCTCCTCTTTGTGCCCAGTGCAACCTGATGCTGGAGCCTGGCCAGCCCTGATGCCTCTCTTGCCAGAACCTGCTGGGGTCAGCCTGTTCCTGGGTCTCTCTCTGGTCTGCAACTGAGCCTCTGCAGGTGGTGTAAGAACTGCTATCCTGCTGCCAGGTCACAGACTCCCTGTGCACCCCCATTGCAGGAGACCCTGTCCTCCATGGCTTGAGCATGACCTGTTGCATCTCTCCTGTGCAATGTGCATCTTGAGCTCTTGCCTTCTTTGTGAGGAGCCTGTTGCTCTGCCTATCATTGTGGTGGATGCTGCACCATTGGCTGCCTTTCTTCCTTGGCTCCTTTGGCTYGGTGGGAAGCTCAGTGGCTGGAGCAGGGTGCGCCTCCTGCCCCCGGGCCACTGGCCCTCTGCTCCAGCCTTAGCCAGAGCACCCGGACACGCTGCAGTGCGGGCAGGGGCTTCCTGTCCTCCCACGGCAGTTCCCTCTCACTGAGGCCTCTGACGTGTTGGCGTGGTTGTACATAGGGAAGAAAGACATATGGGTAACTTTTTTTCTTCTCCACGAATAACTTCTCTAATTTACAGAAAGTAAATCAAAGTGTTTGGATGATCTACTCAAGATTGTGGAAGGTATCTGTTGCAAAGTCTTATCTGTGTTTTCTGCCTTAGCAGGTATTTTAAAAATAAGAATGGACTTCATATGTAATTCAGCAGGCTCATCGGAGTCTGTATCTCTCAGTTCACTGACTGAATCGCACTGTCACAGCCCATTCATACGAGTGGCCCATATCACCCCACACCTTCCTCCACAAAATGGAAGGTCTTCTCACTATTTTGAAACATGCTTATGCKCCTCCTCTGGAAGGAGGAAGATGTATCTGTTTATATCTGTTTGTACTTTAGCACTGTTTCAGTTGATGTCGTCTGTGTTGAACTGTATTAATTCTATGTGTTTTTGTATTTAAAATGCTTGAACCCCACCAACTGACATGCAAAATTAAATGGATAATTCTCAGAAACAGTATGTGCTGATTTTAAAATTACTTTAGTAATCTTCTAACCAAAGCAGACAGATAATGAGCAAGTCCCTAGGTATGCATTAGTACAGCAAACTTTCCCATTTCTGTATGTCTGTATGTCAAAGCACTGGAATTAACAGCACTCAGTATACTTCTTATGGAGCTGGTGCAGCTCATTCAAGGGCTTCCTTCTAAAAGGACAGTACAAGTTTGAATAGGGTGAACAGGTCACATTTTTTTTCCAAATAATATAAGCTATCAAAAGGCAAAATATTCATGCAATTTCTGTATATATTTGTTCTCCTTTAGTTTAATTTTATTTATCTTTATGAATAGTGTCAAAATGACATGTATTGTAGTGGGTTTTATTCAAAGGTATCTTAATATCTAATTTTTTCCCTATTTCCAAATATTTGTCTCCACCCCTGCCCCAGGGCTGAGCTTAGTTATGCTGTACCTCTAATAATTACTCAGATATGCTTAAGCTAAAAACCCAGTGAACAGATTTGTAGGTTTGTGTGATTTGAAGGCCCAAATAGGAAACAACCCCCCCCCCCCAACTCCTAAACTAGGACTAATGCTGTCCTTTTCCCTTTGTGGCAATGTTAGTAATAGTAGAACCATTGCTGATGTGTACATTTGTACATATATGCATACATATCCATAAAACAGAAGAATATTGATTGCAGCTTCAGGGGTACCAGTCTCTTAGAAAGTATTGTCCATATGCTGGGATTTTTTGCCTCTTTATTAATGAGGGTTAAAGCAAATCAAAGTGAACAAATGTCTGTTGACTCATAACTTCATAAGACTTAAAGCTGAAAGTCAACAAGAACTGAGATTTTGGTAAAAAGTGGCTGTACTTCCCTACAGTTTTTCTGGGTTTATTTTGCTAATATACTGTAATTTAAATTGTAAAAAGAAGAGTTGTAGATGAGAAAACCCCTTTATCTTTCAGGCTTGCAAAGCTTTTAAATGAAAGAAAAACTGAGCTGGTTTTAAAATTCATTTTTTCCTCGTGCTAGCGCTGGAATTGCAAACTGATACTCCGAGAGTACTCCTTGGCCTGAGAACCCAATGGTGTTTTAAACTTAAGGAAAATGCAAACTAAGGAAAAGGCATCACCTAAAATATTGCAATGTTTTTCTTTTTTGGTTTGTAACAATAATATGTTTGTCTGAAGATGTGATTTATGGATCAAGGGAAAAGGTAATATAAAAAGACTGCAAAAATAACATTTTGTGCTGAGGAGAAAAAAAGTAGTTTTTAGGTAAAAGCAAAGAAGAAGGAATAAGCAGTGTCTCTATCTATCTATATCTATCTATAAAAATCGTGTGTAAGTCTTAGTCTTTGCTGCAACTAATGACTCTGTTAATTTGTAATTTTTTAACAGTATCGCTTCATGCACATTATTTCTCATGGGATCAAAGCTCCTGTCTGAATGGCCTCCATAAACAAAGGTCAGTTCATAGCTGTGTGCTGTGGTTTTGTTTTAATTGAAACTAAAACGCCCAAACCTGCCATTTTTTTTCTATTATCTCCTTCTGGTTTTCAGTGGGTAAAAAAAGTGTACATAGATTTCTTTTTAAAGTTATAAGTTCCTATGGGTTATTAAGTAGTATAATGCAGACTGGGAGATATCTCACTCCTCCTGATGTAAAGTTTTCAGGTACATACAGTACATTGTCTCTGAGAAACTGGAGCTTTGACATCTCCAAGATGAAAAGTTTGCTTCTTTTTTCTCCCCAATTTGTCCTTTATTTTTTAAAAAATCTTCTATACTCACTTTCTTCACTTTAATGTTTATATACTTTACTACTTTACTACTATTTTTGAAACTTAGTTCCTGTCAAAACAGAAATAAAACATAAGAGCTTGAAAAAGGAAAAAATACAAAGAGTTGAGACTTTTGCAAACCTTGCTTTCTTTGAGGAACTTGGTGTTTGTCCTTGGCAAGGCTGTCCCTGTGATCTGAGCACTGGGAGGGCTGCAGCTGTCAAACCCACCAGGATTTCAGGCCTTGAAAGGCACAGTGTGCAAGGTAAATTAGACAAGATGTTCCAGGCTGCTTTATAAGAAGTTTATTTTTTGCTTGACACTCTTGAATAGTTTTATTTATTAGTCACTCTCAGTTGGGGGCTACAAGTGCAGCTGCTGTAGGCACGTGCCGTTTTTGTGTGTCTCTGCGCTCGGTGCYGCTCTAAGCCTCCTGCTCAAAAAAGATTCTGTAGCAGTTTCACAAAAATTTATCTTGGAGAAAGTGGAACCGGAGGTTGCTCAGATCAGATCCTTGCCTGAGCCATGCTGTGTGGATTTATATTTATCACTATGCAAGTCGTTTGGTCTTCCACTTCCATATCAGTTATTATCACACTGAAAAGCTAGAAAAGGTTAGGGTCTTTGTTATGGCTAGGTACTGAATAAAAACCAGATAATGACTGTTTCTGACTCAAAGAGGTAATGATATAAAGGGACAGGACCCTCCTGGTCTAGGCATGACACTGAAGAACAAATACAGAATATAGAGTACAGTGGTAGGAAATGCCATGTTGCAGTTTAAAATAAGACCGGAATAAGTGTGAAGGGCACGTGTGAAGTAAAGCTGAAGTGGTGAGTATGATGGAGGGGAGAAGAAATAGTTGGAATAGACTTGAACAGAGCAGAAAAAGCTCTAGTAAAACCAGAAAGATCTGAGCCACTGCACCTAAAGTCATAAACTGTACCATAAAATTTTCTTGATCTCACTTCTTATTGTCACCTTGTGTCCTCCACTACACCGCAAATATAAATTTCATGTTTGATTGCCTGAGCTGTCTGACTCTCTCCTCTAGCCTTTTCCTTCTTTGCCCTGTTCCTAGCCATGCACAGTTGCAGTGCTCCCCTCATCACCACTTATTTATGAGCCCTTCTCTGAGCAAAACTACATTTCATGACTGCTGTGTTGGATCAGAATGAGCCCCATCTATTCCAGGGGCTGCTTCCATCAGGGGACAGCATCAGCCCCTGATTTGGAGGAGAAATCTGCATAAGGAAATTGTGTAATCTTCAAGCAATTAGAGGTTGGCTGAACTTTGCTGAAGATGGCATGAGACTGCTCTCCAGCTGCCTTTGAGTGGTGCTGCACCACAGGGCACGGTCCAACTCCAAGGCTCCCCTGGCCCGACAGGGCCTCCAGCAGCACCTGGAGGCTGCTGCTGCCGGCCAACCTGGCTGGGGCTGGAGCTGGGCAGGGGAAGCAACCTCCTTGCTTGCAGCTGGGGGTGGCCTGGCTGAGGCACTGCAGGAGGAGGGGAGCAATCCATGGAGCATCAGGGAAGAGGAAAAATAGATTGATGTGATCTGTGCAGAAACCCTGCAGAAATTAGAGCCCCATCTCCTGACCTCCCAGGAGGAGAGGCAGCCACAGACTACGCTTGTTCAGGCAGCAAATGGAGACTCCCAAGATGGAAAGGCCAAAAACTCATGGCTTCTGGCAGTAGGACAGCTCCTTCTCCACCCACAGATCTGCAGCTGCCTCGGTAGCTGATGAGGGGGTGAAAGCCATGTCTGTGGAGGCACAGGAGCTGGCGGAGCCTGAGCCACGCAACAGTACCAGGAGGAAGGAGTGAGCAGCAGCAGTGGGAGACTCTCTGCTGCAGGAGGTGGAGGCCCCCAACTGCTGACCTCACCTGCTGTTTGGGGAGGTTTGCTGCTGCCAGGGGCTTGGGTCTGGGATGTCACAGAGAGACTGCCAGGCTTGTCCAGCCCAGCTACCTGTTGCTCATCCATGCAAGCACCAATGATAATGGCAGGGGAGACATGGCTGGCCAACATGGTGAGGAGAGCTTTAAACTGGGGACAACAGGACAGGGGARGGAGATGATGACCCACAGGTAAATGAGGAAACAGTGGATGTAGTAGAAAGCAAATGATTCAAGGCGACAGGTACAAGAGAGACCTCAGCAATGGTAAGACAGGGCAAATGACATCTTCATGAAGCATATGTACACAAATGCATGCAGTCTGGGAAACAAACAGAAGGAACTAGAGCTCTGCTTGTGGTCACAAAACCCACAGCAAGGCTGCATTAACAGTAAATCAATGGAAGTGATATTTCCCCTTTACTTGTCACCCATTAGGCCACAGCTAGAATATTGCATGCAGTTTTGGACCCCCTAATACAAGAAAGACATTGATAAATTGGAGCGAGTTTGGCAGAGGGCCACCAAGATGGTCGTAGACTGGAGCACTTACCCTGTGGGTAGCAGCTGAGGGACAGGGCTTGTTCAGCCTGGAGCAGAGATGGCTTTGGGGACACTGAACAGCAGCCCCTCAGTGCCTGTGGGGAGATTATCAGGTGAACGACCAAGCCAGGCTCCTCACAGCACTGCATAGTGGGAAGATGATAGACAATGGGTAAAAGTCAAAAAAAAAAGTTCATACTGCATATGAGGAACAACTTTTCCCCCATAAGGACAGGCCGGCAGTGGAAGAGGTGGCCAAGAGAGGCTGTGCAGTTGCTATCCTTGGAGGCTTTCAAGACCCAGCTGGACAAAGCCCTGAGCAGCCAGGTCTGACCTCAGAGCTGACCCAGTTCTGAGCATGAGGTTGGACTAGAGACCTGCTGAGGTCCATCTCAGCCTGAATTTTCTGTGATTCTGCATTGCGCCCATTAATTAGTGTCATGAAGTTACGTAAGACTGAGGATGTTATGTGTGAATTTCAGAGCAAGTTTTCCATCTTGTTAGCCGTTTTGCAGTTCAAAAAAATAAGTGTAGACAGCCAACAGTGGGAAGAAGAAGAAACTGAATAAATAAAGTAGAATAAGGTACAAGAATAAAAAGAAAAGTGTGAGCTAAAAAATTACCAGTATTTTGACATCTATTTCTTCCAGTGGAGTCTGAGTACCATAAGATTGTTGTGCACCTGATGATTTCAGCAGGCCTTGCTGGAAGAAAGTAGGTATTATCTAGAGAAGGAATATTGCTGCCCTATTTCTTAACCTGTCTCCACATGTCAGTGCCACTCACTGTAGCACACAAGACACACTCAAACTTGACAAAACTGTGTATTTTATGAATCTGTAGTGGGCCTCGCCTTACTGTGGCTCTTCAAATACCTTTCAGTATACTCTGAATGGTTTTGTGGCTAGCTCTGATGATGAATTTTTTTGTTTTGTTTTTCATTTTAGAGTAAGCTCACTCCCCAAACCTGATCGAGTAAGAGCTTATATGAGAAAGGGTAACTGAAGCCACCTTCTGAGCATAGAGTTTTGTGCCATGTGCTGAGGCTTGCTTCTCAGTATCCAGATGCTGTTATTGTTATCTGTCCTTGACTTAGGGGGAGATTGTTTTTCTATCTGGCACTATCTCTGCTATTGGTATTTCTTTTTTCCTAAGGGAAAACACAGATTGTGTTTTGTTTTTCTTTATTGCTTTTCAGTGGGAAAACTTCAGTGGTTCTGAAGAACTGTTTTCTGCACCACATGAGCTAGGTGGCTGTCTCAGGTCTCCTGCGTATAGTGCTCTGAAAGGAAAGGCTGAAATAGTCATTCAGGGCATCTGACTATTTGAATTTTTTTGAGTGCTTTGCAAAGCAGCCACAGGTATTAGGGCATTTCTTTTGTTTTTCCAAAATCCGTATAATAGGTGTTCTGATTGAAATGTACCTATTTGATACTATCTTAATGTGCATATCAAATTCTTAACTGTCATCTCATGGGCTTTGAGGAATAATGTGTCACAAATACTTTATGGTTGCTGTTACTTTCTTATTCATATATGGAATTGTCACGGAATGTAATGCTGGTCTTTCTGAGGCCATATAATTTCCATTCATAAATCCAGTGTATCTGCTGGACCTGCTGACCTCAGTTAATACTTTAGAAGTATTCCAGTTTTTCTTGTCCAGTGTTCCATATTAGAAGAAGGTCTATAGGTGTCTTGATTCAAACGGAAGTCTGTGGAAACTGGTTCAGTGGAGGGCTCTATGCATTCTACAGAAGTTAAATTTAACTTTTGTATATATAATGGGTTTTTCTAACTGATGATTTTACTCAAGTAAGTAATAATAAACTTTTTATGCAATTATGATTTGGTTGCTAAAGCTGGTTTTTCTAGTTTGCTAAACATAATTAGAATATAGGAATTCATTGGCTAAGTACCTAAATCTGCATATCTAGAGATTTTATCTTTCAAAATAAAAAGTTTTGATTTTTTAGTGAGTGACACATATATTCCTGTTCTGGAAACAGTGCCTTGATCATGCACTTCACACAATTACCATGTAGTAAATTATTTAAAAAAATTATATGTTAACATTAGAGATGTGACAGTTCTAACTAAAACAAAACATCAATACAGACAGATTTTTTTTAAACGGTGCCTAAAGCTCTAGTTTAAAAACTTGTGGTGTTTCAGCACAAATTGTATGAGCTCCACAGAGCATTCAAACTAAGAGATTAAAAGACTGACATCACCGACTGTTCCAACCACATCCAGTCTTCCCAGTACCCTTTGCTCTTCTCAATGTAAATTCAAATTCATTTCCTGCTTTCACAAGAATCGAGACTTCAGACACAGCTTCTACCTAGCTTATAGATAATAGTATTTGCTGCTGGTCTACACAAACAGATGAGTCTACCTGGGCTGTTTTGGGTTTTAGCAGCCAGTGGATGCAGTCAAGGTTCATCTGTTTCCACGTAGGAAAATTAGTGTAGTAGAACACAGGATGAGATCTTACAGAAAGGGAAGATGATACATATTTACAAAATGTCTAAGTAAATTTTACCCACTCACATGCATTCCCTCATATATAAATTCATTTATTTGCACTCTCATACCCACATGTTCACAAGCATCAAGATCATCAGGTGGTAAGCCCAGGACAGCGGACAGAGGACAGGGTTTGCTGGGTATTAAGTTTTCACTGTCTCTCTTGGGTTTCTCTTGATTGATTTTAACAAATTAGTTTTTGGGCAGTTCTTCTATATTCTTCAGGAATTATCAGTTGTTATGGGAAGTCCTTTGCTTCAGAATCTCACTTACTTCAGCTTCACAGAATCACACAATGACAGAATGGTTGAAGTTGGAAGGGACCTCTGGAGAATATCTAAGTCCAACCCCCCTGCTCAAGCAGGGTCACCTAGAGCACATTGCACAGGATCACGTCCAGGCGGGTTTTGAATATCTCCAGAGAAGGAGACTCCACAACCTCTCTGGGCAACCTGTTCCAGTGCTCTGCCACCCTCACAGTRAAGAAGTTTTTCCTCATATTAAGATGGAACTTCTAATTACTGGAAAATTGGAAAAGTTTCTAATTATTTTTGTCTTCCTGCTTTAATGGGTCAAACTATATTTTCTGCACAAATGCTCTTACTCAGAGGGAGACAGGAGCTACCTCTGCAGGACATTTCTTGTAAGATGGAAACAGAATGATACTGAAAAGTTTTTGGGAACATACATCAATTTTTCTTTCTTCTTTCTCTTCCTTGAAGAGGAATGGAGCATGTGTTTCTATTGCAAGGTTGTTACCAGTAGCAAGGGCCATTGATCTTTATTGAGCATWAGTAAAAATGGACAATATTCATTAAATCCTTAGTATGTTAATTAGATAATAAATAGAAGTGTTTACTAATAGTCTAACTACTTGCTGAAGAGACATACAAAAGATATGTATTCAAACAGAGGCATTAACCGCAACTGTGACCTAAAGGGGAAATCTGAGGTGGCCTTTCAGAGTGCTTTAGCCCACTTTTTTATATAGGTTGCACATGACTATGTATTTTGTGATTTGTTGGAAGAATTCCTTCTATATTTTTTGACTCCTTTTGGCTGCCTTTAAGTCATGTTTTGCATGAGGTAATTGCTGCTATGCTCTTCCTAGAATTATATTTAAATAAGCAGTTTTTAAAGGGATTTACACAGTGGTTCACACATCATTTCTTTTATATTTCTTTTTTATATTTTATATTTCTTTTATCTGTTTGAGGCTTAGGGTAGGTTTACAGTTGTATTATTGGTATGAAGGCTGCCTATCTGTGCATAATTACATAAGTAGGATATCAGTTCACAGATATACTGTACAGAGGCATTTTTTTTACCTGCAATTCGTCTAAATCACTTTGGTCCTATTCTTTTTTTACCACAGCTTTAGTGCTGTGACTGAAATATTGCTATGGGCTAATTAAGTGGCCCAGAGTCAGTGATCAGCCTCAGGATACCATGCAGGCCAGAGGCTCCCTGAGGCTGGGGGGCTGGTGGGGGCTGGGGCTTCCAGTGGTGCAGGTTCAGGCCTGGCCACCAGGGCCTGTCCCCCCCATCCAAAGGGAGGAGGGCTCCCCTGGGCAAGCCAGGGCAGCCCCAGCCCCGGGGGGATGTCAGGCACTGCCACAGGATGCGATGGACTGAGGCTGGGCCAGGCCGGCACCCGTGGGTTGAGGCCGGGGCCAGGGTGGGGATTGGGGCACCATGGTTGGGCAGGGGCCAGGCCGTGGCGGGAGCCGTAGTGCAGGTGGGGGTCGAGTGTGAGACCAACGGCTGAAGGCAGCTCCCAGGGCCGGGGGCAGCCCTGGCCGCAGCCTCCCTCCTCGTGGGCGGTCTGGGAGCCTCTCCCCACTGTCAGCTGCGGGATGGGGGCAGCCCATGGCTGCGATGTCTAGAAGTTGGCCCTGAACCCCAGCAGCCAGACCCCAGGAGGAGGAATGCTCTCAAGGCCCTTACATTCAAGTACCATGAAAACTGAGTGCTKTGGGACACATAATAGTTGTTTTTCTTTTGTTTTATGGATGCTCTTGTATTGATGATTCACCAAAGATCATGGTGGTGTTGTGTTGGAATTCAAAGTCAACAGTGGGTAGAAAGGCAAGTACTTGGAGATGCCACTATTCTCCTAGCTTAAGATTTGTGGATCTATATTTGAGTCCTGCCTTAGAAACAGTCATGCCTATATTCAGTGTGCTGGATTACAGACTGTATGTGTTCTGCTAATAGGAAGAAATGATTCACTGGATCACAGTGATTAATTTGGTCATCAAAACGTATGATGGCTTTGAAGCTTTTCTAACGTGCCTTTCTAGAGAACCTCTGTTTGGTCAGACATTAGTTTCAAAGCACCTCATTGAATGCCATAGAAACCAATAAAACTTGAGGTGAGTGGGCCACGATGCCCAGTAGATTGAGTGGGATGTCTTGAAGAACCCAGGGAGGTAGAATAATGTTTATCTAAGTCAGACAAGAACCTCTCAAAGAGGTTCACTTCCACAGTTAGTCAGGTGAAGCCTTGTGGAGGACTGTGCTGCTTGAAAACCTACATGTGTTATGGATAAGGATAAAAAATTGTCCACTGTCCTGGGAATCCTTTCAGAAGTTTAGAGATTTTGGCCTAAACTCTAGACTTGAAAACGGCTAGTGATTTCCAGGAAAGTTAAGGGAAAAGGGCTCTTGGGACCAAAATACGATATTKGGCTTTTTACTGTGCTATACTGTGTGTTACCGTCATTTTGTTTGTTCAGCCATCTTGATGTTTTAATTAGTGAGCTGAAGATATTTTCAGTCCATATATAAACATCGATATACACCTTCCTGAGTCCCTTGACTTTGAGTGCTGAAAGGTTAAGTGTGTGCTTCAAAATCTTCTGGCATTGTAGCAGAATATGGATGCACAACTGGACAGAACAAGGATGATGATCTCTTTCCAAGATAATAGGAGTTTGCCTGAATAAGAAAGTGAGGAAAATTAAATCTCACCTACTGGTGCATATAAAGATCTCTGGTTAGCTTTGGATGGTAAAATGTAATCTTTCTTATGTGAAAGTGGACTGATGGCTTTGGACTGGGTCCTGTAGCATTTTGTTTCCCAGATTTGCAAGAGGAATTCTAAAGTGCAAGCACTGTGTAGATTTCCGTCTGCTTCTAAATTCTGCCTTGACAAGGTAAATCTATTATCATATTTTAAATCATTTGGAATATTTAGGTATTAGTAAGAACAACTGAGTTGGTTGTATTGATTTGTGACTGATTGATTTAGCTATTAATATTTTATTGGCAAGTAATAAACCTCATGTGGCAGAATTATATGCCTGTTTATCAGCTATGTTTGTTAATACAGACTAGTTCAGTTTTTCCTTTCTAATGAAAACTAAATGTCTWGCTAGCACAGGCTGAATAATTATTTCTGTTACAACCTCTGGCTTTCTCTCAATTCCAATATGACACTCAACATTGGTCTGATTCTTGCCATAGAGCTGTACAGCATGAAGCTGTGTAACTGGTCAATTCGTCTGTGTAACTGGAATTTTCACTTGTTTGGCAAACCCAAGAGTAGTTTTGAAACTTCAGAACTTAGTTCTGAACAAAAGGTCACATTTCTGACCAGCTGTATACTGCATGGCTATTCTGTGCACATGGCCTTCATCCAGAAAACACGATGCTCATTGCTTTTGGATACGCAAGGAGACTGAGCAAGTACATTGAGGCTGCCTGTGGATTTTCTACCTATAAGTAGATGCTTCTGAGATATTTCCTCTGCTCATAGGGTCCAGATGAGATACTTGCCTGCAGCACACTGCAGCTTTTTTTCTGGCCTGTATGTTAGAGCTTCCTTTTGATGAAAAACAGGAGATTTGGTGGTCTGAATTCTGCTTTAACAGATAGTTGAAATGTTATCAGGGTATGCATCCATATGCAGGAACCAGGAAATACTCCAAAAGTCTGCAGCGCAGTCAGGAATTACCCTGATGCATGGGCTTATAAACTTTAATTATAAACTTAAAGGTCTGTTGTTACTAACACATGTGCAAGTAATTTTGCTAATGCAGCAAGTTAATCCATTTCAGTGGGACTAATCATACTGAGCAGCTGTCTACATGTTCTCCCTTCCCTTTCAATAATCAATCTTTATTGATTATAAAGATTTGATACTGCTATTACAGGAGAAAAAGGAAAAGCAGAGAAGGTAAGTTTAAACACACAGATAGTTTATATGTCTTAGCTTTTTGCCTTTGCTGTGTTACCACATACTGCGAATCTGGCGTAGCGCGTGCTCTCTGGAGTTACTCAGCCAGAGAAGTATGGGTGTGGGTGACCAACACATGCCAGTTTCCAGCCTGCTTGCGTTCCCACTGCAGAGTTTGGGCTGATTTGGTCAGAATCAACTTGCCTTAAAACAGTTTAGCTACAGAATAATTCTGCTGAAGTTATTTCTGATTTGTATCACTGCAAATGGCATGAGAATTGAGGGCACAGAAAACCTTATGTAAATATAATAGGAAGAATGCTTTCTGTTCACACAGTGGGAAAGATTTTTAGAACCATCTATTGCAGGAGCTAAAATTGCATATTGTGAGTTTAATTATGCAGGCTATGCTGAAACTTTGATGAAACTACACAGGTTTAATTTACATGAGTTCAATGATGTTTGACTTAGTTTTAGATTGCTTGAATTTGCTGATGTCTTTAGGTGCTGCTCTTAACTCTTGATGTTAAACCATCAAGGAATAATATTACTGTGTGTGTCCTCCTTCAAATCCCCAGAGCAAACTGGATGGAAAGGGTAGCTGAGACAAGCCATCTCTGATGTATCACCAGGATGGGACGCAGGGGCAACCCAGCTCCCTGAGCAAGTTGCCCTTGCTGGGGAAGGGGCAGTCAATGCAGCTTGGAAGCAAGGACAGGCCGCAGCACAGCCCCCCCCTTTTTTTTTTTTTTTTTTTTTTTTTTTTTAGAGGAAGTGATGAACACTCTGAGCTGTGAAGGTTTTAAATGAGCTCAGACCGGTATCAAATAAAACCACCCGACATTCAATTATCTTCAGCCTTTTCTACTTTTTTGAAAGCAGCGTGTGCGAAGAAGCCCCCCCGAGGTAACGGCGCCTGCGCACGAGGCCGCGCGCGCGCTGCACGGRGCAACGGCGAGGGGTGGGGCCAGCTCAGCCGAGTGGGGCTCGGGCATTTCCGTAGTCTCGCGAGAAGGGCGGGGCTACTAAAGGCGGGAAGCGTCGCGCGGGCGTGGGCAGCCGTC
>NW_020448453.1:0-29959 GCF_003343035.1 Apteryx rowi | reverse complement strand
CCGAGGGAGCTGTGTGGTTGGGATGGTCAGATCTCCCATTTTTGTTTGTGTGTGTTCTGGTCGAGGCCCCTTCCTGCCCTGTATGTGTGGGTGTGCCTTCTGGGCTCATGGGTGTTTTGGGGGTGTGTGTGGGGGGGAGGGGACTTGGTGTTGCCCATGTGGAGAAGGTATGCCTTTCCTTCAGTTTAGCGGACTTAAAAACAAACTGGAGACCAATATTTTGAATCTCACCTTGTATTCTTGTTAGTGCTGACCTATCAAAACAGAGCTTGTAATAAGTGCTAGTTGTTGAACTTCATGTGCTTTGAATTGGTTCATATCTTGTGGCTTGCAAATCTAAGGAAGGTAGTGTGAAGTTTAGAGGTCTGAAAGTTTAAATGGAGCAAATCATGTATTTGCACAGTCTCTATGACACAGTTTGCAATGCCCTAATCTGGATTGTGCTGCCAGCATGGTGAACTATTACATTGCCACTATTGCCACAGTCCATGTGACTATTCCTTCTTTTCAGTCTTAACCTTTTTTTATTGACCAGACTGACTCAATATCAAACAGTTTTTTTCCTCTAAAAATAGTAGTGTTTGTGTTGCTGTCATGTGAAGGATAACAGTTTACTTTTTAGCTGGCAGAATTGATGCAAAATGAAATCTGTTAATTGACTTGTTATTGAAATAAAGGCCTTGTCAGACACTATAGAGCTGTTCAGGAAGTGCTCTTCACTAGTTGTTTGTTGAATGCGTATAGTATTATATAGTACAGCATATATTATGTGGTACTATATAACCTATGTTATTTGGTGTAGTATTATGTGCTGCTGTCTCTAATTAGCATTTGTGTGGGAAGGTGTGTTTTTTTTCTTTTGTGTGCCTGAGTTTGCATGGCACACAAAAGAAATATTGCCCWCCTATGTGCTTGTCACCTTGGAATTCCCCTCATTATACAGTGTAAAACCAAGATAGGGTATTTGCTGTGTGGTGCTGTGAATCTGTGTATCATCTTGTGGATTCCTAGCTCTTACTAGGGGTTGCACCCCCCACATAGATGAGTTGATAATAGCTTTTAATACCCTAAGCTTGCTGTTAGAGAAACTCTGTAAAAAGAAGTTTTGTCAGAATGGATAATAATTTTGAAAAATGTAGTTAGTTCAGCCTGTGTCTGAAGAGATGACTTAACAAATGCTGTGTAAACTCTTCCCCTTCTGTTAAATGTTTGCCAGCTGAAACCTGTTAGCAAATTAGTACCAAAGGCATAATCTTTATGTGATTAAGCTCTGCTTTTCTGGTTGTGAAATGTATTTTTAGTGGAGGAAAGGCCAAAACCATCTTAAGAGATAACGAAATATATGCTAATGACAGAATGGAAATGCTATCTTAAACTGGCAGTGGCACTGGCAACACATGCAAATGCATGCACATGTGCACACACTTTTTTAAAGCAGGAAGATRATGATCCCTACTGTAAGTCAGGGGTAAAACTTCCCTCTAGTGCTATTCTATGTCATTTAAGTGGGACCAGGTACTGGTCCCTGTTAAGGGATAAATAAAGTTTATTAAWTTTTTTTTCCATATTTTGCTATAATTTAACTTCTGTAAGAATAGCTCCAAATTTTGTACTCTTGTATCAAAGACTGACCTAAAGAGTCCTTGAGATGCATTTCTTTTGATTCCTGTGCCAACCTTTTTCTGAAAGTTCTCTGAATACTGTAAAAGACTTCTTCTGAGGGAGGGACTTGCTCCCAGTCTATGTGTTTGGCTTTCTCAGGGCCTACTAAGCTGCACTGCAAGTTTGGGAACAAATTACAGTATGTTTCTGTAGACATTTTGTCACTCATTTGAACACATTGAGACCTCTGCATTACAGAAGTGCTGACATCTTTGAAAGAAAATGGTGCATTAGAAGTGCAATGCTAAGCCTGTACTTGTGTGACAGTTTCTGTAATGTTACAATTTTAACAACCCCTTTGTTGATTCAAATTGCTGCAGAAGTGGCATAGAATAAGGAGATGTAAAAAGATCATTAGTCTAGTTACCTGTTTTTAAGGAATTAAGCTGTTTTTCATGAAATTGTATTGTTCGGGAGTGGAGGCACTTTTGTTCAATGAACACTTTGCTGAACGCTGTTTTTCAAAAGCAAGGTTGTCTCATTTTCTCCTCTTAGAAACTTCACGTAGATGTCTGATTCAAATAGCTGGACTTCTATAAATGAAGTGAGCAATTTCATTATAAAAAAAAAGTGTAAGGTTGTCATATTTTGAGAATATATTCGAGTATTGAACTGTTAAACTTTACATTTTATTCAAGGTTTATGTTTGAAATAGTGTAGTTGATTAGTAAATGCAGGAGTCCGCAATAGCAATTTAAAGCAGCAGATTTTGATTATTTCATGCAGATAGAGTTATCCAGCTGTGATAGAGACATGGGGGAGCTGAGCAGCAATTACTGCAGTTAACATAAAGCAAATTGTTAGTGTAGACAGACAAAGGACAAATTGCACTTCACAGAATCACAGAATCACTGAGGTTGGAAGGGACCTCTGGAGATCATCTAGTCCAACCCCCCTGCTCAAGCAGGGTCACCTAGAGCATATTGCACAGGATTSCATCCAGGCAGGTTTTGAATATCTCCAGAGAAGGAGACTCCACAGCCTCTCTGGGCAACCTGTTCCAGTGCTCTGTCACCCTCACAGTGAAGAAGTTTTTTCTCATGTTCAGATGGAACTGCCTGTGTTTCACTTTGTGCCTGTTGCCTCGCGTCCTGTCGCTGGGCACCACTGAGAAGAGTCTGGTCCCATCCTCTTGACACCCTCCCTTTAGATACTTGTACACATTGATAAGATCTCCTCTCAGCCTTCTCTTCTCCAGGCTGAAGAGGCCCAGCTCTCAGTCTTTCCTCATAAGAGAGATGCTCCAGTCCCCTAATCATCTTTGTAGCCCTCCATGGCACTTGCTCCAGTAGTGCCACATCCCTCTTGTACTGGGGAGCCCAGAACTGGATGCAGTACTCCAGATGTGGCCTCAGCAGGGCTGAGGAGAGGGGGAGGATCACCTCCCTTGACCTGCTGGCAACACTCTTCCTGATGCACCCCAGGATACCATTGGCCTTCTTGGCCACAAGGGCACATTGCTGCCTCATGCTTAACTTCTTGTCCACCAGCACTCCCAGGTCCTTCTCTGCAGGGCTGCTTTCCAGCAGGTCAACCCCCAACCTGTCCTGGTGCATGGGGTTATTCCTCCCTAGGTGAAGGATCTCTTTCTGGATGTAGAGATGCCCTTCAACTTCTACTACTGTCAGTTAAATATTCCCTTTTGCAATGCTGGATTTTCTACTGACTTGAAACAACAGGCATGAGCTATAGCATCACTCTTCATTGGTGAAGTATGCAGAACTTGCAGAGAACTGGGTTTGGCTTTTAGAGGATGGCTGTGATGTTAACCTTTTTTACCTGTGGCACAGGGGCAAAATGCATGAATGTGGTTTCCTGCTTCTGAGAATAAAATATATACAGATATTCTAATAATAACTATCTAGGGCAGCTGTTTTGGTGCCTTTTTGATTTGTGCAATTAAAAAGAACAAAATTCTCTATTTAAAAGCATTTTAAAAATTTCTTGTGTGATTGTTGAGCACATACAAGCTTTTTTTTTTGTTTGTTTTAACTTGTCTCTTGTGTATATGTTGAAGTATTGCAGCTTGTTAGATATCAAAGGAAAACATTTGATGCATAGGATCCAGTATCTGTGCTGTATGTGTAGGGAGCTTATTTCGGATGTCTCTAGTCTGATCCTGTGGATTGAGTGCCCATAAGCAGTTGTGCTTCTTCTGATTGACTTTATCTGAAAGGAATCCAGCTCATCTGCTCCAAGACCACTTTGAATTAAACCAAAGCATAGGAAGTGGGGATGCCTGCATAACTGTCTTCAAAAACAAATTTCTGAACTGAATTTAGTGGTAATGTAGACTCAGTGTAGTGCAGTGTTCTCTAGGGTTATGTAGGATGCTGTCTGGAGAGAGAAAGAGAAACAAAGAAAATCCTGTCAAATGGCTGATTTGTTGTTTGGCTTATGTTTTTTCATGAAAAATTTGGAGGGAGGAAGCGACTAGGGAGGAGAAGAAATTTCCATTGATGTTGCTTTCTGAATGTCCTTAATCACCTGCAAAAGGAAGAAAGATTGCATGTTACTGTGCTGAATGTTCTAGGAGCTGATGGACAATTTGAAGTCATTTGAGCAAGTTGCTTCTAAAGTACAAGAATCTGGCTGATTAATAGCTAGGACTATCTTCAGTGAGGTCTAACAGGGATAAACATTTCATAACTGGGTGGTCTTTCAAGTTTGTATCTGTTTCATGACTGCTGTTCCACCCACTAAGCAATCCTTTTAATTCATGTTCTGTTCTTTCAGAACTGCTTGTGGGCAAATCTTTGAGTGTTTGCTTTCAGTCTGTTCTACCTGAAGCTGCTTGGAGGAAGTTGTCCAGATCTTATAGATTGTGTTTTTTTTGTTTTTTGCCTGGTGCTGGGTGGGAACAGAGTTAGGTTGGATGTGTTGTTTTCCAAATAAAACAGTTTGTAGAATTCATGAGAGTGCAGAGAAGAGGCAAATGATGAAAAACAAAAAGGGAAATAAGGGGCCATGGTAACTGTGGAACTAGAAATTAATTGGTTTTACCTAATTTGAAACCGAAAAACTGTTRTCTGTACCAGATGTTGTGCCTATATAATGATATTTCTGTTTTACTTTGCCATTTGTTACAGAATATGTGAAACCTGCCCATCAGATTATTTTGATTTTTAGATGCAGGTTAGTTTATTTCTTAAAAGTTTATGAAGAAAAATTTTGGCCAGGACATGGTTGAATAGAATAGTCATGAAAACTGATGTGCAATGCTGCTGCTTTGAGTTAGTTACTGAGAGCTATTCCTTTTGCGCCCATAGCGCAAAAGTTGAAGAGACCTGGAGTATGAAGTGCAGGTATGGGCACCTGACTAAATAACATTGCCTACTGGGGGCTTAATGAGTTGTTGTTTCTCAGCTAAGCTGCTGTATCAGACAATGGTTAGACACATCAGCTGTCCCAAGTGTGAGGTAAAGTCATCTACTTTGACCAGTGTTTAAGTGAATTCTTTTTAATGTGTCTTGGGTAGTATCTAGAAGAAAGCTCAACAATATTTTAGGGAACAGTTCAGTTTTTATCCTAATCTATTTGTGCGTGTGGGATTTTTGGTCCATTTCATACTGAGAATTTATTTCCCTTGAGATGTCTACTTGACAGAATGAGAAGGTAAGCTTCTCAAAACTGTAACTGGTGAGGAAAATAGAGGATATGATGGAAATTGGAATGAAGAAAGGCATAAAGCATGTAAAAGAAATGAAGTTGTACTTGAGTATGAATTTGAATACAAAACATGCAGATGCACAGAAAAGCTATTTTCCTTCCATCTGTGATCCCCAAAGAGCCACACAGTGCTGTTTGAGGAGACCATCTCCATACCTGATGGATGAAAGTATATCTAATTAGCTAACATTTTACAAGATGCTTTCATCACACTGCRTGACAGAATTGCTTGCTCTTGATATCTGGAAGATACAGAGGCAGCCACGCAGTTTTTCAGGTTCACTTTTCCTGTCCTCAGTGATGCCTTGAAGAGCCTTTGACAGTTTACAATGTCTATTGGTTTACTTAGAATAACTTTTCAGAAAAAAAAATTATAAAGGCTACAACTTGCTGATTTGTAGTTACAGACTAGTTAAGATGTAACAGAACTGAGAAAAGGCTTTTTTCAGTCCCATGTTCTAGAAAAGGTGCAGTAGTCAATGAAAGGTTCATCACTATCCCACATGATGTACTCATTGATCAAAAGGTTCTTGTATAGTTCTGCTTGTTTATGAATTAGGAGCCAACAAGGTGATATACCAAATTCTGATGACCCTGAAATGTAAGACCAGTTTTATGCAGTGAAATYAAGTTCTTAGAAATATCTAAACTTTTGGCATTTATGTGGCTTTAGAGATAATCTTGCCCTGCGCGTCAGCACTTCTGGAGGTTTTCAAGAATGTTGCTTTGTCTTGTGATACGGAAAATTTGGGGTGAGTGGTGTATGTGTCCCCCCCCCGCTTGGATTATATGAGACTATTTGGAGTGGGGCTGCTTAGATGAGACAGGGAGTAGCCATAGCAAACAGCAGGGAAACTTTACTTTCTACTTTAATCCTTTCATGTATATTGATTGCCTAGACAGTTCCATGCTTCATACTGGTTTTTGGGCAAAAATTTCTCAGAGGTGGGACTTCTGGAAAAGGCAGACTAGAACAGAGCAAATGGAATCACAAACCGTTGTATATGTGTAAGTACAAAGAAGCTAGCCTTTTCTTAAAGCAGAGGGGATGTATGTGAGAGAAGTCTCCCATATCTGTTCTCTTTTGTTGGCCAGGCAGGAAAGTGATGTTTAAGTCCCTGAAACAAGCTACTTCATGGCAGAGGAATGACAACACTGCATGCATCTTCGAAACAGTAATCTTGTTTGACACTATCTTATAAGAATCGAATACATAATAATGTACATTCAGTTTTCTTACTTTGTAAGTCATAGCCTTTTGCAAAGCTTCAAGAAGAAACATGAATGCTTTTAGTCAGATGGTCAGATTAGTAGTTTTCATTGCTCTTCGGGACACTGATATGTTCTCTATTTTTTCCAAAGAATGTGTCATTTGGAAACAAAATAAAATAATCGAATCATTGTTTCTTTTTCCTCAGCATCTCATCTGCTCAGCCTTCAGAAGCAGCTCTATGATAATGAATCTGTGTGTGTGGTAAAATAGTTCCAAAACTCTAACAAGACAGTGATTAAAAACAATTGACAGAATTGTGAGTGCTCCCTTGGCAACACTCACTGGTGTTGCATCCAAGTCAGGTCATGCAGTGGAGTGCCAACTTTATGAGCTAATATGCTGCCTGTATCTCATCTGACCTTTTCCTTACAAAAAGTCTAAGAGCAGACCAATTTCAGTGTTCCATTCAAATTCAACACTTTAACCATTCTAAAAGTAACTTATTCCCTGTTCAGACTGTTTTCTTCTTGTGGTCCATCGAGTATCTCAGTTTTTGTTTGGTTTCTGAGCTGGCTGAGAATATGGGAGTGTGAACTTTGGAAAGTGCCTAACATCTTTAAATGCCTTGCACTGCAAAAGCTTTTGCAACATCTACAAATGCACTTGGAGATTTCTCTGGTCCTCCCAAACTTTTTAGAGGGAAGAAAGTCACCCCTCAATCCTTGTTTTGAAACACAGGGTAGTATGATTTGGGCAACTGTAAACAGAGCAAGTTTAGTCTGTCTTTTAACACTAGTCATTTTTTGGGATTGTTGACCTGTATTTTTTTTATGAGATCGAGCTCTGCATTATTCTTTAAATTTGGAATATGAAGGGGTGGAGGGAAGAGGAAGCCTTCTAAATAATTCATGATTTCATAGATTCCATGAGAATTTATAGACTGCCTGAAGTCAATGGCTTGAGCTTTTTGACATTCAATCCGTAAATCCTGTATCTTCCTACATGTAAACAATAAATGTGGAGTAGTTGTACTTTACTTGAAATCAAAGTGGTCTTAAAAAAAAAAAAAAGGATTTTTTCTTTTTTAACTGAATCTAACATTTGAATCACAGCTTTTTGTCCTGTTGGGAGGAATGATTCATTCATAAGCACCTCTTTCATTGTAAAGTAAAAGGTACTGAAAAATTAGATATACATTTCAAAGACCTGTTTCTTTTATTCACCTCAGCAATGCTTTGGTATGCAAACAGCTCTCCTGATTTAAATGATGTTGTTTCTGACTAATGGTAGATGAGCATATTTAGAAAGTCAAAACATGAAACGATTGTAGAATGTGGCCTTATTATGAACAGTCAGCCAGGTGATTTGTTTGGGGCTCAGCCAGTGAATGTCATCTTCCATATCTGGAGATGTCTTTTTTCAGTAATTAAACTATGTATTTTAGTGTTAGACTATCTTAGAGCAAGGTGGCTTGCAGAGCATTTCTCCTGTTGTCTGTTTGAGAAATGGACTGTTTTTACATTTACTTCAAAATTAAATTCTATGGTTTGTGTACATAAAATTCCAGGGGAAATAAAGTTGTTTCCTTTAGTTATCTTTTATGGGCCTTTTACAAGTAGCTCATGAATGTGAGCCTAGAGCACAAAACCAATGGCCTAGGATGTAAAAACCTCTTTGCTTGTCACTGGAATAGAAATCCCACTAGAGTGAAAGATGATGGGTTTATGCTGAGCTGGACACCTTTTCAGGAATAAAGCTGTCTTAGCCAGTTGAACTTGCTGGCAGAATTTTAAATGTGTGGAGTCAAATGATCGCATTTATTACCCAAATAATATCAGAGATTAGTGTAAAAATGTGATGGGGTCAGTGATGGCAGTTTGTCAGGAACTCCTTGCTCCTTTCCTAAAGGCCTTGTTTTTATTGTGTTAAATCAAGTAGTAGGGTTGCTGGCTTAGCTGTGCCTTTGGCCTAATCCAGAAAGATATGTTATGATTAATATGCATATGATTAATTTTAAGCATGAAAGCATTCTCATTAACATGTATAGAAGAACTGAAACTCTGCAGGAAAAAGTGACAGCTATTGAATAAGAACTACTGTTTCCCCAACTGGAAAACTCCCCTGAACTTTCTTCTGAGATCTCATAGCTCATTAATGATGAGACATTACCAAGTCTGTCTTGAGAAATCATATTGTACCAAGTGTGTGACATGCTGATACCAGTGTCCTGAATGTAGATGGCAATACTGAAAACAGGCTGTGCAGTGTATCTGCTTGGAATTTGCTGGATAGCCATTACCTGGTATGATCCTTGAGAGGTGGCAGTAAATTATTTGCTTTACACAGGGATGGTGTCTTCTCCTGGGGCTGGGGTGAGTTGAAGGCAGCCATATTTTAGGACTAGATCTGATCTATGCCTGCAATACTGACTTGTGTCAGCTGACTAAATTGGTCAGACTGCTGTTCATGGTCTGCAATACAACTATGTTAGATGTCAGTACTATGCTGTTTTACCACCATTACTTGTTTCACTCAACAGTTGTGAAATAAGCTGTAAGAACCAACACTTATGTAGTTCTGTCTATGCTATGTATAATTTCTCAGTATTGTGTTCCTCTCTTGGTAGTGTTACTATGGCAGATGTGACTTTAGAGAAGATGATGTAAATGAGCACCAAATCGCTGTTTTATCAAAAGCACCTAAGCTAACAGGACATCTTGTCAAGGTTTGTGGTTTTTTCTTCCTGTTAGCATTCCTGTTAAGGTGTATTATGAAGCTAGATTAATCACTGCAATTTCTTGCTGATTTGGAGTATGGGGATATGTGAGCATATGTGATACTCCTTTGTAATGATGTTTTTTCCTTTAAATAATCATTTAATCCCAATTAAAAAATACTGAAATAAAGTAAATTACATGAAAGGGCAAAATCATATTTGAAGCATTGCATTCAAAGGAAGTGACATGCAGAAAATTGTGCATCTAATACAAAGTGGAGTTTTTCCAATATGAAGATACATATTAGTAGAAAAATGTTCATTGCCCACAAGTAGTGAATTGGGCCAGTGAATCTGATGCAGCTGTGCTTGGCCCTTTCCAGTCAGGGCTTTGGTGAAGGTCCTATTCCAAATTTCAGCATATGGTTGAGGTGTCAGTTGAAAATGGTTCCTGTATGAGGAAAAATATCCGAACACACTTGTATGTCGTTATATTCAACCTTTTAAGAACAATATTTATGTACACTTAAAAATTTTATAACCAAAATATAATAGGTAAAGGCTTAGGTCTCTGTTCTTTTGCAGCTGTTTGATTCCTATGAAAGTAGGATGAGGTTTTTTGCAGCTGTAATAGCTGGTATTGCATGGCATCTGGTAGCCTAGATGCTTTACAATCCAAGGATGTGGCTTCAAATTTTTTTTTAACTGGTGTGACAGGGAAGAGCCTGCCAGGGCAGAGTGCAGGAATGATAAACAAGGTTCTGTGATACACCTAAAAGCCACCATAATACAGCTGCATGAGAAAACACTTGCCTTGCTGTTAAGGAAAAAATACTGGGAATAACTAGTTACTTCCTAGACAAAAAAAGGCATTCATGATTTCTGCTCAGAGATAAAAGTAAAGCTTTCCTAGGAAAGCTTTTTAGGAAAGCTGGGCAAGCTCTTTTTTTTAAGAATTTGCTGCCTGATTGTGACATACTGTATTTGATTAAAAGAATAAACACTAATGAATTGTAGAGGAACCTGACAGTGCAGCATTTTGTGCGTTCAGACATGGCGATTGAAAGTCATTAGAAAACACCTTTGTTCTCTGCCCTATTACTGAGTAATGAACTGTTTGCTGAACAGCAATGTTAAAGCACCTGATGGCTACCAGTAGCTAGAGCAACATTGTAGACTTGAATGATAAACTCTCTTAATGCTGACTGGATGAGGAATGTTGGTCTTATTACAGTAGACTGGCTCTTGAGGAGTCTTTGTCCATTACAAAATGGTCAAATTAGTCTGTGATATTACTGGCTTGGCAGCTGCATATGACAAAGGGGTCAGACACCCAAATTATTTTCTAGGAAGTTTACCTTAGTTTTATAACTGCGCGTGCCAGGAGCTGCCTTAACCTGAACAGCTAAGGTTCTTGCCTCCCTTTAGTTTGTTCCTCTGGGAGTTCCTGTAGATGACAGCTACATTTCCACAAAAGCTCAGTCGCATATCATACCTTTTGTACCTGGACAGATTTGGGTTGGTCTCTAAAAAAAATAGCTACAAAAATACAGGTTGTAATAGCTTTTTTTTTTTTTTTTTTTTTTTTTTGCCTCACACAGGAGAAGGCTTGCTTCCTTTCAAACTGAAGAGGGAGCTGAACCTCAGTCTGCATCTCCTTAGGTGAGTAATCTAAATAATAAATTTTGGTTAGCGGTTCAATGTGCAGCAAGGACTGGGGAGTAGTGTGAGGGAGATGAAGAATTCAGACAATAACAACTTCGGAGCATGGACTGGAGCTCTGGTTTCCCTTGATCCTGAGACTGAAGAGCTGATCTCCTGCTTGTTCATTACTTTTTGGATAGTGGCATTTCTTCTACAGAGTGCCGGTGAGTGTTTTCATGCCAAATAGACCAAGCATGTGTTTTACTCTCCCAGTGAAGTGCTGTAAGTGTGTTTCCCTAATTGAAGGAGAGGAAGCAATCTAAGAAGCAAACCCAAAGGTTCTTGGATGTTGGGGGGAGGTTGCTGTGACTGCTAGGTATTACCTTTCTAATGAGATAACCTACACCTTCTAATGTACTACCTTTCACAAGAGGTAGATTAACCTAATGAGCAGAGAGGGTTAAATAATACATGTCTAACAGTAAATGTGTTTTCCTCTTCATTTCTGGGAAGAGGATGTGTGAATCTGTAGTATGTTAAATAGGATAAATGTTAGTTGGATGCAAAAGCAAACTCCAGTGTTTCTTCYACTACTTCACTGAAACTGAAAGTGTTTAATCCTGATTAATAAACACATTGATATATATTTCTTATTTTCCTAGACAAACGAGCTTTTCAAACAATTTTGTTATTCCCTAGAGCATGGTTTCCACTTGCCTGAGTATTGTTGTGATTAAGCAATGGTGCAGTATCCTAGTAGCTATTCTATTTAGGTAAGATATGGTGTGTCTATCACTAGTTCATAAGCTTGGCTCCTTTGTTTTTAATTAACGAAAAGGAGGTCTTTTGTTTGAAGGAATCAGAGACCAATCTGATCCTTAGTGGATACATAGTGTTTAATATCATACCAGCCAGGATAGAACAGATAGAGCTTCACCAGCTGTCTCTTGTAGCAGAGAGATTCAGTTCCACCTGAATACAGTCTATCTGTTGCCTCAATTTGCTTGGCTCAAAATAATTAAAAAAAGTTGTTTGTTTTTTTTAATACCACCATAATCCATAATTGGCTTTCAAGACAAATCTTCAAATAACAGATTTGGTATGAATCTAGAGACACTGGGGAAGCTGAACTTCTCTGTTAAAACAGCTTGATAGATGCAGTTATCTCAAACCTACAGCTAACAGTACAGGCTGTTCTCCATATATACTATGTGACAGATTATGGGAAGGTATACTACTAATGCATTGCTGATGTTGGAGAATACAGTTTGGTTATGGATTAAAAAAAATTACTTCTGGCTTGTTAATTAAAACTACAAAGCTGAGGCTACAATGTCTGGATGCATTTTCTAACACCTGTTTGCATAAGGGGCATTGGTTTTTGCCTGGTAAAGGACATTGCTCCTTTTTCCCTCTGCTTTTGTGGCAGCCATCACCACTGTCTCTTTAAAAAAAAAAAAAAAAATCACACTACTAAGTTGAATACTAAATTGAAAAATAAAGTCAGAAAATCCTTGAATCATGGAATGATTAGGTTGGGAAGGACCAATGAAGATTATCTAGCCCTGGTGAACTAACTTCAAAGTTAAGTCAGGTTGCTCGTGGCCTTGTCCTATTCAATTTTGAACAGCATTCAGAGTGAAGATCTCTCTCTGGGCAACCTGTTTCAGTGCTTGTCTGTGCTTGCTGTGAACCTTTTTTTCCTTTATATCTAGTTGTAATTTCTGATGTTGCAACTTGTGACTGTTGCCTTGGGTTGTTCAGTGTGACCATCTGGGGAAAAAAGTTCCCCATCTGGGAAAGATGGAAAGCTCCATCTTCTCTATAAACCACCTGTTGGGTACTTGAAGACAGTGCTTCGGTCCCCTTAGCCTCCTTGTCTCCAAGCTTAAGACAACCAGTTCCCTCAGCCTCTCCTTTATGGCCTGCGCTAATGTTAGTGTCCTTCCACTGACCTGGCTTCAAGCTGTCAGTGTCTGTCCTGTATGGGGGGGGGCCCAGACTGGATGCTGTTCCAAGGTGCATGCTTTTAAGTGCTTATGCAGARGGAAGTAATAACTTCTCTTGATCTGCTGGCTAGTACAGCCCAGTATGTGGTTAGTCTTTGTCACTGCAGTGTGTGCTGCTCACTTGTGTTCAACTTGTCTGCCAGGACCCCGAGGTCCTTTTCTGCAATGAGAGACACAAACAGATATCCCTCCCTGCCCCCTTTCTTCAGATAGCTGAAGTTTCCACTTGGTCATTTAGAGGTGAAGGGAGATTTTTGGTGGAAATGCCCTATGACCAGAAGTAGCTTGGTCATAGAACCTACCTTGGCTTGGCATTTAACTCTCAAATGTTGGATCCTTCTTTCACTAACAAATAATATTTAGGATCTGAATATACTTAAAAAGCCTTTTTATTCTGTATATGCTTCTCTTGTTCAGTTGGAGATGGTGAAAAAAGCAAACTTTTTTTTCTCTCCTTGTAACCAAGTTCAGCTTTATCAGTGTCAGTATAATGTGTCAATGGATGGCTCTCAGGTTTGTTCTCCCTCTTCAGTAAGCACCTTTCTGCTTTTTATGATGCAAGTGTTTTAGAAAGGCTTTCTTTCATGCCTTTCATGCTTCTGTGACTTTTGGTTCCTTCTGAGGCTGCTAACTTCTGTGAAGCTTCATAGCTCCTATTGTGATAAACGAACATTGCACAAATAAGTTATGAATGTTCTGGGAAGGAGCTTCTCCTTCATAGCTTCTAGACCTAAATATATACTGGAGTATATCATAAAATGGATAGAGGAGTGGGGAGGTCAAGACTGCGTGCCACTGTTCAAGGTTTGTTCTGCCGTTATAATGGCTATGGAGAGAATTATTTGAAATGGAAAGTTTGCAGTCATCAACTTGCATCCATTTCTTTCATTCTTCACTGTCTTTTATTTCTGTCAGTTACCCCTTTTGAAATCAGGAAGATGGTGTTGAAAATAATGATTTCAGCTGTGGCTCTATGGAGAGCTACTGAATATATTTTTCTTTTCAGTATAATGTTTTTCAGATGTTTAGAATAATGGCTAAAAACATCCCTGAGATGTAAACCTCATTGCTTTCAATAAGAACATCAGTATCTTCTCTTGCCTTCAACTGTGTTAAAGAAATCTCAAAGCACTCCTTCAAGATACTAATTTGTTACCCAGTGGCTTTATTAAAAAGCAAACAGTATAGTCTGTCTTAAATAACAATTTGATAGTCTATCAAATACAGCCAGACACAGACTAGAGGAAGTAAAGATACTCTGTTACTTAATGAGTTAGATTGTGTTGCCTGGCTGGTTAACTACTCCATACTAAGTTKGTCCTTGGTGTAGACCAGTCTTGCATTAGAAGAAATCCTCATTGTTTTTTTAGTTTCCCTCAGCTTTTTGTTTTGCATGTGTGTATGCATATATATTACGTATTTTAAGGAAGCAAAACTTAGGAAGAAAGGGCCAAAAAGTATAAAGATAGAACTGCCTGTAACAGGAAGCAGGTGTCACTGAAGTATAATAAAGTCTGTTTTGTCTGGGCTAAAACTGAGTAAGAGTTGCAGAATTTAAGTATTATGCTTGCTACTTAATGATATAATTTGGTGTACTGGTTATGTACTATATATGTGCACTGCAGTAGTAACTTTCTCTCTAACTCTTAGGTCAGATTTGACCCTGATTATTTTTCATCCCTTGATGAGGGTGACTTCATTGCTTCCCTACTGTTAGGTGACTTGGGGTGTAACACCTTGTTTGATGCTTATACTGTTATGTATGGTATTGTGTGTTTCTAGTTAACTGAGCTTATTTTTTCACATAATTCCACTTGCAACAATGTTCACTTTCAGAATGATGCRTTGAGTGTAACAGAATAGCCTCATGCAGTGGGTTTATATTAGTTTAAGGTTTAGTTTAAGCTGAGTAAAACTGTGTTTCCTTGTATGTGAATTAGAAGCATGATGAATGGAATCTTGTTCTCACCGAAGTTGTCAGGAGCCATGTGATGTGCTTTTATCTGATAAATTTGTTTCTGGAGCTTTCTTCTGYTGTGAAGTGTGAAATTTGGGGATTACAGAAACTTCCAGGGATTCTCCATACTTCTAGATCTTTGTGCTTCTGTTTGAACCATTGCACAAGTGCTTCTTTTCATAGTATSTTGAAGGATCTGTTTGCTTCTTTGGGTTCTATGCACCATTCCCTGCTCTGGTTATCCTGGAAGGAGAACAAGATTTTCAGATTATGGTGGTGGGGGGGAAGGGGAAAGAATGGCATAAGGCCTGCTCTGCTGGTTTTGAAGGTGAAATTTTCAGAGTGCGCTTGCCCAGCAGGCCTGGGCCTTATCTCCCCACTTGGGAGATAAGAGTGGGGAGCAGGAAGGGCTGGATGCAGAGGCCTTTCCTGATGGAGACTCCAAATGCAATGTGGGTCTGTAATTTTACTAGCTGTCTGTAGATCAGAAGGTGACTTATTAGAAATCAGAGCAACTAATCAACAGGTAACAATCTTGTTTCCCTGTCTAAAATTGAGAGAAAGATCTTGGAAATCCTGCTTGGGATCTAGAATGATACTTGCATGTTCTTTGTCTGATTTCCCTATAGCTGCTGGTTTTGGCTGTAGAACGATTTCAAGCCCACCAAACCAGCATTCTTCTATACATTTCATCTTCCATAGACTGGTTTAAGGAAGCAGTAGGAGGTGGTGGGAAGAACATTAAAGAGTTGGGTTTGACTGTAGGGGTAATTGAAGGCTTGCATAAAATTTTTATCCTTTCAAGATCAGTGTTTGTCCCTTTCAAAACTCCACCTGTGAAGTAGATTTCTTCCATTTTAAAAAAAAGGAGAGGGAGGAAAAAAAATCTGTTACATCATTTAGAATGCAATCTGTGTCTCCAATGAAGAATTTTTACTACATCTTGAAATTTAGCTCGTGCTTCTATTCCTCRAAGACCACTGTGCTAACAAAGTGGAAAAATGTCACTTAATTAAAACTACAGTGATCTATCAGAACTTCATGTTCTCGCTCTTTGGCAAACTAGCACGAGGGAGAATCATCTTTGAAAATGTTCTTGTTCTCTGTGGGTTGACTGTGTAGTTAGGGGCTAATGAAAGGACATGAGAATTTCACTGTTACTGGTAGCTGCTGATTAGGTGAAGTTAATCACTACACTGTCACAAAGGCTCTTCAGCACCACTTTTTACATCAAAAGATTTGATGTTACAGTTCTCAGTATAGTCCCTGCTCATGAAATTTAGTTCTTTTGAGATTTCTTTTCTGTGCCTGACACATTCCTGTGTACTTATATGCTGCTAGTTTTTTCACATAGTCCTGTTAAAGGAGTGTTAAATAAAACAGATGCTAAGAAATTAGATGTACCTCTAAGATCCTGGAGTTAGTCTTGATCTGAGTAGAATTGATAGGTAGTAGTGGTCAGGGATGGAGAATAGTGATTTCAGTAAATAGAGATTAAGACAGAAAAGGAGAGACATTATCTTAGTACAGAAATCTAGTAGTTGGAGATTGGTTTTTGGAATATGGACTCAAGTCCTTGCTGGACTGAAGTTCAGCTTCAGTCAAAGATTTTTAGCTTAGATTTTCCTGCTTCTGGCAAAGAGTAGATGTTTGAACTTGAGTTTCTCACATGCTGGGCCAGGATTTAAACGCTATTTTGCAAGCTTACAAAAGTCTCTCCAGTATCAGTATAGAACAAAACTTGAAAGGTTATAAGACCAAATGGCTCTTAATCAGTTTTCATGAGAAATAGCAGGAAGCATGATATTTAATAACTGTTTGCTTCCACAAAATGCACATAATGGGTATATTGATATGAGGTTTGACTTAGTCTTATATTAAAATCATATGCCCAGAAGTGAAAGCCAAGAAATAGTCTTAACACTTGGAGCTTTTTCCCCTTTTCCTTAAATGAGTGGCACTCATACTTTAATTCTATTTCWCTTAAAGAAACAGCCCTTTTCCAGTTCCATTTTGACAGAATGCCAATAGTGAGTCCAGCAAGCGAGGTGTATAAACCTATGAACTGGACACAAAATGTCRACACACAGTTGGCCTTTCCTGCCACTGCACTTTTCATTGCCAAGGGATTAAGTGACATTCAGCATTTTCTACGTTGTGTCATAGCATGCCCCATTGCAGTATCCCAGTGAGGCAGAAGGGTTACAAAATGAAAGGTGCAAAAAGCAAATGTCTTTTCTGTGAGTGGTTTCATGATGTTTTGCTTTATGTGAGGGTAACACTATGAAATAACATAGTCTAAGACAAGTAAATTAACTGCTTGTGGAAGGCTTTCTTTTAGGGTTGGAAGGTGAGAGTTTTCAGAAGAGGGGAGCATACAGAGAGGAAGGATGGGTGCTGGCGTAAATCTTGGAAACCGAGGTTCATTCAGCTCTGCTCTCTGAGAGAGACTTCATTCTTTCCTCACCTTCTCTGCTGTTTGAAGGRCATTGAAAATAGAAAACAATAAAGGCTGTGAAGAGCTCAGATGCTGAGCTATTTGAAGACCATGTTAACACTTTTAGGATTAAATTTCTGGTTTATAGTCCCAGTGTCTTGGTGGAGTTCAGAATGTCTGTGGTGTAGTATATGGTCCAAGACTTAATGGCATGCATTATACACATAAGATATTCATTAACTTTTGTATAAGTGAACAGTGCCACCTATCACTGCTTAGATATAGAAGTACCTTGAAATTGGGCTAAAGAAGGGGAGGTCATTCTGTCTTGAACAAATCTGCCAATTCCAAGGCACGCAGCCTTGAACAATATGCTGGGTCATTCTATCTCGTCAGTCTTTTAGAATCGATAGTAGGTGCTAAAATGAAAGGCTCCCCTGAGCAGTGTTAATTTTGACAGAGCTGTAAATGTCGCATTGTATTCAGTCCTGCCTCAGACCAAGCTATACTGCCCTGCCTTACCTCAAACTTCGCTTCAGAATGCTAGAGCAAAAATGGGGTTGTCTTCTGAAAGTAGGTCTGCTATTTAAAAAAGATGTAAAGGTTGGTTTTTATGCTTGTGTGCACATGCACAAAATTGTTTTCACTATATCTCAGTTGTGAGATGGATGTACTTAAATTGTATTTCTAATGGAATTGGCATGTCACCCTCCTTTGGCTAGAATACCAGTGGTTCCACATGACATACTCATTGAATACTTGTTTTGTGTGCTACTTTATTCCCTGGCAAGCAAGGGAGGCATGCTTCATATTAACCTTGCTGATATCAGAAGAATGAGATTTACTTTAAAGAACTGTTAGGTAGTGCAGTGTCCTTGATCTCAGGATTTTCTGAGTGTTAGTTGTGTCTGTCACTTGTTCTGTGATATTAGAATCTGGTTTGCTGAATGCACTTTGCATTTTGTTGTTACTCTAAAAAAGAAAACAAAAACTTGTCACTCTCAACTTCACTGGAATTATTCTTGAATCAGGCTCAGCTCAACTAGAGATTGTCTCCCCTGTTCAGCTTTCTCATTTAGAATATAAAGGAAGAATCAGCCAGCCGCTTCAGCGAGATTTTTGTCAAACATGTTCTTGATGTGTAATAATGAATTACTATCATGTTATGGAAGCAGTAAAGGTGTTATTTTTCCTTGATTAGCCTTGCTGTTTACAGCATGCTCTGTATGATCCACTCCCTACAATGGGTACAGAGCTCATGTTACAGCTTTTTTAGCATTGCCCTCTKACTTTTGTCCAGTACGTAATACAGATGTTCAGCTGTTTACAAGAGTACCTTTTTTGTATTTCAGAGATGCACTTTTTTAAAGCTCAGAAATAGACTTTTTTGTCTTGTATCTGATCTAAGTTAGTGTTTTTGTTTATTTGAACATAAAAACTGCCTGCTTTTATGCCAAAGTTTATGCATTATCTATTTTGTGCGTTTTCAGTTGTCTTACGCACATAGATTGTGACGTCACTACACTCTGAGCTTGGATTTGTGTACAACTTATATACTGATTTACAGAAATGGAGGTCTGTTTTTGCCAACTATTCCTTTCTTAAGATTTTTGTTGAAAAGCGGAAATATTTTCTTCAGTGTTAGCCTGTTGARAGAAAGAACAATATAACTGGATTTAACTGAGCACAAGAGAACAGTTCAGTTGCTAGTTTCACTTTATTCTGACTTCTCAGAGAACAGAGGTCTGACAACAGATCTTTGATTATCTGCACTACACCTGATAAATGTTTCCGATCAGTCTCTCTGTATTATAGAAAACTGAAAACTTTTTCAGAGCCCTKGAATGTAAGGTACCATGCAGATCATATTCCTCCTTCCAATATGCAGCTGCACCTCTTGATGTCTTGTTGTGGGTTTACTTCAGGGAGAGCTTGGTCTTTTATAATGCTTGTAGATAATCCACATTAATGCTGACTTGTAATAATCCAGTTTTAAAAATGGATATACCAGTAAGTGTCTGGACTTTTAGGGAAGCATACTTAAAATCTTGTTCAATGGCCTGTTAACTGACTTTCTTTTCAGTATTTGATAAGTCCAGCTTTCAAATGTCAGAAGTTTGTGGCCAGATATCTAAATATAATCACAAGATTTTAAATACTGGATTAAATAATTTAGGGGATAAAATTGTTGGTGTTCTAAAACTTAACTGTTGTATCAGACTCATTCAAAACTATGGGAGATTGCAGAATGTTAAGCCTCTGCATTTGTGATATACTTTAGGGAAAGGGAGGAGTTGTATCTAACTTACTGGAAAAAACAGAACACTTGGCCACATACAAAACAGCTAAGGTTAAATTAGACCTTTAGAGCTGAATTAATACTGTAAATACATGCCTTCCCTGAACTCCGTAATTATCTATCTCTACTAAGATATAGAGGTTATCCTACAGTAAGGGAGAGTGTTGCTACTCTGTGGAATGGCCCCTCCTTATTTTGGTCTGTGATGCAAATGTATCTCTGCATGTGGAATGAATTGAATATGATAAATATCAGTTAGTGTGCTTTATTGGTGAAGATAATTTCTTGGCTCAGATTTGGGGGAGACCTGGCCCGTTTCTTGCTCAAATGCTAGGGAAAGAGCATTGTGCTGTTACTTGCACAGAAATATAACTGGGCAGATTCTTTTCTGACTTACTGAAATCCATTTAAGCAGCAAGGTTCACATACTGCTGAGTGAATACAGACTGAATCTGGCAGCTGTTGAAGAAAATTAGAGAGTTCAGTATGCAGGGAAGTGTGATGTTAAGCACCTGCTGTATTGCTGGTCACTTTTGGTGGTTGTATTTTAATGAAAGGGTTTGCGTGTGTGTGCATGTGCATGTGGTGTAGAGAGATGCACAGTTTGTGTATAGTTTGATATAGATGTATGGGTCATAATTTGCTTGTGGATGACTGAGGATCCTTGGGATAAAAGATGATCTGCTAATGTGCTGGTAAATTATTATTATCCAGCAGAGCAGCTATTATCCATTTTGTCAGTAGATGACGGTTCTTGGCTTATGGGTTGTTCTTTGTGTCTTGGTATTCTCATGCCTTGTCAAATCAATTCAAACAGGAGGTATCCATGTTTCAGATCTATAATACAGAAGGCACTGCAAGTATATAAAATTAATCTTTCCTTATGCAATCATTTTTCCTTGACTGCAAAACTTTGCTTTCTTGATGGGAGGCATTAATGTCTAACTGCGTTTCTTTTGTTTAAAGAACTCTATTTTTATTGAAGGACTTAAACGAGCATCACTCTGAAATAGAGAACTTGCTATATTGATTGTCCCAAGGTGCTGCACTTATGTTGCTCAACAAACTAACCCTAGTGTATAGCATGAACTGCAGAGCAAAAAAAAAAAAAGGGGGGGGGGTTCTGCTCCTGGAGAGAAGTTTTCTTTGTGCAGTGTAGAGAATTCTGAATAATTAAACAAGAATGACTGAACATAGGTAAATTTCCTTGGTATTAATAATTTTGGGATTTGTTCCAAAGCTTGTGTCAATGGAACAGTCTTGCTTTTTTAGTAGCTTCTGAAACATTCAGATGTCTAGCAGTTAATTCAGTGAGCTGCGTTGCCCTAAGATCACTAATGTTTCAAATACATCATTTGAAGTTTGACAACTTTTAGCAGATACAAGTTTTGCTTGTATAGCTTGTACTCTAGTTGTGCTCCTTTGGCATTGCTAATGCATGCAGTGAATACTGGAGATACCTGAATGAATGATTCAATGAGTAAAGAGGAAGGGAGATTGTTTGCTTTGCTTTGCTTGGATATTGCAGTATGCTCCTGTGCTTGCTTAGCTACTTATCATCTTAAACCTCTGGGAAATCTGTACTGCTCACTACATAATGTTTTAGGATTAGCTGTGAGAGGACAGACACCTACAGCAGAGTGACCAAACTGCATGTAGTATGATCCTTACCAATGCAGATTTTCCTTTTACTAGGAAAGCAGCTCCCATTCTAGTTTTTCTTCTACTGTAGAAAAGTACATACATCCACTCCTGCATTATACTCCTTTTCCTTTCTCTGGTTTGATGTGAAAAGCCATCAGCAAGGTGATCAGATCCCTCCAATACAGAATCTAGAACCAGAGCTCTTGCAACTATTGTAGTTGCATTTGACTGACTATTACAGTTCTGTATTGTGCCCCTGTGTGAATTTCTTAGGGTCACTCCAAGAGTGCAGTGACTACTATACTGGCTGCTAATGGTAGCAGTTTGTACTAGCACCCATGGCTGATGCTGGTTAGTAGACTGTTTTCCTCTCAAAGCTGTGTCTGGTTTTGGCAGTATGTTGCAACACTCAGCTGTGGACTGTTTTTATGACAGTTTGACACTTGATTAGTGATGCACTAGTAGCAGCAAGTTCCCAGAAACTTTCTTTTCTTAGTTTCCACATACAGATGCAGATTCAGGGTATTTTAAGCTTCTGAGCTGCCCAGACAGGAGAGTTGCTTCCTGCAAGGCAGAATACTTCAAATATTTGAACCACTCTGCTAAATACAGCTGCTTAGCCTGTAATGTACATTTTTTGAGAGAATATTAAAATTAACTGCTATTTCAGTCTAGTTTTAGAGGCTGGATAATCAGTCACCCGTGTTCACAACATATGTGGTTCATAACCAAAGTGAATACTACTTTATTCCCTTGTGTTTGAAATAGGCTAAGATGGCAGAGAGCAAACTGGCATTGGAGATGGGAGGGTGAGGACATAAGACTCTGCATGTTAGAAGTGACAGTGACTGCACTTCTTGTGAGTAATTCTGTTTCTATTGTAAAATCACTTAACAGGGCACCGGGGAATTTTTCTTCTTCAGAGATATTTGAGCTGAAGGCTTTTGGCTGGTTATCACTGAAAGCATGTGTCAACTATGGCTGTTTGAAATTTCTGTACAGTGAAAACTGAAGCAGGTTGTTACTATAATAGTCCCACTGGAAACTACTTTTCTGCTGGAGTGTTTACCTAACTGAAGAGGATGATTAGTAATACTCATATTCAGAGCTATACATGTAGAGACAATATTAAATTTGATTGCTGATTTTGGAAGATCTTTGTATGGAGGTGGCATTTCTATAATTATACTGGTGACTTGTTTGGAAACTCTAGCTGAGTACCAGGACCTCTGTGTGTAGTAGGTACTAAATAACGTTGAATTCTCCCTGAAGTGCCTACAAAAAATGGACCCTTATATACTGAATATTCCTCTCTCCCCCATATATGCGTGTATACAAATTAGTGCTGAATGCAGATGACAAAGAATACAGTAGAATGTCATGCCAAAGTGTGAGTTTTATCTGTCCTTTTAGCTAGTTTTATTGTAAACTTTTCTGCTATTTTCCCCAAGTCTTGGTAGACACTTCTGGTTAAAAACCCTTCATGGAAAGTATCGTGTGTCATATGTGTAGTATTATAACTTTGGTGAGAAGGGACCTCCAGAGAGGTCATCTATTCCCCCCCTGCTCAAAATGTCTAACTATATCAGGTTGCTCATGGCTCTGTCCAGCTGACTCTTGAACACCTCCAAGGATGGGGATTCCACAACCTCCGGGCAACTTTTTCCAGTATTTAACTGCCCTTATGGATTTAAAAACASCCCCCCTTCCCCAGACGACAACACAACCTAGTGTCTGAATGGCATTTCCCATATTCCACCTTGTCTGTTGCTTCTTGTCCTATGCCTGTACACCTCCAAGAGTTTGGAGTCTGGCTCCATTTCTGTGTCTTCTGATCAGGTAGTTGCAGGCAGCAGTAAGGTCTCTCCTGAAGTTGTCTCTTTAAGATGAACAAGACCAATTCTCTTGTRTGTCCTGTTCTCCAGCCCCTGACCATCTTGGTTGCCCTCTGCTGGACTGACTCCAGTGTGTCGCTATCCTCCTTGTACTGGGGAACCCAAAGCTGGATGCAGTACTCCAGATGAGGTCTTACAAGTGCCAAATAGATGGGAAGGATCACTTTCCTGGGTCTGCTGGCTACATGCTCACTGGTACAGCCCAGGATATGCTTGGTGCCTTTGCTGCCAGGGCATGCTGCTGACTCCTCTTCAGCTTGTTGTCCACTAGGACTCCCAGGGCCTTTTCTGCAGAGCTGCTTCTAGATAGTGCCCAGCCTGCATCATGGCATGGGGTTATTCCATCCCAGGGGCAAGACCTTTGTTTGCTCTTGTTGACCTTCATGAGGTTCTTGTCAGCCCATTTCTCCAACCTGTCCAGGTTCCTTTGAATAGCAACCCTGCCCTCCAACATACTGACTGCTCCCCCAATTTGGTGTCACCAGCAAACTTGCTGAGAGTGGTCTCCAGCCATCATTCAGGTTGTCAATGAAGATATGAAACAGTTTTTGTCCCAGTACTGATTCCTGACAGACACGGCTAGCTACTGGATGCCAGCTGGATGTTGCACCACTGATCACAAATCTTTGAGCCCAGCAGTTCATCCAGTTTTCCACCCAGCTTATCCACCACTTATCACCAAATTGRTGGGACATGGCTGGATAAGGAGGCTATGGGAGACTCAAAGGCCTTGCCAAAATCAAGGTGTACAACATGCACTTCTCTTCCCTTGCCCACAGCACCGATTACCCTCTCACAGAAAGCAGTGGAGTTGGTCAGGTGTGACTTGCTCTTGGTAATTCTTTGCTGGCTTCTCCTAGTCAACTTGTCCCTCATGTTTAGAAATGGCTTATAGAGGATTTATTCCATCACCTTTCTGGGGACTGAGGTGAGGCTGACTGGCCTGTAGTTACCTGAATCTCTTTCTTGCCCTTGATGACGGATGTGACACTTGCCTTTTTCCAGTCATCAGGAACCTCCACAGACTGCCATGACCTTTCAAAGATGCTAGAGAGCTGCCTAGCAATGACATTGGCCAGTTTCTTCAGCGCCCTTGGATGCATCCCATCTGGTCCAATGGTCATATGTGTGTCCTTGCGTGTTAAGTGTTCCCTGACTTTGTCTTCCTCTACTGTGGATACTGTTTCACTTTCCCAGACTCTGCTGGGAGGCTCAGGAACCTGGAAGGCTTCAGGACAAGTCTTATCAGTGAAAACAAAGGTTTAAAAAAAAGATGCCGAGTACCTCAGCCTTTCCCRTGTTCCTTGTTGCTAGGCCTCCTGCCCCACTGAGCAAGACACTTGTACTCAATCTTCCTTTTGCTGTTGCTCTGCCTGTGTTGCCCTTTGCCTCCTGACGGGCGAGTGAAGAGTTAACAGGACTGAAGTTTGTCAACTGATCTGCAGAAGAACTGAGAGCACAAGAGCTGACATGAACAAAGCTGTTGAACAGAGGACTTAACAGGACTAAAATCGTCTGCCAACCGATATGCGCAAGGATTGATATGTGCAAGACTGTGGAATGGCAGCATTAACAAGACTGAAGAAGTCTGCCACCTGGAATCTGCACGGACCCCCGGGGAGGGAAGAAACAATACGGAGCTGTTGGGGTCTTGCCTCGCTAGCAGGGTCCTCCCAGCAGACAAACAAACAGTCCTGTCATTGTGAAACTTGCTAAAAGTCAGCAAAAGCAGTGTTTGCCCAGAGCCCCAGCTGTATAAAAAGAGACTTGGGAGCTAGGAGAGTTTGAGCAGGGACGGGAACGTGACCTGATCATCCTCTCCGGCTGGACCGTGAGTATTCCCCCCCCTCCCCTTTTCCTGGGACGCTGGGTTAAGGTAACTCCTCGAGGTTGAGAGCCCTCTCACTAGCAGAGTGAACAAGAAAGCTTTCAAGTAGGGATAAGCAGTCCTTCCAATTAATGACGCAGTAATCGACAGTTTCAGGTTATCCTTTCTAAACTAGTAACTGATGGTTTTGTGTTATCCTTCCTAAATTAGTAATTGCATTATTTTAATGGATGTTACTAATCCAAGAACTTGTGTGAGGACATAAACATCTTTTTTATTATTATTATATTACTGTCTCAGTCATTGCTATCGAACCTTCATAGCATGACAGTGTGACACCTCCCTTGCTAGTTTCGGCTCCAGCTGAGCTTTGGCTTTCCTGACTCTTTCCTGGGTGTGCAGGCAATGTCTCTATTCCTCCCAAGTAGTCTGTCCCTGCTTCTACTTTCTGTGTACTTCCTTTTGTGTTTGAGCTCAGTCAGGAGCTCCATGTTCATCCACGCTGGCCTTCTTCAGTAATTGTCTTCTGCACATTGGAATGGACTATTCTTGTGCTTGGAGGAGGCTGTCCTAGAAAATGAGCCAGCTCTCCTGGGCCCCTTTGCCCTCCAGGGAAGTTTCCCAGAAGCTCTTATGCCGAAGAGGTCCCTGAAAAGGCCAAAGTCTGCTGTTCTGATGTCTGGTGTTGTAATTCTGCTGTTTGTCTTGCTTGCTTCTCTCCAGATTTTAAATTCCAGTCTCATGGTTGCTTCTGCCAGGGCAGACCTTGACCTTTGTATCATCCAATAGTTCTTCCTTGTGTGGAAAACAGTGTTTCCTGTAATCAGTTTCTTTATTGCCTGTATCAAGAAACCCAGAAATCTCCTGGATTGCTTGTGCCCAACTGTATTGGTCTTGCAGCAGATATTGAGCTGGTTAAAGTTGCCCGAGAGTACTGTGACTGTGAGGCTTTTTCCACCTGCCTAAAAGAGGCTTCATGTGCCTTTTCTTGATCAGGTCTGTAACAGACACCTACATCACCACCTCTGTTGGTCTGCCCTCTGATTCTTACTCCCAGGCTCTTTACTTCCTTGCATGCCCCAAGGCAAAGCTCCATCCACTCAAGACACCCATTTCTGTAGAGTGCAGCCCCTCCTCTGTGCCTGCCCACCCTGTCTGTCTTAAACTGTATCCCTCCATAGGAACTATCTCACAATGTCTCTATAATCCCAATGATGTCAGCTCTGCAACTGAGCATGGGCTTATGAATCCTGCTTGTTCCCCATGCTGTATGCATTGATGTGATGGGCCTCAGATCATGCTGCTTTTATAAGAAAAGTATGAGAGCACTTTCATGCTGTCCACAAGACTCATCTGCTCTACACCTTGTGCTCTCACTTCTCTTCATGTTATGGTAGCACTCTCCTGGCATACCTAGTTTAAAGCTTATTTCTTTTGGTTGACTTAGGAGGTTTCAGTAAGATCAGAGGGCAGATGGGAAGTTTTTTTCCCTCTCCATAGTTTTCTGTATTCCTTGATTTAAAAGAAGGAAAAACTGAGCATCTGCTCCCTGAGACTGGTGGAGGTTAGGTGAGATCGTGCAGATGTTGATATCTCTTGCAGTTGGGGATTAACCTTACAAAAAGTTGTTCTCTTCTTTGAAGACCTGAGGAAAAATACATTCTTCCAGTTCCTATTTTCTTTATGCATGTTGAGTTGCATGTGGAATTAATTAAAAAAGTTAGAAGAGGTTATCTTAGTGTACCAACACTCTCGTGTAAGAGACCATTTGGATAAGTTTCCTGTCCTGCTCAWGCTCAACAACCCAAGGTGCTGTTTGTAGTAGTTAATCCTGTACAGACTTAAAGAAGCCTGCCTTTGCTGTCTGGGCCTACCAAGCAATTGACCAAATGAAGTGTATGAATTCCTAGTGAAATCGTTCACAATGATATAATTGTGTTGTGAAAATGCTATTTTGTTATAACAGTATAATACTTCTGGATCACCAGGATCACCATAAATATTTGTGTTATTTTTCTCCTCCTTCCCTCCCACCCCCTCTTTTATTCCATTTATTTTTCTTAAATAGTTTTTAATTATTTGTTTGCTGACTGGTGTATTTTTTCCACAATCTTCTTATAATATTAGTAATTAACTTTTTCTACAGTATTCATGGTGTAATATCTGTATAGAGAGGGATAAAAACCTTTTTGGTTTACAGTTGTTTATCCYTAAAATCCTGTGCAATTCCTTGAAAAACAAACTTTTTAATGACATTCTCCCAGATACTGTATTAATCTGCCTGGTGCACTGATGCCCACCTTCAGGATTAGACTGTGTGAATATTTGTGTGTGCCAGACAGAAAATTCCTGCTTTCTGGAATCCTCATCTTCTGGTTGAACACCTGATTCTTCACACACTCAATTCTTCACTCCCTATCCCTGCTGCTAGGTTTAATGTGCTTTATGTATATTTGTAAGGGGGAGAAAGGTTGTGGGGATATGGATATAAAAGGTGGAGACCCAGAGAGTTCAAGACCCCCCAAAAAAGAAAGATCAGTTGATAGTGGTGGAAGAATAGAGCTGAAAATGGAAAAAGACTTGACTTCAAGAAAATGATTCCAAAATCTGCAGTGATGGAGAGCTCAGGGTTATTCTGTTCTGAAGGTTTATTATGCGCTACTATAATGAAAACTTTTTCAGGGTACTAGGAATTGCAGGAGTGTGACCAGAATAGAACCATCTCTGATCTGAATAAGAATAACTTTGGAAAATTTGGGAAGAGTGACAGCAAGCAGAAGCTACAGAGCTGAATACTGAACCCCACTGTTGAGGCATATTGTGCCACCTCATGGAGGTGTACTTGGTCACCTTGGTCAATGTTTAATCCTTAAGGCAACTTTAAATTTTGCAGAGGGAGAAATTAATGAGCTGTACAGATTGGGGAGGGGGGAGATGAGGACACGTAGTGCAAACAGTTGATTTATTCAGTCATTGAATCTTTCAAAGCAAAGTCTCATAGCACTGTCAGAAATAAATTCCAATAGAAAGAAGTGAAAATTGAGATATGTGGTGCCTCCTTTTCCTCTCCCCTGGAGCTTTTTGAATTCATAAGGAGGTCATTTCTGATATTAATTCCTGTCTCATTACAGGTCAGGAGGTTGTTCTTATGGAGTGATGGTAAGCTATAGGCTGTATCTATGGTTCTGTCTGTAATTATCAGCCTTCTAAAAATTGTGCAGAACAAAAGCTCACCACTTTACAATCATTTAACAAATGGACAATGAATGTTTGCAGGCTGCTATATTTGGATAAAAGCCATTTGGAGCAAATAGTTACCATGACTGACAGTGAGTTGTCACAGGCTGTTGCAGTTGAGTGCTTTGTTTCCCCAGTTGTTACTGCTACAAACTAAAAGAATGGCAGAGGTAAAAGGAAGGAGGTGTTTCCTGTAGAATGGGTTAGGATAGCAAGTAGTCTCGTGTTGCTGCCAGGTTTGCTTATCTAATGCTATTTTAAGCTAATGAAAGCATTGTTTCATCTTTGAATCTAGGTATATTTTTATGTTTTTTTGGGAAGATTGACAGGGTAATTGATGTACTGCCAAAACTGCAGAGAGGATACAAATAGATTCCTGTGTGGGCTGGAGTAGATCTCATAGTAATTTAGTAGCTATTGTGTGTAGGAGGAATATTTAGTCCCCTTTTTCTGAGGCAAAAAGAATCCATTGGTAATGTAGTTCTTGAGGAACGTAGATGTTGCCTTTTTGAATAGGCCCAGGCCTTGTGTTTTGTTTATGAGGCTAAAACTTCAGGAGAAGGTGCAAGAATTCCTGAATTAGAGCTCTTACTGATGATAATCTGGACTGGCTTCTCCATACATCTGCATATGACTGTTATATTTTGGCCCTTTGACATGAAGAAAGCAAGGGAGCAGTGAAGCCCTGGGTCTTGCTCTGATGTAAACTTACACAGTCATGGCATGCCTCTCTAACTGGGAGCTCAAACATGTTTCTAGGTCCCTCAGTTTAGATATAAGCAAGTAGCTTTGTGTAATTGGCAAAGCCATTTTGTGTTAAATTATACTGTCCAATGGTGCTTCTAATAATTACGGAGTTAGGAAGGACTACCAAAGGTGCTGAATATTATCAGGTGTTTTGCTGGGTTAACAAATCGTTATGCTTCTAATATCAAAGAAATTAGTACTCCTCGTGGCATTCTCCATTTGAGTCATGTCCTTTGTACTCTTGACCCTAGAAAATTCTTGGTTATGTGCAAGACAGAGGCATGATTACTTTTTAATAATGAATTTTAAAGTGTCTACTGAGTTTTTTATTTTGGGCAACTTCATGTTATGTTTCTGAAGCTGAGTATATGTGAATAAATGCCCCTTACAAGCAGAAGTGATGGCATCTTGTGATGTGTCAGAGAAGCAGGAGAAAAACTGGCTCAATGTTTTTTCTAATGAAGAATAGTGTGGGTGCTGCAGGCAGGAGCAGGGGGAGACTTTGAGCCCACTAAAATAAAGGCAAGGACATGGAAGTGGGTGTAAATGACCTAAAAGAATAAAGAAAAGCCTACTGTGTTCAGTGACAGTTTCCAAAGATTATTTTATTTTTGGTGTTCCTCTTGCTGTACAGTTTAAAACACACCCATTCTCCATTTTTTTCTAAACTTCTCTAAAAGCTGCAAAGTACTGAGAGATTGTGTTGCTTGGGGAAAGCCTGTCAGTGATCTGTTACTGCTATCATAGTCCAGTAATTAGTCACTGATGTTACTGATGCAATGAATGTATATTAGAATGGTTGAGGTTGGAAGGGACCTCTGGAGATCATCTAGTCCAATCCCCTGCTCAAGCAGGGTCACCTAGAGCACGTTGCACAGGATCGTGTCCAGGCGGGTTTTGAATATCTCCAGAGAAGGAGACTCCACAACCTCTCTGGGCAACCTGTTCCAGTGCTCTGTCACCCTCACAGTGAAGAAGTTTTTCCTCATGTTCAGATGGAAT
>NW_020448452.1:1832-8574 GCF_003343035.1 Apteryx rowi | reverse complement strand
GGCTGGCAGAGCGGTGCTGGGGGGGGTTGGCAGGGAGGGTTGGGACGGGCCAGGCTGAGCTGGGGGGCGGATGCGGGGCTGGCGCAGGAGGAGCTGCCCGCGGAGGCAACGGCTGGCGGGAGAGCGGAGGGGAAAGGCCTGGAGACGAGAGGGTTTCCCTCCCTCTGTTCCCCTCTCCGGCAGGTTTACTGTCACGACCGGGATGGATGACTTAAACCTGCACTACAGGTTCCTGAACTGGAGGCGGCGGATCCGGGAGATCCGAGAGGTGCGAGCTGTCCGCTACCAGGAGAGGTTCAAACACATCCTCGTGGATGGGGACACGCTCAGGTAACCTGGCGCTGGCGCGCTGGGAAGGAGCCTGCAGCCGAGACGGGCTGGACTGGGCGGGCAGAGGTGGGACCGGCGGGGCTGTCGGCTCCCCTCGCCCTTCGCATCCCGCGCGAAGCAGCGAGCGCTCGGCCCCAAGCCGGAGCGGGTGACCGGCACCCCCGCTTTGTCCCCTGCAGTTATCATGGGAACTCGGGCGAAGTCGGCTGCTACGTCGCTCCGCGGCCCCTGACCAGAGACAACAACTACTTCGAGGTGAGTCGCCTCACGGCGGGCAGTGACCCTGCAGCGCCTGGCCTGCGCTGAGACGTCGTCCGTCTGCCTATGAGCTTCTCTGCTAGACTTCCCGCCCGATTTAAGGCCTGAAGGTGCTGGTGGGGGACCGATCGGTCCCGAGCGCCCGCTGCGTTGCGGCCAGACTGAAGAGCTTCCTCGGTGTCACCTTGCAGGTGTCCATCGTGGACAGCGGCGTGCGTGGGACCATCGCTGTGGGCCTCGTGCCTCAGTACTACAGCCTGGACCACCAGCCGGGCTGGCTGCCTGACTCCGTGGCGTACCACGCCGACGATGGGAAGTGAGTGAGGGCCATCGTGACCCGGGGAGCGGGTTGGGGGTTGTCCGTGGCCTCTGGAGTGGCCTGGGGACAGGGAATAGCTCTAGGCAGCCCCCTTGCTGGCACAAGCAAGGCTCGGGGGGGGCTGTGTCTGCTCCTTGTCCTTGCTTTTGTTATCAGGGGATAACAGGGGAGGGGGGAAACGTAACCCAGCGTCTCCCCGCGTGTCTGGAGGGGCTGTGCCAGCCCCTGGGCCGGGCCGTGTCCGATGCGACGCTGCTCTTCTGACCCCCGCAGGCTTTACAGCGGCCGAGCCAAGGGCCGCCAGTTCGGCACCAAGTGCAGCTCCGGGGACCGCATCGGCTGCGGCATCGAGCTGGTCTCCTTCGAGGTGCAGACGGCCCAGATCTTCTTCACGAAGAACGGGAAGAGGGTGAGAGCCACGGGGCTCCTCTGCTGGGCCTTCTCCTTCTGTTTATTTTTAGTCTGCTGGGGCTGGAGTTTGTTTGCTCCCAGAAGCAAATGAGATGTTGAAACGGCCCCCGCACTGCGGGGCTTGATGCCCCTGGCCGCGCGGTGCAGACCCACCCTGCCTTCCCTCTACAGGTGGGCTCCACCATAATGCCGCTGTCCCCCGACGGGCTCTTCCCGGCCGTGGGCATGCACTCGCTGGGCGAGGAGGTCCGGCTCCACCTCCACGCGGAGCTGGGCACCGAGGAGGACGACAGCATCATGATGGTGGACAGCTACGAGGACGAGTGGGGGAGGCTGCACGACGTGAAGGTGTGCGGCACGGTGAGTGAGCCGGGCTCCGGCGCTGGAGCCTTCCCTTTGGGCAGCGCGCGATGGTTTTCCCTCTGCCCTCCCGCCCCGAGGGAGACGGCGCAAAGCCGGGAGCTCGCTGACCCCCTGCGCGCGCACTCAGGGTTCACGTCTTCCCCTGCACCGGGAAGGACTCGGGGGCCCTCGGCGGGATCGGCCTCGCTCGCTCGAGTGTGACGGGATCAGAAGTCTCCTTACTGGAGCCTGTGGCTGGGAGGCAGCCGGGTTACGCGGTGCTGTCGGAGCCCAAATCGGAACACGTTTGGGCTCTGTGGGGAGCGCGTCTGTCTCTCGTCATTCCCCCCTGAGCTGCGGTAACTTGTTTTGCTGCTGTCCCTATTGCCGTCGTGCCAAAGTCCCTGTCGGTGGCCAGTGCCCCTCGCGCCAGGCGCCGCTCGAACCCAGCGTCCCGCCGTGCTATTGAGCGGAGCAAAGAACGAGCGGCGAGAGCGCCGCGGGGAAACGCTGGCCACAGAACAGGCCTTGAGCATCCTCAGTGAGGCGCCGGGTCGGAGCCGAGTGCTGGGGCCTCGGCCCTTCCTGGCCTCAGCTAAGGCAGGCGACGCTGCTCCGTCGCTACTTGAGGTCCTCTTGGATCGGCGGGTCAAAAGCTCTCRCTTTAATGCGCAGCAGACGGGAGGTTGCTCGGGATTTAGGGCCTTGTGTGACCTTTCTCTAAGGTCCTGTAAGCGTTTCCATGTGTATTTGTTTTTAGCCTTGCTTGGGGCAGGGTGGTGCTGACCTTTACCGAGACCCGTCAAAGCCCTGGGATGGCTCCAGCTCCCCCCTTCCCTGACATGCCAAAGGTGTTTTCCAGGGTCTAAGCGTGAGCGGGGTGACTGGACGGCAAGGAGGGCAGGCAGGGCTGGATCAGGGACCTCACGTGGCCCCTGGCTCTGCCAGGAAGAGGCTAAAACGTGTGTCCCGCAGCAGCGCGTCTCCTCTGCCTTCCCGTGCTGGGCTCGGCTCCGCTTGGAAGAGCTCCCGAGCGGTGAAAATGGGTCATTTCCCGTGGATGGAGCGTCTGCAGCCCTGAGTGATGGGGCCTGCTGCTTGTTTATCTGCTGCAGATCTTGGTGTGTTTTCCCTCGCTAGCTAGAAAGCTTCCTGCCCCCTCCCGGAGCTGGGAGCCGAACCCAGGAGTCCTGACTCCTCGGCTCCCGCCTGCCCCTCCCTTGGACCAACAACACTTCTGTCTGCCGATGCCTCCGGGCCTGAACTGGAGCTCTGGGAGTGCGTGAGCCTGCTGGCTCATCTCTGCCGCCTTCCCGGGGCCGCCTGTCCCTGGGGCCGAGCAGGAAGAGAGCTCGGAAGGGCTCCAGGAATTGCATCGTTCTCCCGCTCCACCCAGCGCTGGCCCAGCTGCGACTCCACGGACAAGCTGGGCCGGGAGCTCCGGTCTCCTTCCCCGGGGCTGGGGGCCTGGGTGCTGTGATGCCGCCGGGGCAGGGGAGCGGCGAAGCGTCCCCGCCGCCTGCCCGGAGCCCTGCGGGGCCGGAGGCCGCGATGACGTCCGTGTTACGCGGGGAGGGTGCGGACCCGCGACAGAAAACAGCTGCTTCCCACCTCTCGGCCGAGCCCGGCATCCGGCCGCGCACGTGCGCCCGGGGAAGGCCAACGTGCGCGTAGCGAGTGGTGGAAAGGAGCCCTGGAGCCGGCTCCCTCCTGCCAGCGCGCCCCTTTCCGGCGTGGATCCCGAGGGGACCTGTTCCCCTGGGGCTGCCGCTCGCGCTGACATCCGTAGCCGCTTTGCAGGATAAAATGGGGCCGGGGCTGATCGCGTCCCTGCTGTCCCCCCTTTTCCCTGCCCGACGAGGGCAGGGGGTGAGTTGGGCTCACAGGGGGGCGGATGCGTTCGCCGGGTCCGAGATGCTCGTCTTCATCCCCGCTTGGGGCCGAAGCGGCGCGGAGACGCGCGCCGCTGCCTCCCGGGAGCCCCGCGTGCTTTCGCAAGAGGGCAGCGGGCGCCCGGAGCGCCGAGGAGGCGCAGGCTTCGCCCGAGGGCTGGTGACAGCTCGGCGGCCCCCCCGGGAGCCTGCTCTGCCTCCGACAGCCCCTTCCATGCAGCCGAGCCCTTTGCGAAAGCAAACCCCAACCTCGCAACCCCTCCAAGTCTTAAGAGGTTGCAGCTGTGAGCAGGGCCGGGGCCTGGCGGCGAGGGCCGGCTCCGCGCGAGGGGGTGCAGCGAGCCGAGCCGAGCTGAGCCGAACCGCGCCGCAGCCTGGCTTGGCCTGAACTCTTTGATCCCGGCGCCGCGCCTGGGACCAATCTGCAATCCTGGGCCCGGGGCCCTTTTCCATCCTCCCCCGCTCGCCGCGGCCGACATCTGGCTGCGGAGGAAGGGCCGGAGAGACGGGCGAGGGCCTCGCTGGCCTTCGCGGGCAGTGCCGAGCGCGCAGCGATGCCGCGGGAAGGCCCTGCCTTCACTCGGCCTGGCCCCAGCCCCTCGCTTCCCCCCCCTTCTCGCGCCGATCCCCCCGGCTCCGGTGCCGCCCGCGGCTGTCGAACGATGCCGGCGCTAACGTCGGCGAGGGAGCGGCGTGGGCTGACGTTACGGGGTTATAAATAGAGGCTCGCGCGTTCCTGGCAGCTGCCCCCCTCGGCTCGCCCCCCCCTCCGGCTCGCAGGGCGGCATTGGATGCTGCGCGGCATGGCGGCCCGGCGCCGCATCCCCAGGCCGCTCCGGGAGCCGAGCGTCCCTGCTTGCGTGCCTCAGTTTCCCCACTTTTAAAGCAGGGAGTATTTTCGCTGGGGAAAGGGCGAGGACTGTTCCCATCCCTGGGGCCGGCTGCTTCCCCTCTCCGTCGGGCATCCGGCACCGGGGCCCGTTGTGGGCGCAGCCAGCCCTCGAGCTCGCTCCCCTCTGCAGAAACGGGCCCTTCCCTGCTCCGACGCTGCATCCCCGGCTTATCTCCGGGGGAGGAAAGTTGCCCAGGTTTCTTGGTTCGGACAGCGTGTGCCGCTTGAAGCCGTTGCCCTCATAAATTGCGGCGAGCGCCGGCTCCCGGGGGAGCGCGGCTCTCGGCGAGGAGCGGGGGGAACCCGGGGCTGCTCAGGGCCTGGGTTTGCTCCGGATTTCACGGGTCGTCGCATCCAGCTGCGCGGAGCCGGCTTGGACGGGGGCGATGCCGGAGTCGACCTGAGCGGCCGGCTGCCCCCCTTCCCGCGTGCGGGGCCTCCGTCGCTTTGCGCTCCCCTTGCCGTACCGCCGCACCGGGGTGGGGGGGGAATCACGGCTCTCCCGTGGGACCGATCGTCACCCCACGGTGCATCCGGGCCTGGCCGCTCCGCGCTGATCCTCCCGGCATGGCGGGAGGGACGCGAGCAGCCCCGCGTTGTCCTCGCGCGCGCTGGGCTCGCTCTCCCTGCCCCGAGAGACGAGGGCAACGTCGCTGGGGGTCCCTTTGCAGCGGCATCCTATAACTCTTGGGCCTCCCCAAAACCCTCCCTTCCCGCTGCCTGGCCGGCTCCAGCCCGGCAGGAAATGAGAGCGTCTGGGTAAGAATGCGAGTTATGTGTGTTAGCGTGATTAAGCTGCCTCTCGGAAACGGCCGCTTTGGGTTTGGGCAGCGGGGCAGCTCCAGCGTGGCCCTCGCTGCAGCCTCCGGGCTGCCCCAGCCCCGGCGGATCAGCTCGGAGGGTCCCATCCTCTCCCGGCCCTTCCCTGGGCGATGCTCCCTCGGCGAGGGACGCGCTGGGGGCTTTATGCTGGGGCGCGTTGCACCGTGCCAGCCCGGCCCCGCTCCGTTCGCGGGGTCGAACCCCTTGCGGAAAGCAGCTCATCCCGCGGGCCGGCCCGTGTGCGGGACGTGCGGCGGCTCGCGTTATCGCCCGCTCTTATCGCCGGAGCTTTACGTAAGGCCCAGTTTCCTCTTTTTTTAAAAATTTTTATTTAAAGACGCCCTTGCTATTTTGTTTTTTTTTCCCTTCTCCGGCAGGGGAACATTTTTTTGGCCGTTCGTCTCCCGAGTTTGTTCCTCGTCCGATCAGGTCATTCGTCGGCCTCGTCTAAACACGGCGCCTCCTCCAGCGCCGCGCGGGGTTTCCATTCGGGCGCTCGCGATGGACGAGCGGTTCCGAGAACGCGGCGAGCGAGCGGAAAAATGCAAACCGCTGACCCCAACGGTGGCGGCGCCGGAGCCGGAGCCCAGGCAGATTGGTTCAACATGTGGGAGCGGGGCGAGGGCCTGCGTGTGAATCTGAATCGGCGCCGAGGCTCCCGGCTGGCTTCGGCCCCGAATCCTCGGCGATTTGACGGGGGTGGGGGGGGGATTGGCATGTTGAGCCCCGATGGGCATGAGCGGAGGCGAGGAAGAGGACGGGGGGCGTCCGAGCGGTGCTTTGCGGCTCTTGGACTCGCTGTGTTTTTTTTCCACGCAGCTGCGCTGGGGCGGACAAAAGCCCGAGCCCGGCGGAGGCAGGAAACAAAAGCTGCTGCCGGCGAGGCCGGGCTGGAATGCGGGTGCTGGCCAAAGCAAACCTCGTGACGCAGGGCTCGCCGCGTGAATTCGCCCGGCCCCGAGCCTCGTAAACATCCCGGCCTCCCAAAAACCCCCGCTCGGAAATTCCCACCGGGTTCCTGGCATCGCCGGCCCGGGGAGGCGGCTTCTCCCCCTCGGCGCGGGGTGATCGTGGCACCCTCGGCCCGCGACTTTCCTCGCCCCCGTGCTCGGTCGCTGCAGGGGGGTTTGGGGACCTGTGGTCCCGGCGCTCCTTGGTTCCCCTTGTCCCCATCCTGGCCCGGCTGGGACGTGCCCAGTTTGGGATCAGCTCCCTTCTCCCGTCCTTGGGCACTGGGAGCCTGACATCCCTCCTGGCGGTCCGGGGCATCCCCAGGGCCGTGGCCACGTATTTCGGAGCCGGGTTGCACCCGCGGTCTGGGCTGGGGCTGCTGCCACCATCATCGCTATGGAGGGGACGCCGCCTCGTGCCGTCCCGCGGGGCAGAGCCAGCTCCCTAAATCCGGCCGAGAAGCCCGAAAGCCGCCTTCTCACCCCGGGGAGAGCCAGGGGGCTGCCGCACTGTGCCCCCCCCCCC
>NW_020448452.1:0-1622 GCF_003343035.1 Apteryx rowi | reverse complement strand
GCCGCGGGGGGGGGTGGGGGGGGCGAGGGGACCCAGGCGTCCGGGCTGCCGGCCGGCGAGCCCCGTGACCCTCCTCTTCCTCTCTCTTTGCCCCAGGACTACCCCAAAAACCGGCACCCCGGCTGGAGCAGGGGCTCGGTGGCCTATCACGCAGGTGAGCGGGGCCCCGCGGCGCGAACCCCAAGGGCGTTTAGAGGCCGGGTGCTGGCGGGTGGGGGGGTCCCCAGTGTCGTGTCCCCCCCCCCATCACCCGGCCAGTCCCGGGGGTGCTGCTCGCCGCCGTCGCGGGCTGCTGGCCCGACCTCCCCGCGGCCCACGGAGGCGTTTTTGTCTCTGTTCTGGTTTCGCTCTCCATCGACGCCGCCGCCGCCGCCGCCGCCCAGGCCGAAATGTCAGTCTGCTGGCGCCCGCCCCGCGCTCGGGGCCGGGGGGGGGGGGGGAAGGGGGGAGAGCGCTGCCCTTCCTCGCCCGGCTCTGCCTCGCCGGACGTCTCCCTTCCCTTAGCTCGGCCCTTCAGCCTCCTCCTCCTCCTCTTCCTGGAAACCCTTCCCCAGCCCTGTCCCCGGCTCGGCGTCGCGGCCCCGGGAGCCAATGCTGCCCCCGCACTGCGTCCTCCCTGCCGGGCAGCGGGTGCCGGGTGGGCGCCGGCCCCCCCCCTCCGTCCGCATCCCGCGGCAGCTTTTCCTCCCTCGCAGATGACGGGAAGATCTTCCACGGCAGCGGTGTGGGGGACCCCTTCGGGCCCCGCTGCTACAAGGGCGACATCATGGGCTGCGGCATCATGTTCCCCCGCGACTACATCCTCGACAGCGAAGGTGCGCGGGGCCTTCGGGGACGGGGGCCATGCCCCGGCTCTGCCCTCCCCGCGAGGGTCCCCCCGCGGCTGAGTCCCCTCTCCGTCGTCCCCCCCCATTTCCAGGTGACAGTGACGACACCTGCGACACGGCCGACGTGAAACCCAAGCCGCGCGGCATCCGGAACGTCATGTACCTGCACCAGGAGGAGGAGGAGGAGGAAGAGGAGGAGGAGGATGACGGCGAGGACATGGAGCAGGAGCACGAAGGCAAGAAGGTGGTGGTAAGAGCTCGGCCGTGGCCCGGGGGGGGGGGGGCACCGTGGTGCTAATCCCCCACCCCGGGGGGGAGGCAACGAAGCCCCCGTTCACCCCCAAATACCCCCGGCTCTGTTTTTCCCCCCCCTCTTCCAGGTGTTCTTCACCCGCAACGGGAAGATCATCGGCAAGAAGGACGCGGTGGTGCCCGCCGGCGGGTACTTCCCCACCGTGGGCATGCTGAGCAGCGGCGAGAAGGTCAAGGTGGACTTGCACCCGCTCAGCGGCTAGGCCGGGGGGGCTGGGGGGGGGATTAAGCGGGCGCCCCGTGGCCCTGCTTGCCCCCCCCCGGTGCCCCCCGCCAACCCCTCGCACTTTAACGCCTCTGCCCCGTGTCCCCCGGCGTTGGGGCTCCCCCTTTTCCCCCTGTGTTATTGTGGGGGGGGGCCAATCCCCCCCCCCCGGGGTCCTCAGTGCCCCTTTGGAAGGGCAGGGTCCCCCCCCAGCTACGGTTACCCCACGGTGCCCCCACCTTGGAGCACGGGGCAGAGTTAAGGGTCCCAATTTGCCC
>NW_020448451.1:13584-14408 GCF_003343035.1 Apteryx rowi | reverse complement strand
GTAGCTATGCCTGAGGCAGTGCCTCCCAGGCTGCTCTTACAGATAAAAGAAAGGAGAAGGTGTTCACCTGCTTTCTTTTAGATGGTCACATAAAGCACAAAGGACTCCTGTCCCAGAGACATTTGCTCTSTGCTTGAAAWGGGSCCTGAGATCATAGGCGTTCAGGATAATTCAGGTTGAAGGGACCACAGGAGGCCTATAGTGCAATGTGCTGCTCAAAGCAGGGTCAGATAGAGGGTCAGAAACCAAAAAATGCTCCTGCCAAAGGAACCTCTGAGCATGATAGAGAAGGAGAAGACAGTAGAGAGTTGACGGGGTGATCCCATGGACAAAAGGGTTTCCTTTTTCCCCTTCTCCAGAGAATGAAATTCTCAGCTCTGCACAAAGAAGAAGCTGGGACACGGACTTTGCCGCTAACATGGAGCTGGAGAATCTTCTGAGTCCCTTAGAGACAGAGGCTGGTGCAAAGGCCACCACCACAATGGCACCAGACCCCCAGGCATGCCTGCCTTGTTGCTGGGCACCCTSCAGYCCCAGSCAGGAGGTTTGCGGGGAACCGAGTGGGGTCTGCAGCCTGCAGCCCTGGCCACCCAGCARGTGTGGTGGGACCCTGCTCCTCTAGATGAGACTGGGCTCTCCTGCATTTCCCCAGTGTGGAGCCTGTGTCCCTTCCAGCTAGGAATASAGCCTGGCAGGGAGGACCAACATGGGAAACACGATCTCTGTTCCAGGGTGTGAAGAGAGAGTGGAGGTCAGAGGGGGATCTGCTCATGCCCTGGGCAGTGATTCCCTCCCTGCAGCCAGGACAGCCCTGCTGATGCCCT
>NW_020448451.1:6248-7217 GCF_003343035.1 Apteryx rowi | reverse complement strand
ACTCTGCCTTCCAGCCCCTTCCTCCTAGAGGATTTGGTTTGGGAGGGACCACCGGAGATCTCCAGGAGCACAATCTGCTCTGAGCTGGGCTAACTTGACGGTTAGATCAGGTTGGTAGGTGCTTTCTCCAGGAGAGTTTTTATAAGATTTCCTGGACCCTACCCCAGTGCTACTCAACTACCATGGTTATTTCTTTATTTTTTCCTTCAACTCATTTGAAATTTCCCTTACTGAATCTTCTCCTTGTTGTCTCTTCTCCTTGTTGTCTCTTGTCCTTTCCTCCCCTTGGGCCCCAGCCAGRTCATCCCACCAACTTTGACTGAGGACAATCACAGACTCACCTCCAAGCACAGCCTTGCTGGGATCTGCTGGGACCACACAAGCAGTCTGTGGAGGCCAGCTCCAAGCAGAGCTATGCACTGCAGGTCCCTACATGGTCTCAAAGGAGAACGTATGGAGACATAACATGATYCAGGGCAGAGCCTGTGGGGTGATGCCAGGGCAGAGCSAAAGGAAGCTGGCATGAGAAGAGAAGCCCTCCAGCAGCTCCTCTCCACACCTGGGCAGGCAGTTATGCACCCGGCAGTGCTCCTGAGAGAGGATGGTGACACAGGACGGGGGGCACAGTGCAGTGCTKRKCACSRACCATCTGTGCTGGGTCTGGGAGTCCTGGCAGGTGGTGCTGGTGGCTGTAGCCCTTGAGAAACCCCCAATCCTGCTAGCAGCAGTGAGTCCCCTCCATGACTGTCAGGAGCTTCTGGAGTGTCGGGGCTCCCATCAGCACTCATCCCTCCACTGGTCCAGCCCTGCTACCCTCCGTGTGACTCCACAGCCCCCCTGTGCAGGCACCGCACAGGACAGGGTGCATTCTGGGGTGGGGAAACATACTCCCAGCATGGTCCCCATGACAGCCCTTGCTGCCCCATACCCCATGGCCCTCCTGCCTGGCAGCCTCCCACCAGTCCCCAG
>NW_020448451.1:2280-4055 GCF_003343035.1 Apteryx rowi | reverse complement strand
TGTAGAAGGGCTTTTCAGCATCTTCACTCTGAATTCTAAAGAATGAGGTTTGAGGAAGAGAGTTTCAGGGATTTTTTATTTTCTTTGAGATGGTCTTGTGACCCCTGGGGAGTGTTCCTCWAAGGTAGAAATCCTTGGAATTTCTACTGTGAATCCTGAGAGAAAAACATCCACCGTCCCTTCTTCCAGAGTGAGGACAGCTAGTCTGTCTATTAGTCTCATTCCCAGCTGCCTTGTGCTTGCCACTATTGGACCTGGAGGATGATCTGTTGCCCTAGAAAGAAACCAGCCCCTGCTGACAGCACACAAGTCCAGTTTCAAAGTGCACTGCTCCAAAATTCTCACCCTTTCTCCAGGCACCTGAGGGAGCTCTCCACACTCTCCTTCTAGACAAGGACACACAGAGCTCTTTGCAGATGCCCACATACAGCCTCCCACCACCAGCTCCTTACTCTCAGCATCTCTGCACCTTCCTCATGGGGCTCTCAGATATCAAAGAGATGCTATGAGAAAGCAGTGCCTTTCTAGAGGGCAGCACACAGCCTGGCAGGACACGACAGGGAAATGGTCAAAGGACTGTTAGGACTGGAAATGGGTTCTCTCTAAGGGAGAGTCAGCTCATTTCCCAGCCCCACGGACTGCATTTTCTGGAGCTCCACAAGTCAGAAGGGGGCTGGGGCAACCTCATTCCCATGCAGACCCCTCTGCTGCACAACTTGCAGCATCAATGTCTGAACTGCAGCTGAAAACACCCAACAACAGAAAAGCCCAAAATAAGAACAGAAGCAGCATGGACAAGAGGAGAAACAAGGAGCAACACCATGATCCTGCTGCCAAGGGAGGCAAGGAGAGAGACAGAGAGGCATTCTGGAAAGCCTTCCCCTTACCCAGCTGGGCATACCACCTYACAGACGGCAACATTGCAGGACATTCTTTCTCAGCCCCTTTTTCAGGAAGCATGAAATGGGCCCAGAGCAGGAGAGATGCCCCTCTCCTCTGCCAGAGGTCTGGCTGCAGAGGAGGTGGCTCATGCCCTGCAGTTCCCTCTCATTCCCTGCCCATCTCTGCTGCCTGGAGCTGTCCCTGCTGGCAGCTCTTTCTCTGTCACAACATCTTATCCCGGTCAGTGCTCACAGATACCATCCCACCCTCTTTGTGCTCAGTTCTGCCCTACAGAAACCTCCCRSAYCAGGGCACTGTCTAGGGGCATCTCTGTGCATGCACATCCTAAGGARCAKGTCACATAAACTCCTAAGAGGCCACAAAGGTGATGTTGMTGCTCTCTATAGGCTAAGGTGGGGATGAAGTGGCTTCCTGAGGTTTCTCACWGACCTGTTAATCTCTGAGAGTGAAAGGTTAGGACTCCCACTTCCTTGACAAAACAGAAACCTCGTTCCTTCATTCTCCCTGTCAAAATTAGGAAACTGAAAGTGCAGACACCTGAAGGAAAGCTCCTTCCCTTTGAAGCAGCCCTTCTCTTGATCTCCTCTTGAAAAGACCCCTTGCACATATCCTGTTCAAGAGCTAGAGCTGTGAGCAACAGTGACCCACGCAGCACCCTCTCAGCAGGAGAATGAACCTGCCCTTCTGGGGGTCTCTCCTCTCTCCTAGAGGTTCTCCCCGTAGTGCTGTGGGGAGCTCCCCGGGCAGGCTGAGGGCTGACCCTCGCAGGCAGCAGAGTCACTGCCCCRGGCACACAGCACCCTGCGGCACAGCGACACTGCTCTGAATCACAGACCTGCACAGACCTGTGTGTGCTCCCTGGCTTCACACCC
>NW_020448451.1:0-1112 GCF_003343035.1 Apteryx rowi | reverse complement strand
ATGGAGCAACTGGGAGACCCACATCCTTCTAGAGCGTGAGGTGGGGACCAGCTGGAGAATTCCCTTGGCCATCTCAGATGACACTAGATGCCCACTACTGTTAGAGCACCCCTCACTATGATGCTGAGACACATGGAGATGCCTACAGTGCAAACTGCTAATGTAATTCAGGGCACACACTTGGTGTAATGACATAGAAATCGGCTGGCAGGGCCATGTCGGATGCCTGGGGTTTCTAGCACAACCGCATGGATGGGACCTATGGGAAAACCATGCCCCTTTGGAGTGGTTGCTGGGCAGACAACCCAGGTTATCTCAGGCCTTCCTACCTGTGCCTAGACACCTGAATCCCACCACTGCCTTTAGGGAAAGACCATCCCGACTGCATTCAAGCGTGCTGCATAAATGGGAGGCACATCACACCAAGGTCTCTGCTCTAGTCTCTGCACTCTCAAACCCTTCTTGCTCCTCTCTGCCTGAACCGCTTCTCAAACCGGGATGATATGSACCAGGACTGTGCTAATGATGACCTCAGGGTGGCTTGATCACAGGCTGCCCAGGCCCAGGGACTTCTTCAGTGGCACCTTGTCCTGCCTGGAGATCGGTTCACCTCTGTCACAGGCCCCAGGCTGCTACAAGCCCTTTCCTGCCTGGGCTGCACAACCCAGTTCTGTTTCTCCCTGGCCTTGGGCACTGCAGGCTTTGCTCTCAGTGGGAACATCCTTGCACCATTACATTGCCACCTGCTATCTGTGCCAGCATGGCTCTGCTCTGAAGTGGGGCCATTGCACACACAGTGTCTTTGGCTCTTGGTAACAGGTTTCACCACAACCAGTCTGCTCTCTGTGCCACAGCTGATGCTCTTCAGCCMAAATATATGCAAATGCATGCAGCCTGGGGTAGAAGCAGGATCAGATGGAGATGTACAAGCTTTAACAGGTGTGAAACATCACTGGAATGATTGAGTTGTGGGGGGATCACTCACATTACTGGAGGGCAAGGCTTGTAGGGTACAATGTCTTCAGGAGAGMCTGTCAGAGAAGATGAGGAGGGAGGATGCMTTTTGTGTGAAGGGGCAGCTCAGATGTGTGGTAAATGTCCTTTACCTAGAC
>NW_020448450.1:3159-8688 GCF_003343035.1 Apteryx rowi | reverse complement strand
GCGCCGTGGCCGCCGCCGTCGACATCGTCGCCGGCTGCGGCCTCCTGCCTGACATCCGCGGCGACCTGCTGCCGCCGTAGCCGTGGTGGCGCGTCCACCTGGCCTGTGACAACCTCTGTGCCGCGGCAGGCGTTGTCACCCACCACAGCCTGACCGACCTACGTGGTGACCTGCTGCCAGTGTAGCTGCGGTGGCACATCCGCCGGGCCTGTGACAACCTCCATGCCGCGGCTGATGTTGTCACCAGCTGTGGCCTCCTGCTCGATGTCTGTGGGGACTTGCCGCCGGTGTAGCTGCGGTGGCACGTCCACCCGGCCCGTGATGACCTCCATGCCGCGGCTGATGTTGTCACCAGCTGTGGCCTCCTGCTCGATGTCTGTGGGGACTTGCCGCTGGTGTAGCTGCGGTGGCACGTCCACCTGGCCCGTGATGACCTCCATGCCGCGGCTGATGTTGTCACCAGCTGTGGCCTCCTGCTCAATGTCCGTGGGGACTTGCCGCCGGTGTAGCTGTGGTGGCACGTCCACCTGGCCCGTGATGACCTCCATGCCGTGGCTGATGTTGTCACCAGCGGCGGCCTCCTGCCCAACACACATGGTAACTTGCTGCGGGTGTAGCCGTGGTGTCCCTGTCACCACACTGCCACTCCAGCGCTGCATCCGCATAGCCCATGATGACTTCCGGGCCGTGGCTGATGTTGTCACCAGCTGTGGCCTCCTGCTCGACGTCCGTGGTGACTTGCCGCTGGTGTAGTCACAGTGTCACTGACCCCAGACTGCCACTTTGGTGCCTCATGCCGTGACTGTGACACCCTCCATGCCGTGGCTGACTGTCACCAGCTGCCATCTCCTGCCCAGTGAAGGTGGTGACTTGCTGCCGGTGTAGCCGCGGTGTCACCATCACCAGACGGTGGCTCTGGCGTCTGCTCCCCCACCCCAAACCTCACTTTTTTTCCTGTTTTTTTTGCCCCGCTCGAGGGCTTTATTTAAACTCGGTGGAAAATAAAGCCCGGCCGGGAGGACGCCGGTGGTGGCACCTGCTGCAGCGCGGGGGTGAACGTGGCTCTGGTTCCCGCTGGGGCGCTGGAGGTGGCAGGGGGATGGAAACAGGTGACGGGGGGACGGAAACGGGTGACGGGGGGGGGGGAACAGCTTTATTGGAGTGTGGTGGGGGTCTGGGGAGGGGTCTTGGGGCACCCTGGGGTGCAGAGCACGTCACCAGCACAGCTGGTGGCACCTGTGTTGTGGTGGTCCTTGAGCTTGCTGGTGGCCCAGGGGACGCTGTGGGAGATGGCGGTGGCATGTCACGGTCCCCCTGTCCCCTCTGGCCCTGGCAATGTCCTCTCTGTCCCCAGGCCCTGGCCGGGTGCCCTCTGTCACCATCCCCTCCATGTCCTGTGGCCCTGGCAGTGTCCCCAGTGTGTCCCCAAGCCCTGGCCACTCCTCTGTCCCGAGCCCAGGGCCACCTCTGTGCCATCCTTCCAGCTGGGTCACATGTCCCTGTCCCCAGCCCCTTCGGCCCCATCCCGGTGCCCCCCACCACCACGCTCTTCCTCCCGCCGCGTCCCCGGTCCCACGGCCATCGTCCCCCCACGCAAAGCTCGGCACCGCGGGGGCCACACGGAAGGTTTATTTACAACAGGCATCGCTCACCGCGCGCCCGGGGACACCCGGCGGGGCCACCCCGGGGTGGGGAGCAGCTCAGCCCCCCCCCCCCTTTTTCCAAGGGCTCCAAGGGCCTGGAATCCTCTGCCGGGAGGGGCCGGGGGGTTACGTGCGGGTGTCCAGGTTGTTCATGTACTCCTGCAGCGCCTGCAGCCGGGCGTCGATCTCCGACAGGTCGGCCGCTGGCTCCTCGTACAGGTTCTCTGCGGGAGACGGAGGAAGCGGATCGGCAAAGAGCCTCCGGGGGGGGGGGGGAGCTCGCGCGGTGCCGAAACGGCCCCCGTCCCGGCCTCACCTTTCCCCGCGCGCCGGCCCGAGCCGGGTGTGCCAGCTGAGTGTTTCCTGTGCCCGGCAGGCGCCCGAGGAGCCTGGAAGGGGACGCGGGAGGTGAGCGGCGCCCGGCGGGAAGCGGAGAGGGGGCCCAGGAGTCCCCCCATCCCGCTTCCCGCTCCTCACGGCACCGGAGAGCCGCTCACCGAGCTGGGGCCATTCCAGGACGAGGAGCTCAAGGGTTTCCTGCCCCGCGCCGCTCTCCTCCTGCCCCTGCGGGAAAGAGGGAAGCGCGGCTCAGTCCTCCCGCCGGCTCGGGAGGGGGCCCAGGCGTCCGGCCCTCCGCCGCGCTCGTTACCTGAGGGGCACGGGCTCCGAGTACTCATCCGCCTCGCTGCCCGAGCTCAGCGCCGAGCGCCGGCTCTGGATACTTTCCGCTGCGGAGAGAGGGGGCAGGAGCTCAGGGGACGAGCGGCGCCGGGTGCCCCTGTTCGCCGTGGGTCGCGCGGCACCCGGCGACTCACCCGACGAGCTGCGCCCGCGGCTCCTCCCCGGGCTGTCGCCGCCGCCGCCGCAAGCTGAAACGCCGCCGGCCCCTCGCCGCGGCCGCCGCTGGCTGCACCCGAGGGAGACGGCAGTGAGGGGGGGGGGGGAAGCTCTTCCGCGTCGCGGTGCGGGCGGTCAAGAGGCTCGGGGGGGCGGTTGCGGCTCGGAAACGGGGCAGAACGGAGGATTTGGGGGCTGCCTCCGAGCACCGTGACCAGTGGCCGACGCCTCCCACGCGGGGTGGGGGGGGCCACGACTTACTTTTTCAGCTCGGCCTCTTTCTGTTTCCGCTCCTTGGCCTTCACGAAGGCGGTGGGGTCGAAGCGCGGCGGCCGGGAGCCTGGCGGAGAGGAGACGGGGTCGAGGGGGGAGCCGTGGCCGCCCCCCTCCTCCGCGCGCCCTCCGCCGCCCCGGCCCCTCACCTGCGGGCGAGGGGGAGCAGCGCGGCGGGCGGCTCTGGCTCCCGCCGCGGCTCTCTCCGGAGACGGAGCGCTGGCGAGGGGGCGGCCAGGCCCCGGAGCGCTCGCCGGAGCTGGAGCGCGGCTCCTCGCGGGCTTTGCCGCGCCCGACGGCGCGGGGGGCGGCCGAGCGGCTCTGCGGCGCCGCACCGGTGGGCGTCGAACGCCTGCGGAGAGCGAAGGCAGCGGTGAGAGGGCGGCCAAGGGGGGGGGGGGCAGGGGGACACCCCACCTGCCCCCCCCCGCGCCCGTCCCCACCCCTGAAGGGCGTCAGGGCAGCGCTGGGGGAACACGGCCGCGCCGCTCTCCCTGCCTCCGGGCGGCCTGGAGACTCTTGGCCCCCCACAAAACCCCTCGTTTTGCTCCCCGAAGGTCTCGCGGCTCCGTCCTGTGAAGCTACGCGCTCCCTTCCTCCCCCGGGGGGGCTGGGGGGGCCCCCGGAAGCAGCAAAGGGGCCGGCTGAGGGGGCGACTCACCCCCTCTTGTACAAGGCCAGCTCGGCGGTGAGGCTCTTGACGCGGATCCGCAGGGTCCTCTCCGACGCCTTCACCTCCGCCAGCTAAGGAAGAGGAAAGATTGGCTCAGCCGGCTCACGTCGGAGCCGGCAGAGCCCACCCCGCGCCTCCTGCCCCCGGCGGGCTCTCGGGGGCCGTTAAGCCCCCGCCGCGCCGTTAAATGCTGCCGGAGGGGAGCGGGGGCAGCCCCACCTCGCTGGCCAGCTGCCGGTTCTCCTGCAGGCGCTTGCTGGCCACTCGCTGGTGCTTGGTTTTCTCGCGCAGCAGCTCGTCCTCGAGGCTCTGCACGATCTTCTTCAGCGCCTTCACCTCCTTGGCGGCGCAGCTCCTGGCGACCAGGCGCATCTCCTCCTGCAGGCCCAGCACCGCCGACTCCACCGCCTGCTTCTCCTCCAGCGTCCGCTGCAGCCTGCCCCGGGCACACGGGCTCGGGTGAGGGCCGGGGAGCTGCCCCCGGCTCGGCGCTGCCTGGGCGAACGGCGTTTTCCACGCGGAGCGGCCTCCAGAGCCGCTCCGCCACATCCCGGAGGAAAGGGGAAAAGGAAACTTGTCTCTGCGCCCTTAGGGAAAGCAGCAGAGCTCCCGGCGACGCCAAATCGGCAGTTCCGAGCCGTGTTTTGCCCCATTTTGGGCACTTCTCTGCGAGCTGGGGCAAAAGCCGGGGTGTCTTCTGGTTCCCTCCTCCCACTCCAACAGTGGGAGCAGGAATAGGGGCCCAGGCGTCCTAGCCTCGCACCAGCAGGCCCCAGCTCTCTCCCACCTCGCCATGGAGTCGAGTACCGGCTCCGAAATGGACCCGCAGCCGAGCACTGAGGCACGGAGCCAAGCGCGGGCAGGCGAGGAAGCGGGGCGAGGGGATCCCACCCTCGCCGCCATGTCCCCCGCTCACTCATCCCGCAGCCGTCGGATCTCAGCGTCCCGGAAATCCTTGCCGGGCCTGGCCTTTAGCAGGGCCAGCTCCTCCTTGAGCTCCCGGATCACCTTCTGCAGCGCCACGGGGTCGGGTTTGCCCACGTAGGGCAGGGGCAGCGGGTAGTGGATCCTGCGGAGGGCGGCGGCGGTGAGGAGGGGCGTCCGCAGCATCGGCATCGGCCCGGCCGCGTCCCCGGCACCCCGGCGCCGTTACCTGTCGAACTCCACGGAGTAGATGAGGATGAGGTAGCGCTTGGAGCTGAGCGGGGAGGCCTTGGCGGCGGAGGGCGGGTGCCGGGGGCCCATCCCGACCTTCCTGCTGCGCAGGGCCTCCAGGTCGGTGTAGGTGAGCAGGTCCAGGCTGACGGACTCGCTGCTCTGGGGAGGGGGCAGGCGGCGGCGCGGTGGGACCCCGGCGCCCCCCCCACCCGTGGCGCCGCGCCGAGGAGACGCCTCACGCCCCCCCGCAAGGCCGCGCGCCACGAGCGCTGCCGGCCTCACCTGCGTCAGCGCTGACTCCAGCATGCTGCAAAATATCCCAAACTGCTTGAAGTTGCCCGTCTTGTGCGTTAGGTCTTCGATGACTGGGAGGAAAAGGGAAGAATCATCGGTCAGCAAACGTCTGAGGTGAAGCCAGGTCCTGAACTCACCCGAAGTTCTGCGCTAGCCACCTTTACCCGCGCGAAGCCTTGCTCTAAGCACCGCATCCCGCTCCGCTTTCGGAGCGAGGGGTGGGAACACTCCCCCTGCGCCCCTCGGCTGCTCTCCGCTGCCAGCCAGGAGGGAACGTGGGCCCCGCGCGTCCCCCCCCCCCCGGCAGCACTCACAGGCGGCGTCGAACTCCCCCCTCCACTGGTCCGTGGTGAGCCGGTCCTCCACCTCCACCTCGAGCGCGTCGCCGTTCACCGCCATGCGCACGGCGTGCTCGCCGCCCCGAAACACGCAGTCGGCCTGCAGGCACTGCAGCTTCGCCATGGCCCGGCTCGCCCCGGGCGTCCTGCAGACACCGGCGTGCTCAGGGGCTGCCGGGGGGGCGCAGCACCGGAGCTGGGGTGTTGCTGGGGAGAAGCCAGTGGCCTGGCGTTTTGGGAGGGGTGCGGGAGCAGCCCAGGCATCCTGCAGCAAGGCGGAGGGGGAAGCCCAGGGAAAAGCAGGGGGAGCAGG
>NW_020448450.1:0-2691 GCF_003343035.1 Apteryx rowi | reverse complement strand
ACCCAGTGCTTTGCGGGGGGTCACCGATGTGGGGAGACCCCCGAGACAGGCCGTGGGGACAGACCCACGGAGGGAGGGGGGGGGGGTCGGGATCCCGGTCCCGGTCCCGGTCCCGGGTCCGGTCCCGGTCACTCACCGCCCGCCCGCCCCGCTCCTCAGTCGCCTCAGCCGCCGCCCCGCCTACGGCGGCCCCCACCTCCACCCCCCATTGGCCGGCCACCAACCGCTTCCGCCATCTCATTGGCTCCCGTCGCTGCCTGTCACCCCCGACGCATCACCCCCCCGCCTCCTTCCTGGCGTCGGTTAACGGCCGCCCCCTCCCGCCCCGCGCACCAGCCTCCAGCTGCTATTGGCTTCCAGGCCGTGCCCCACCCCCGCCTGCGCGGAGACAATTGGTTGCTGCTATTGTCAGTCATCCGCTTTCAGCGGGGGAGGGGGAGCGCGGAGGGGCGTCTCGCGCCTCTGAGGCGCCGCCGGGTGGGCGCCGCGCGCGCTGCAGGAGGAGCAGGGGAGCCGCAGGTTCGATCCCGGGGCCGGGAAGAACCCGCCCCCACCCCCAGTGACACCGCAGGCCCCGCCCCTCCCATTGATAACTCTGAGGCCCCGCCCCCTCCCCATTGATAACGCCGGGTCCCCCCTCCCCATTGATAATGCCGATCCCCGCCCCTCGGCCCTTCATAAACTCCAGGCAGCACCCCGGCCCCATTGATAACTCCGAGGCCCATTCATGCCCTAATGGGGGTGGGGGACACAGTCAGCAAACAGACAGACCCCAGGACGCAGCTGAACCTCGAAACAGATTTATTAACCAGGACAGGCTGGGGAGGGGGAGGGGCAGGACCGCCCCTCACCCCTCCGACTCGACCCTCTCCCCAAGGCCCCTGAACCCCCAATCTTCCCCCACCCCCCCCCCCGGGCTCAGCATCCAGGGCTGCCCCCCACCCATGCACAAGCTCCCCCCAAAAGGGGGCTGAAATTCCCCTGAAACGCAGAATTCTCCCCAAAACCCAGCTGGGGGGGGTTACCCCCCAAAATGCAAAATATTCCCCTGAAATGGGGCTGGGATGGAAAAGCCTCCCCAAATGCAGAGGACTCCCCAAGAGGGGCTTGGGGAAGGGGGAAGTAGCTCCCTGAAACTCCAAATACCACCCTCAAAACACACAGTGGCCCCCCAAAAAGTAAAACACCTCCCCAAAATGGGAGCGGGTGAATCCCCACCCCAACAGGCCTCAAACCTCCCTGCCCTCCCCCCCACCCCCATTGTGCTCTTTCTCACAGGAGCATGTCTGTCTGTCTGTGGGTCTGTCCGTGGGTCAGTCCTTGGGTCAGTGGGTTTCTCTGTGGGTCAGTGGACCTGTCCGTGGGTCCATGGGATCATCTATGGGTCCATCTGTGGGTCACTGGGTTTCTCCGTGGGTCCATCCATGGGTCAGTGGGTCCATCTGTGGGCCAGTGAGTCTGTCCATGGATCCCTGGATCTGTCTGTGGGTCCATCCATAGATCTGTGGGTCTGTCCATGGGTCCATGGGTCCGTCTGTGGGTCCATCCATGGGTCAGTGGGTCTGTCTGTGGCTCAGTGGGTCCATCCGTGGGTCAGTGGGTCCGTCCATATGTTTGTCCATGGATCCATGGGTCTGTCTGTGGGTCCATCCATGGCTCAGTGGGTCCATCCATGGGTCAGTGGGTCTGTCCGTGGGTCTGTGGGTCCATTCATGCATCCATGGGTCCATCTGTGTGCCCATCCATGGGTCAGTGGGTCCGTCTGTCGGTCCATGGGTCCATCCGTGGGTCCCTTCACACGTCTGTGGCTCCATCCATGGGCCCATCCATGGGTCAGTGGGTCCATCCATGGGTCCGTGGGTCCCTTCACGCGTCCACGGCTCCATCTGTGGTCCCACCTACGGCGCAGCGAGTCCATCCACGGGTCCGTGGGTCCCTTCACGCATCCGTGGCTCCGTCCGTGGGCCCAGCGTGGGGCCGGGGGCGGCTCAGGGCCGCAGGGGGCGGCCGGCGGCGTTGCGGTGGCCGTGGGGGGTGGGCGCGCGGGGTGCCGGGTTGAGGGGGCAGTGGCGCAGCGTGTGGGCGGCGGCGGCGGTGGCCCCGCACAGCGGGCACACGTAGCGCCGCAGCACGGGGCAGGTGACGGCGCCGTCGGGGCCCCGCAGCGCGTGCGAGCCGTGCACCCGCCGCGACTCCCCGTTGCGCCGGCAGAAGCTGCAGCCCCTGGCGTCCCGCCGCCCGCCGCCCGCCGGCCACCTCCTCGGGGACGCCGCGGGGACCGCCAGTGGCGCCGTGGGGACCGCTGGTGGCGCCGTGGGCACCCTTGGTGGCACCTGGGGGACTGCCAGCATCGCTGACGGCCCTGCAGACATCCTCGGTGGCACCTTGAGGACCGTTGATGGCACCGTTGATGGCATGTCAGGCATCCTTGGGGACGCCGTGGGGACCGTCGATGGCACCGAAGGGACCACTGATGGCGTGTCAGACATCCTTGGTGGCACCTTGGGGACTGCCAACATTGCTGATGGCACACCAGGCATCCTTGGTGGCACCGTGGGGACCGCTGATGGCCCTGCAGACGTCCTCGGTGGCACCGTGGGGACCGCTGATGGCCCCATGGGGACCGCTGACGGCCCCGCGGACATGCTCGGTGGCACCGCGGGCCCCACCACCGGCCCCGCGGGACCTGCC
>NW_020448449.1:0-8710 GCF_003343035.1 Apteryx rowi | reverse complement strand
GTCGAGGAGGGAGAGGCTGAGGAGGAAGAAGTACATGGGGGTGTGGAGGTGGTGGTCACAGGCTATGGCTGTGATGATGAGGCTGTTGCCCAGAAGGGCAGCCAGGTAGATGCCCAGGAAGAGCGAGAAGTGCAAGAGCTGCAGCTCCCGCGTGTCYGCAAATGCCAGGAGGAGGAACTCATTGAGGGAACTGCTGTTGGACATTTGCTCCTTTAGGGCACAGGGGGACTGTCTGATGAAGAAGACACATTAAGTTAGGACAGACTTCTCTGAGCAAATCTTTCTCATAATCTCCCCCAAACACACACACATTGCCGCTCCCCATCTCAGCAGCACCCTTGTTGAGCTCCATGGCTTGAGCTCTGGTTTGTGCTGGCTGAGTTTGCCATGAGGAGCAGGGGCATCTGCCCGTGGGCTTCAGAGGAATCAGCCCCTGACCTACAGCAGTGCATATGATGGAACTGGGGTGACTAAAATTTATATTCCCAGTTCCAGTCAGATTTCATCCACCCATAATGTTGAAGCGATCTTCATTGCCAGTTATACATAATGTGGGTTCATTAATAGTTTTAAGGCTTCTTTTGTTTCCTTTAGCTTCTGTTTAGCTTTTGTTTTCTTTAGCTTCTTTTTGTTTTCTTTAGCTGACTCTGTCACACCTGAGGAGGATTCCTGGAGGTATTCCTTCAGCATTGCTGCTGCACTCAGAGTGACCAGCTGTGATTCCAGAGAGGCAAAAGGATTCACTCTGGCTTTAGCACAGAGGGAGCAGAGCTGGCCTGTCCATCTGCCTTCTTCACAGCTGCCCTGTGCTCGCACCTTGGAGGTGGTGGACAGTTGCACTCGTGTTACCAGAAAAAGAAACGACACTGCAGAGAGCAGAGGAATCCACTTGCAAAGTGCCCATCAGCACTCTTTCTGAGGGGATGTGAGGCAGGTCTCAGCCYTCCCCTTCTAGCCAGCAACACATCGGGCTCCTTCCAGCTGCCCACATCCAGCCTCCCAGCAGCATGTCTCAGYGTGGCCTCAGTATCTAGGTGGATTCTCCCTGGGGCAGCTAGATAACATGCAGCTGCAATGGGAGGGCTGTGTCCTTCTGGAGGGCAGCTTGCAGCCCAGCCAGACACCCCAGGGAAATGGCAGAATGTCCTAAGGATGAGGTGTCCTGATGAGAGAGTTGGCTCATTGCCAGCCCCCCACACTGCATTGCCCAGAGACCCACAGCTTAGAGGGGCACTTGAGCACCTCACTGTCAAGGACATTTCTGCAATGCAGGACCCGCAGGGTCAGTGTCTAAACTACATCAGGAAACCCCCCTGCCCAGAGAGTCCAAGTGGAAGGACGAGGGCAGCATGGGCAGGTGGGAAACATGGAGCAATACCATGATATTTGTGCCCAGGGAGGCAGGGCCAGGGAGGGGCAGAGGGACACTCAGGAGTGTCTCCTCTCCTGGATGCCTGGCTGCTGAGGAAATGACTCCTGCCCTGGACCCCCAGCCTTGAGAGTAGAGGGCTGTGCTGGCTGGGAGAGAGGAGGCGTTGGAGTTGACAGTTTCCTCTCACACTTTGAGCTTGACTGCTGTCTGGAGTCATCCCTGCGGGGAGCTGTTTCTTTGTCCCCATGTCTTTGTTATGTCATGTCATGTTTCTTTGTCCCCCCTGTCAGTGCTCACAGACCCCCTCCCACCCACTGGGCACTCAGCTCTGCCCTGCAGAAACCTCCTGGGGCAGGACACTGCCCAAGGCACCTCCGTGTTTGCAGGTGCTACAGAGCAGGTGAGACAAACCTTACTGAGGCTGGAAAGGTGATGCTGGTTCTGTCCTTAGTCTGAGGGGTGGATGAAGGCATTTGCTGAGTCCTTCCCAGAAGTGTTCCTCTCTCAGTGTCACTCTTTTGGTGCCTCCGTCCCCTGTCTAAACCTGACAGATCCAATCCCATTTCACCCCACCCAAAGAGAAGAAAACTGAAAGCACAGACTCATGACAGCTCCTTCCCTTTCTTTTATCCCCTGCCTTGACCTTCCTTTTGGAAAATCTCATCCAGAAATGTCCTGGGAGTGAGCTGGAGGTATGAGCAGCCCTGATCCATGCAGCACCCTCTTGACAGTGTGCTCAGCCTGCCCTGCCGGGGTTCTCTCCTACCACCCACAGCTTCTCCCCACAGCACTGTGGGGAGTTCTCTGGGCAGGCTGAGTGCTGACACTCACAGGCGGCAGAGTCTCTGCTGCAGGCACACAGCACCCTGGGGCACAGGGACAGTGCTCTGAATTACAGCACCGGGCAGACCTGTGCGCACTCCCTGGCTTCACACCCATGCAGTGTCCCTGGGAGAAGGTAGCAGGATGACCTGTCCCTGTGACAAGTGTGGCAGGGAATCCCTGCTCTGAAGCATCTCGTCCTCCTCTGCAAAGGAGAAATTGATAGAGTGATCCTTAAAAATACAATTGTGTGACCGGATAGGTTTCAAGACCTTGCCAGGAACATCGGTAGCATTGCCCTGTAGCCAGAGACTTACCGTGTCAAGGACTGTGAAGATTTCTTGAATAATGAGCTCTCCTCTGTCCTCCCACTCCACACTGCCTTTCACTTCTTATCTCATGTCCACAGCAGCATGCAGTGCCTGGAGCCCTGCTGCTCTTTGCAGAGGAGCTGCTCCTGCACAGAGCTGTCTCTCGGCAGTGCTGCCCGGTTGCCATGACCTCCCTCCATTCCAGGAGTCTGACCCTGCACAAGAGCAGAGGCCCAGCTGAGCTCATGATTTTCTCTGTCCCTTGTGCTCCCTCCTCCTGGGAAATATTCACTGACGTAGACTAAAATAATCAGCTATTGTCCTTTTCTAAAGAGTGGAGAGAGACTGATTCCAGCATTGCAATTTATTTCATCAGAGGATGCTTATCTATGATAGGTGGAAATGTCCCCCTCTGGAAGCCCCTATTCCCATCTCTTAACTAGGCAGGACACCTAGATGGGGACAAGAAGGAAGTTCATTGACACATAGTTCAGGTGTTGATTCAGATGAGTCAGTCTGGGCTTCCAGGGTGCTTTAGAAGGCCCTGGGCTGGAGTGGGATTCAGATCCTTCCCATGAGCTCCATAAAAGACACAAAGGCAGTGGGATTCTCCTTGTCCAGGCAGACGTGAGCACAGCATGGATGTCTGCATGCAAGTCTGTGCTCCCATTATAATCACTGGAGATGGAGGGTTGGAACACCTGCTGACATTGGAAGAGACAGAGGTGGTCAAAGGCATGTGTCAGTGTCTGCTTGCTCTGATGGAGCACGTGTGACGCCTACATCCTTCTAGAGCATGAGGTGGGGGCCAGGCAGGGAATTGCCTTGGCCACCTGCAATGATACTAGATTCCCCCTGCGACCAGAGCTCCACTCACTAGGAAGCTGAAACACATGCAGATCCCAACATTGCAAACAGTTGATGTCATCCAGTGCAGGCACTTGATTGAGTGACATAGAAATAGGCCTGCAGGGCCATGTCGGATGCCTGGGGGGTCCAGCACAACCATGTGTCTCTAGAAGATAGATACACGATGGGACCTCTAGGAAAACCATGCCCCTTTGGAGTGGTTGCTGGGCAAGAGCCCCAGGGCAACTCTGGTTTCCTACCTGTTCCCAAACAACTGGATCCCACCACTGCCTTTAGGCCTAGGCCTTCCGATCTACAGCCAAGTGTGCTTCATAAATGGGAGAGGCACATCCCAGCAAGGTCTCTGCTCTAGTCTCTGCACCCTTAAAACCTTCTAGCTTTGCTCCCCCTGAACCTCTTCTCATCACCAGATGATATGAAGAAGCACTGGGTTAATGATGACCTCAGGGTGCCTGGATCACAGGCTACAGAGGTCCAGAGACTTCTTCAGTGGCACCTTGTCTTGCCTGGAGACCAGTTCACCTCTGTCACAGGCCCAACGGTGCCACAGAGTCAGCTCGGGCAGCCAACCCCTCTCCTGTCAGGTCTGCACAGCCCAACTCTGTTTCTGCCTGGCCTTGGGCACTGCAGGGTTTGCTCTCTTAGTGGCAACCTCATTCCACCATTACATTGTCACCTGCTATCTACACGAGCATGTCTCTGCTCGGAAGTGGGGCCAATGCACAGACAGTGTCCTTGGCCATTGGTAACAGGTTTCATCATGACCAGTCTGTTCTCTCCGCCATAGCTGATGCTCTGCAACCCAAATACATGCAAATGCATGCAGCCTAGGGCACAGCCAAGAGCACAAGCTGTCACAGGACTGCAACACTGTTGGAATAACTGAGATGTGCTGGGACCACTCACACAACTGGAGGGCTGCGCTGGTAGGGTTCAAGCTCTTCAGGAGAGGCTGTCAGGGAAGATGAGCAGGGGGCATGCCCTTTGTATGGAGGGCAGCTTGGATGTGTGGAGCGCTTCCATGGGAGAGGCAAGGGTTTGGGTGGGTGCTTGTGGGTGAGCATCAGAGTCAGGGTGACATTGTGATGGGAGCTACACACCACCCAGTCAGGGTGAGAAGGTGGATGCAGTCTCCTTTAAGCAACGTGAGCAAGTCCGTGGATCAGAGGCCCTGGTTCTTGTAAGGGGGACTTTAATCTTTCTGACATTAATGAAAGGAGAAACAGCGGGGTGCAAGCAGTGCAGAAGGTTTCTGGAGGGCATCAAGAATAACTTCTTAGCACAGCTGCATGATGAGCCAGTACTCATGATGTCTTCTTGTATCTGGAAATTTCGAAAAGAGAGGAACTGATCAGGGGTGGGATAGTCCGTGTCACACTTTCCTACAGTGATTATGAAAAAGTAGAGTTCCATATCCTGAAGGGAGTGAGGAAGGACAGTAGTGGAGCACAGACCCTGGACTTCAGAGTAACAAGCTTTGGCCTGTTCGAGGGACTGGTGGGGGATCCCATGGGAGGCAGCTCTGAAGGGCCCAGGTGCTCCTGAAAGCCAGCAGGTCTTTAAGGACAGCACCTGCTAAGCACAAAAATGGTCCATCCTGATACCCAGTAAAACTTGCAGACAGCTCAGGAGATCGGCTTGGCTACACTGGGAGCTCCAGGGCAATAAGGCAGCATACCAGAAGCGGGAGGAGGGAGATGCTGCAATGGAGAAATTCAGAAATATTGTCCAGCGAAGCAGGGATGGTCTTAGGGATGTCAAAGCTCTACTAGGATTGACACTTGCAGGGGATGTCAAGGGCATGAAGAAGAGCTGCTACTGCTTCAGTTACAGTAAAAAAGTAAAAAGGAAAATGTTGGCTCACTGCTAGATCGGGTAGGGAATCTAGTAACAGCAGATGCAGGTAGGTCTGAGGAGCTCAGTGCCTTCTTGGCTTTAGTCTTCACCAACAAGGTATCCTGGGCTGCTGTGCCTAGAGTCAGGACTCCATAGGGAAGAAAACAACCAATGGTGGGTGGTGACTGAGTGAGGGATGACTTGCAAGAACTCAACCCATACAAGTCTATGGGTCTGGATGGGCTGTATCCAAGAACATTGAGAGGGCTGGCCACTATCACAGCAAGGCCAGTCTCTATCATCTTTAAAGGGTTGTGGAGATCAAGGGAGGTCCCAATGAGCAGAATGGGTTACTGGATGGGTAAAAAGCTAGTTGGATGATCAAGCTCAGAGGGTTTTTGTGAATGAGCTGTGCTTTACCCGGAAGCCAGTGACAAGTAGAGTACGCAGGGCTCTATACTGGGACCTGTCCCGTTTAACAGGTTCATCAGTGACCTGGAGGACACAACTCTCATCACATTTGCAGATGGCACCTCATCAGGAGAACAGTCATAAGGTTGAGGTCTGCCATCCAGATGGAGCTCAGCAGGAGGGAGGAATGGGTTGCCAGGAACTTTATGAAATTAAAAAATGAAGCAAATGCCAGGTCCTGGCCCTGGGACAGACCAACACCCTGCAGTGATATGGGCTGGGGAGTGCCCGGCTGGGCAACATCTCTGCAGAAAAAGACGTGGGATAAATACCGCCGGTTAAAATTTGTGTTTCTGTCTTCAGGAAAACATCATCACCAGAAGAGTAACCTGCTTCATCTTGTAAACACCTTCCTTTATTGCCAACTCTCATAAGTCTAGAAAGTGGAGGACGTACTCTGACTGAAGTCTGCTGAAGGAAATTGGTGTAGTTGTCTTCCTCAAGTTGCTGAAACACAAGATGGAATTCAGCTTCCTAATTTGTAGAGATTTGGCCCTTATGAAGAAAGAACTGATACTGTAGTTAAGGCATTGAAATGCTAAATCCATTTCTATTACCAACACTGTAACCCCTATCTTTTGCAATGGCAGACTGTCAGAAGGTATGCTATTGGTAAACAGATCTTGATTGCCTTGACTCAGGATATAAATAACTACCTTGAAATCACCAGAATTTTTCTCCCAGGCAAAATTATTCATCTGTCTAATAAGCCTGTGTGTGGGAATGGGGGGAAGGCTGGTTCTGAGTGAATCTCTTGACTCAGAAAACATTCTGGACAAATGTTTTCTATGTTGTTTTCTGCCACAGCAAATTCTAGAAGATTCAGGTAGGGTGCCCTTGTGATAACAGTATTCATTTGCTTGGGAAAGCAGAGCATTCAGGTGCTTCAAGGATACATAACTGAACAGGAGACTGAAAAAGGAAAACTACTGATAGGAAGAGCTCTTTGGGGAGATTTGGTTGGCATACATCTGGTGTTGCAAGCAACAAAACTGGTGCCTATGCTGGACCGTTCTGTAATAGCGTAGTAAATGTAGCTTTCAATGATGCTCCAACAGCTTCCCACCATACACGGACATGTGGAATATAAATGATAGTTGGTGCTATCCTTTGGGCTTCCCGGATGCTGGTGTCCCAGTCAGTTTGGAGCACAAGCAGCACAACACAGGCAGGGAACCTGAGGGCAGGCACTGTCAAAGGAGCCTGGTTATGAATCATAATTTCAAAGTTCATTTTATAAGAGGTGACAACCTTCCGCCTGTCTGAAGAGCTCCCCAGCCCACAGCCTGCTGTCTCATTTCCAGAGGCTCCTTCTGACCAGGTTCCTTGCTAGGGAAGATCAAAGGCCATTGCCTGCAGGTGGTATCTGAAGCACATAAGCAGGCAAGCCTCTACCCATGAACCAAGCAGCAAGCATCCTTTCCCAGGATGCATTTCTCTGGGTGCCTGATCAGATAATTGACACTCAGGCAGTTCTGGTCCCCAGGGGGAAAATGCTAGCAGTATATGCGGGCACTGACTAGACATTATTGGTAGATGACCACAGAGGCAACCATCACATAACCCAGATGGAGATAATACTCCTGTGGGCAGGGGAGCATCCAGCTGTGTAGCACATCTGTCCATGCTTTAACAGCTCTCAAGTGCTTCTCCTAAAGGTCCAGATGCTGTAACGCAAGGATCCAAACAACAGAACACATTTCCTGTCTAAAAGTAAAAGGAAGAGAACAGTACCAAGTCTCTTTATGCTTTATTTTCCTCACAAAAAGAAAGGCACAGAGGTACAAATAGAAGTGTTGAAATGCTTTTAGCGCCTTCAATGGGGCATTACAGGCTTCAACGTTGTTTATTTTGGTACATGTAGCCAACTAAAGGAAATGTTTATATTAATCTGTACTATAACTGTTCCTCTTAAGTACAATGAAAGAAAAGAAACACATTTCTTCCCCCCCCCCCCAATATATATATATAGTTGTGTTACACTCTTAAAGAAAAAAAAGGAGGCTAGAAGAAGGGCATGATCTGCAGTCAGACTGATGCAGAGCCATCTCCTGGGAGCTACAGGGTCTTATGAGGAGATGAAAACCACAGTCTGAATCCCCCTGAGACCAGCAGGAGCTCTTGCCATGGAGAGAGGTTTATGAGCAGCGTTTTCCAGCTCCCTGAGCTGCCAGCAACCTCCTGACTGTTGAATTTGGAATGGAAGCTATGGTCATCATTTGATGTCCTTCAATCTAAAAGAATTGTGGATTTTCAGGCGGAAATGACAGGAAGCACATTAAAACCAGGCCACCTCCTTACCATGAGTTCCACCTACCTCACTTGAGTCAATGAATCCTGTGAGACTAAGAAAGTGAAAAGGTGCTGGTGTGCATCTTTCTCCAGGGAATGTGGTACTAGCAAACAGAGCGGACGAGCCCAGGCTCTGAGCTGCCAACTTCTGCAGAGCACATATTCCTGCAGGCTCCAGGGGAGACCTTTGCCTGTATCCTGGCTCTCCAGCTGTTTGGCTACACAAACCCATATATATATATATATATATATATATATATACACACACACACATATATACTTACATATATATATACACATATGTATATTTTTTTAAGCTAAAAGGATGGACAGCACATTTCCTTGGTTTTGAGTCACTTAAGGAATACTGTGTTTTAAATCAATATGACTATGAGTCTACAGATCTTTTTGGTGGAGGYTTGGTCCTTCAACTTGATCAGTAATAACTACATACTTTATTGGAACTCCAGTACCGAGTTTCAGCTTCATGCTTACTATTGCTATAAGCCTCCCTCCCCGACAAACTTTCCTTTGCTCTCCTCTCTCCCACCCCTCACGCTTACAACAGCCAAGACTGTTTACAAGGACCCAGCAGTTTGAATGAAGGGGACACAGACATTTACCTGTTGCAGTTAAGGAATGTTTCCTTCCGTCTAGTAGGCATTTGATGTGACAATTCATCTTCAGAACCCTGAAGGTGATTTCTCATCACTATACATTGCATCGTCTTTTAACA
>NW_020448448.1:4657-8690 GCF_003343035.1 Apteryx rowi | reverse complement strand
AGCATGCGGAAGGCGCTCTTCGCTTCCCTGCTCCGGTAACGCGCCCCGGGAGCTGCCGGGATGCGCCGGGGACCAGAGGGATGGGGATGGCATGGGGACCAGGGTGGCAGGGACAGGGCTGGGATAGGGACTGGGATGGCAGGGATGGGGACCAGAGGGACAGGGATGGGACCAGGACAGTGAATGGGGCAGCAGGGATGGGGACCAGAGGGACAGGGATGGGACTGGGATGGGGAATGGGGCAGTGGGGACAGGATGGAGACCAGGGCGGCAGGGATGGGACGGGGGTGGCAGGGACGGGGACGGGGACCAGAACAGCAGGGATGAAGATCAGGGTGGCAGGGATGAGATGGGATGGGGACCAGGGCAGCGGGGACAGGGACCAGGGCAGTGGGGATGGGATGGGGACCAGGATGGGGACTGGAGCAGCAGAGACAGGATGGGATGGGAACCTCGGCAGCAGGGACAGGGACCAGAGCAATGGGGACGGGGCGGGGATGGGGACCTGGGTGGTGAGGACAGGGACAGGACCAGGGTGGGTGGGACAGGATGGGGACGGGGACTGGGGTGGCAGGGATGGGGCTGGGACTGTGGGGATGGAACGGGGATGGGATGGGGACCAGGGCGGCGGGGCAGCACCACAGCTCGCATCCGGCGCCTCCCCGCAGGCAGGACGTGGCCTTCTTCGACGCCAACAGGACGGGGCAGCTGGTGAACCGGCTGACGGCCGACGTGCAGGAGTTCAAGTCCTCCTTCAAGCTCGTCATCTCGCAGGTGAGAACCACGGCCGGGCGGCCCCGCGGTGCCCATCGCCCCCGCGGCGCCCGGCGCTGCCCGCGGCTTCTCCTCCCCAGGGGCTGCGCAGCGTCGCCCAGACCGTGGGCTGCTTCGTCTCGCTCTACCTGCTCTCGCCCAAGCTGACGGGCCTCCTGCTCGTGGCCATGCCCACGCTGGTGGGCGCCGGGGCCCTCATCGGCTCCTTCCTCCGCCGCCTCTCCCGCCAGGCGCAGGAGCAGGTAACGTGCCGTCGGGACACCGGCCCGCGACGGTGCCGGCCCGGCGTGCCCGGCGCTAGCCCCCCTCTCGGCGCAGGTGGCCAAGGCCACGGCAGTGGCCGACGAGGCGCTGGGAAACGTCCGGACGGTGCGTGCCTTCGCCATGGAGGACAGGCAGGCGGGGTAAGGACCGGGCGGGAGGCGCTGGCGGCCGCGGTGACACGGGGCCACGCCGGGTGCCGTCAGCACCGCCGCCTGCCCGCAGCGCCTACTGCGCCGAGGTGGACCGCTCGAGCCGGCTCAACGAGCGCCTGGGCCTGGGCATCGCCACCTTCCAGGGGCTCTCCAACGTGGCGCTCAACGGTGAGCGGGGGGCGGGCGCCGTGGGGCAGGCGCCTTTTGGGGGGGCCGGGTCCCACGTCCCCTCTGCGCCCCGCAGGCATCGTGCTGGGGACCATCTTCGTGGGCGGCTCGCTGATGGCCGGGGACGGGCTCTCGCCGGGAGACCTCATGTCCTTCCTGGTGGCGTCGCAGACGGTGCAGAGGTGAGGGCAGGGCCGCGGCGCCCCGCTCCCCGCCGGCCTCGGGGCGGGCGGCCCCATCCCCGAAACGCGCCCCTGAGCCCGGCTTCTCCCCTCGCAGGTCCATGGCGAACATCTCCATCCTCTTCGGACAGGTTGGTGGGACTGGGGCTGCGGCCGGGCCCCGGCGTCCGGGAGGCGCTGGCAGCCCGCGCTCCCGCTGCCGCTCCCGCAGGTGGTGCGCGGCCTCAGCGCTGGCGCCCGCGTCTTCGAGTTCCTGGCGCTGGAGCCCAGCGTGCCGCTGCGGGGGGGCGCCCGCATCCCCGGACACTCGCTGCTCGGACGCATCTGCTTCCGCAACGTCTCCTTCAGGTGAGCCAGGGCCGCCCGCGCCGCCCGCCTGCCACCCGCCCGCCCGGGGCGCTGCCCGCCGCCCCTCAGCCCCCGCCGCTCTGCCCRCAGCTACCCCACCCGCCCCGGCTACCAGGTCCTGCGCGACTTCAGCCTCACCCTGCCGCCCTGCAAGACCGTGGCCATCGTGGGACCGTCCGGAGGAGGTACCGGCCCTGGCTCTGGCTCTGGCCCCCTCCYGGGGCACGGGATGCTCCCTGCGCTGCAGCCCCGGCACCTCAGCGGCGCCCGGGCGCATCCTGTCCCCGCTGCTCTGCGGCGCTGCCCCGGGAGCCCGGCGGGTGCTGGGGACAGGGAGCCGGCGGCCGCGGGGCTGACGGCTCCCCGCTCCCGCAGGGAAGTCGACGGTGGCGGCGCTGCTGGAGCGCTTCTATGAGCCCGCGCGGGGCTCCATCACCCTGGACGGCTGCGACATCTCCTCCTTGGACCCCTCGTGGCTGCGGGGGCAGGTCATCGGCTTCATCAGCCAGGTGGGGGCTGATGTGCGAGGGCCTTCCCCGTGAGGGGGCATCCCGGAGGGCAGGGAGGCCCCGGGCTGGGCCGGGCGCTCAGCGGCCGGGCCTCCCCCAGGAGCCGGTGCTCTTCGGAACAACCATCATGGAGAACATCCGCTTCGGGAAGCCCGGAGCATCCGACGCCGAGGTGTATGCCGCCGCCCAGCTCGCCAACGCCGACGGCTTCATCCGCAGCTTCCCCGAGGGCTACAGCACCGTCGTGGGTGAGCGCGGGAGCGTGCTGGAGCGCTGGACGCAGCCGGGGCCGGCGCTGAGCTGCTGGGCYGGGGGCAAACCCCTCCCCTGCCTGGGGGCCGGGCTGCTCGGGGTCCCCGTGGCGTGGCGGGGTGGCACGGCAGCAGCCCTGCGCTCTCGCCCAGGCGAGCGCGGCGTGGCGCTCTCGGGGGGCCAGAAGCAGCGCATCGCCATCGCCCGGGCCCTCGTCAAGAACCCCTCGGTGCTGATCCTGGACGAGGCCACGAGCGCGCTGGACGCCGAGTCGGAGAAGGTGGTGCAGGAGGCGCTGGACCGGGCGGTGTCGGGCCGCACGGTGCTGGTCATCGCCCACCGCCTCAGCACCGTGCGGGGCGCCGACCTCATCGTGGTGCTGGCGCAGGGCCGCGTGGCCGAGGTGAGCAGGGCGCCGGGGCGGTGGTGGCACGGGGGCTCGGCACCGCTGCCGCCGCCGCCACCTCTGGACCGTCTCCGTGCGCCCGCAGGCGGGAACCCACGAGGAGCTGGTGCGCCGCGGCGGCCTCTACGCGGAGCTGATCCGCAGGCAGACGAAGGAGCGGGCCTGAGCGCGGAGCTGAGCGTGGCGCCGATCCCAGCCGGAGCGTGCCGCGAGGGGCAGCGCTGCCGGAGCGGCAGCCGGGGCTCAGGCCGGGCGCCTGTGCCCCGTCCCCCCCGGTGCAGGCGGCACGCAAGGGGGGCGCTGCGGCTCTTGCAGCCCCTCGGGGAGGAGTCGCGGCCCCGGTGTGGCAGCAGCGGGGCCTCGGGGCCCCTCGTGGCAGCGTTCGCTCAATAAACCCCCTTGGGCGGAGGCTGCGTGGGGCTGTGCTGCTGCGGGCGGCGGCGCCGTCACCATCGTCCTGCGCCCCGGGGAGCCACCCCTGCACCTACACCCGGGAGCAGCTGTCTCCGTGGCAACGCCCCCCCTCCCGCGTCCAGCTCCATGGCAACGCCCCCACGTGCACCACCGCCCGTCTCCATGGCAACGGCCCCGCTGTCCGCGGCAGGGCCACTGGCACCGCCGCAACAGTCCCGCCCCGACGGGAGCCGAGAAGGGCCTTGCCGCGCTGCCCGCTGGGAAGCTCCCCCCCCTCCGCGACGGGAGCCGGGAAGGGCCCCGCAGTGCTGCACGCCGGGACGGCCGCACTTCCGCTCCCGGCAGCCCCCGCGCCGGCGCCCTTGGGCTGAGGTGCGGGCACCCGCTTAGGGCTGGGCCCGGTCCCGGGCACCGGCCGGGCAGAGCTGCGGGTGCGGAGCATTGCGGGGCCGGTCCCGTCGCCTCGGCCAGCCCTTCTCGCCCCGGTGGGCGCCCCTGATCTCCGCCATAACGCGCCGTCCCCGGCGGCGCGCGGGGCGGCCTGGGGGCGGGGCCTGGGGGGGC
>NW_020448448.1:3027-4315 GCF_003343035.1 Apteryx rowi | reverse complement strand
GGGCCGGAGTCGGGGCGGTCCCGGTGATCCCTGCACAGCAGGGCCCGAGGCAGCATGTCCAGCCCCTCCCATCCCATCCCATCCCATCCTGCATGCGGCTCTTGGGCCCGGAGCCAGCTCCAGCACTCCAGCCCGGGGAAGGAGGGAGCTCTGCACCCCGCTCCCCCGGGCCGGGGAGGGCACCGTGTCCCCCGGGGCCTGCGCAGAGCCGAGTGCTGCCTGAGCACACGGGGTGCCCGGCCCGGGTGGGAGAGCTTGTCGGGGTGGGGTGGGGAGGGATCTGGCAAGGGTTAAGGATCTGCCCCGCTCCAGGCAGCTGGAGCAAAGGCTTTCTGCAGGGAGGAGAGGGGAAGCCCGGGGGTGAAAGGGGAAGGGGACATCCCGAGCAGGCCATCAGCGAGCGCCGCCGTGATGCCCTGTGCCAGTCTGCACAGGGGAGGTTATTCCCGGTCCAGGTTGGCTCCCCGTTGCGCTGCTGTGTGCCTGGGCAGTGCTGGGCTCTGCCTCTCCCTGGTTCCTGCCCCGCTGGCAGCCAGCTCGCAGGCGCTGGGCTCCGTAACGGGGCTTACGAGCTTTACCGCAGATCTGTCTCGTTCTGGGGACGTGCGGCGAGCAAAGCCTGCGGCCTCGGCACGTGCGTCTCCTCCTGCCCCCCTGGACCCGCTCAGCCTCGGGCCGACGCGGGGCAGAGGCTGCGCGCGGGGAAGGCGCCGCTGCGAGGTCCCGTCGGCGGAGAAGCCCCAGCCCCAGGTCGGGGTAGCAGCCGCCTTCGTGGGGGCGCGGGGCCGGCTGGGGGGCCGAGCTGGCCTGGGGGCTGCTGCGGGTGCAGGTGCGTGGCGGGGCCGTCCCCGTCCCCGTCCCGCTCAGCTGTGCCGTGGCTGTGCTCTGCCGACGGTGCCCAGGTCAGCGGCGGGGGCCTGCACGGGCGAGCGGCGATGAGCCCCACGTGCAGGAGCCCCGGGCCGGGGGTGCCGTGCCCCAACCCCACGCGGGTCTCGGGCTGGTGCTGCACCTCCCGCGTCCGCAGCAGGCGGAGGGAGGAAGGAGCAGCGGGTGTCTAGGATGTGCCGCAGCCCCTGCTCCCCGGTGCCGGCGCGGGGCTGAGGCAGCGGCGGGGCAGGTGCTGGCGGGACCCCCGTGCTGCCCGGCTCCCTGCGTGGGGCAGGGAGGATCTAGGCAGCCCCGCGCCGCCGGGTCTGCGTGGCGGGGACGGCCCCGGGTGCCCGGGGTGGGGGCACAGCTCTGCCCCGGGGCTGCGGAGGCACCGCTGTGCTGGGGGGCAGGGGCT
>NW_020448448.1:0-1549 GCF_003343035.1 Apteryx rowi | reverse complement strand
GGCCGGGGGGGCCGCGGCGGGTGCAGCCTCCCGGGCCCCGTGCGCGCAGGGCTCCCGCGCCACCGTGGCCCCCAGCGGCTCCGTGGACGCTCCCGCCGGCCCGCGGCGTCGCCCGGGGGCTGCCGCCCCTGCGAGGGGCGTTTTGGGGAGACGTCGCGTTCTCCGGGAAACGGGCAGCCTGCGCTCCTGCCCTTGAATCCCTGGCGCAGTTACCACGAGCTCAAATGCGCTATTTAAGCGGCAATTATGATCAGCTTAATGCCTTTCGGTACGAGAAATTAATTTTAATTTGAAGCTCAGTTTAGCAGGATCGCTGCCTGGCGGCTCGCTGCAATCCATCCCCGTCCTCTGCGCGAGGAAAAACTCTCCCTGCCGCTGCCTTCGAGGCAGGACGAGGCAGCAGCAGCCCTCAAGTTTGCAGACCCGTTAAGCGCTGGTTTGTGCAGAGGGAGGTTTGTCCGCTGGGGCAGGCGCAAGTGCGGCTCGGCGCCCCATGTGCAGCCCCAGCCTTGCCGGGTGCCAGCGGCGCTGGCGGCTCCCYGGAAGCCGACGCTTCCCCGGGGAGCGGGGCTGGGCCGGCTGAGGATGAGGATGCGGATGCCCGCCAGGATGCAAGCGCGTGGGGCGTGCGGGCGCCTTCCTCCGAGCGCCGGCGGTGCCGGGGGAGCCCCCGCCTGCGGCTCGCCGCTTTCCGCGGTTTTGCGGGTCAGGGTGATGCTGGGAACGCGAAGAGTTTTGCGCACGTGAGCCGGGTCTGCCCTGCCGCCCTCTCGCGTCCGAGCGGCCGCCGGGAGCGAGGAGCCGGCGCCCCAACGCCGGCGGCGCCCGCGCTCTGCGCCCGGCTGTGCCCCGCGCACCCGGCCGCCTCCCCGCCTGCCCCTGCCCCGGGTGCAGCTTCGCCGGCTAAAAACACCCAGCTGGTCCCTGGACTCGGCCGTGGACGCTGACGCCGCCGCTGCCCCGCGCCCCTGTGCCGAGCCGGCGGGTGCTGGCACGGTGCCCCGTGCCGTGGCGTTGAGCCCGGGAAGGCGCCGGGGATCTCACCGCGGGTCACCCCGGGCAAGGGCCGTCCCTGCCAACGCGCCGTTCCCAAGGCCGGGGCTGGCTCCGGTCCCCCCGTGGCCGCCCCACGCGGGGGCTGGGGGGGGGCTGGGGTGGCTCAGGGCTCCCTGCCACGGGGCTGCTGGCGCCGCCGCCTTGCTCAGGCTTGGGGGGGCTCCGGGGGCCAGGCCCCCCCCCAAACCGGGATGCAGAGCCAAAGGTGCTCTGGGCCGGGAGGTCCCCGGGGTGCAGGGCCAGGAGGTCCAGGGTTCAGGACCAGGAGGTCCCTGTGGTGCAGGGCTGGGATGTGCAGGGTGCAGGGCCGGGATGTCCAGGGGTGCAGGACCAGGAGGTCCCCCAGGGTGCAGAACCAGGATGTCCAGGGTGCAGGGCCGGGAGGTCCACAGGGTGCGGGGCTGGGATGTGCAGGGTGCAGGGATGGGAGATCCCTGGGGCACAGGGCTGGGATGTCGCTGGGGTGCAGGGCTGGGATGTGCAGGGTGCAGGG
>NW_020448447.1:8848-10010 GCF_003343035.1 Apteryx rowi | reverse complement strand
TGGTGGCACCGTCCCACCGCTCGGCCCCCCCTGCACCCCGGCTAGGTGCGCCCCGGGCTTCGAAGGTGACCCCATCCAGCCGGGAGGGAAGTGCACCCCGATCGGTGAGTGCCGGCGCGGCACCGACCCGGCGGATGGGGACGGGGGCGGGTACAGGGATGGGGACGGGGATGGGAACGGGGACGGGGATGAGAATGGGGAATGAGGATGGGGATGGGGACAAGAATGGAGATGGGAATGAGCATGGGGATGAAGACGAGAATGGGGATGGGGATAAGGATGGGGAATGAGAACGGGGACGGGGATGAGGATAGGGATGGGGATGGAGATGAGGATGGGGACGAGGTTGGGGATGAGGATGGGGAATGAGGACGGGGATGGGGATGGGGACAAGGTTTGGGATGGGGATGGGGACGAGGTTGGGGATGAGGATGGGGAATGAGGACGGGGATGGGGATGGGGACAAGGTTTGGGATGGGGATGGGGACGGGGATGGGGACGAGGATGGGGAATGAGGACGGGGATGGGGATGGGAACGAGGTTTGGGATGGGGATGGGGACGGGGATGGGGACGAGGATGGGGTTGGGGACAAGGTTTGGGATGGGGACGAGGATGGAGATGAGGACGGGGACGAGGTTGGGGATGAGGACGGGGATGGGGATGGGGACAAGGTTTGGGATGGGGATGGGGACGGGGATGGGGACGAGGATGGGGTTGGGGACCAGCATGGGGATGAGGACAACGATGGGGATGGGGGTGGGGAGGGGAGCAGGGACTGGGACGAGGATGGGGACGAGGACAGAGATGAGGATGGGGATGAGAACGGGGATGGGGATGGGGACAACGATGGGGAGGAGGATGGGGATGGGAGTGGGAAGGGGGACAGGGACTGGGATGGGGATGGGGATGGGGTTGGGGACGGGGATGAGGACAGTGACAACAATGGGGACAAGAACAGGGACGGAGGTGGGGGGGGAGCAGGGACCAGGATGGGGACGAGGATGAGGATAAGGACGAGGACAGTGCCGGGGCCGCGGGCCACCGCTCTCCCCCTCCGCCCGCAGGCCAGGAGATCGTGAAGTGCGACGAGCGCGGCGGCGAGGACGCGGCGGGCGGCACGTGCCGCTGCAAGGTGGGTAGCGCCGCGGCGGCGGTGTCACC
>NW_020448447.1:3457-4523 GCF_003343035.1 Apteryx rowi | reverse complement strand
AGCGCCGGCCCGACTCGCCGCCCGTTCCCCCGCTCCGGCGTCCCCTCTGGCGGCGCGGCGGCCGCAGCTTCCCTCTGTCTTCCTCTCTTTTTCCGTCTGTCCCGCGCGCCCAGCACGCTCTGCTCTACGACGGCTTCCCCCTGCTCCCCGAAAGCGTTTTCTACTGGCAGCTCCCCGGCGCCTTCCTGGGGGACCAGGTAACGGCGGCGCGGCGCATCCGCCCCCCCCCGGATCGGCGCCGCGGGGGTCCCGTCACCCCTTTCCTCCCTCGCAGGTGGGCTCCTACGGCGGGYGGCTCCGCTACACCTTGGCGTACACCCCCGGGGGCCGCGGGGCCCCCCTGCCCGACGCCGACGTCCAGATCACGGTACGGAGCGCCGCGGGGTGGGTATGGGGGCGCCGGCGGTTGGATCCTTCCCGTTCCGCTCCGTAACGCCCCGCGCCGGACCCCGCAGGGCAACGACATCACGCTGGTGGCCTACCAACCCGAGCTGCCGCCGCGGGCGCCGCGGGCCTTCGAGATCGTCTTCCGGGAGGTAGGGCCGGGCGCGCGCCGCGGCACCGGTCCCCCGCGGCGCCGGTGTCCTGGGCGGCCCCGACCTCGCCTCTCGGCCCGCAGCAATACTGGAAGCGCCCGGACGGGCAGCCGGCCACGCGGGAGCATCTCATGATGGCCTTGGCCGACCTGGATGAAATCCTCATCCGCGCCACCTACTCCACCGACATGGTCTCGGCCAGCATCGCCGGCGTCAGCATGGAGACGGCCGTGCCGGCCGCTCCCGGCCTCCCGCCGGCGCCGGAGGTGGAGGAGTGCCGGTGCCCGCCGGGCTACCGCGGGCTGTCCTGCCAGGTGAGCGGGGTGGCTGTGCACCACGGGGTGCCCGCCGCGTGCCGCGCCGCCGCATCGCTCCCTCTCTGCCCTCGCTCCGGCAGGATTGCGCCCCCGGCTACACCCGCACCGGCGGCGGGCTCTACCTGGGCCACTGCGAGCTGTGCGAGTGCAACGGGCACTCGGATACCTGCCACCCCGAGACCGGCGCCTGCTCCGTAAGTGCCCCCGCCGCCC
>NW_020448447.1:0-1266 GCF_003343035.1 Apteryx rowi | reverse complement strand
AGACACCCCTGGGTGCTCCCCTGGGCATGCAGACACCCGTGGGTACCCAGGCGGGCAGGCAGATGTCCCCGGACGCCCACACGTCCTGCAGGAGCACCGGTCCCTGCACGAGGGTGCATGGCACCAAGCTTGGCAGAGCGGCTCCGAGCCGGTCCCCTGCCCTTCCTCACCACCCTCTTCCTCACCAGTCGCCCGCCTACACGCTGGTGTGGACGCGCCAGAACCACGGGAAGCTGCCGAGCCGCGCCATGGACTTCAACGGCATCCTCACCATCCGCAACGTGCAGCCCGAGGACGCCGGCGTCTACGTCTGCACCGGCTCCAACATGCTCGACATGGACGAGGGCACGGCCACGCTCTACGTCCAAGGTGCGCGCCCCGCTCCCGCCCCCCTTACCGGGAGCGCCGGGTGCTGGGGGACCCCCTGGCACCCCCGCACCCGGCACGTGAGCCCGGCTCGGATGCTGCGGGGGACTTAGGGCCCGTGCCTCGGTTTCCCCTTGGGTGAAAGCAGAGGAAAGCTCCTTCCCTGGCAAACCGGGCTCCTTGCAGGCTTGCGGGGAGCCCAGAGGCCGTGGTGATGGGCAGGACTGCTGCCCGGGGGAAGCTCCTCTGCTCGCCCGGGGCGCTCCCGCCGCCCCGACCTGAAAACTGTGTCTTGTTTGCAGCCCCTTCCAAGACTCAGATGTTTTATGGACCCGTTGAATTCATGGAAGGCCACAGACCCTGTAAGTCAGCAAGCGAGGGCAGGGCTGCCCGGGCAYGGCCGGCTCCGCACCGAGCAGTGCCGGGCTGCCAGGAGAAGCGGGGGCTAGCTAGGGGGGGGGGACGGTGGGGTCCATGGTGGGTGCCTGAGCCGCACATCGTCTCACCCCGCCGCAGCCAGCCCCGCCGCGGCCCCCAGCGCCACCGTGGAGCCGGCGCAGCTGAGCGTGGCGCCAGGCCAGCCCGCCGAGTTCCGCTGCGTGGCCACCGGCAGCCCCACGCCCACCGTCGAGTGGCTCGGTAGGTGCCTGGTGGCAGTGGGGAGGGCGACCACGAGGCTGCGGCGCCCGGCGGGTGACCCTCTCCTCTGCCCGCTGCAGGCGGCGCGGGCGGCGCGCTGCCCCCGGGCGCCGTGGTGCAGGGCAGCATCCTGCGCTTCCCGGCCGCCGAGCTCGCCGACGAGTCGCACTACCTGTGCCGAGCGCGCAACAGCGCCGGGCAGCACACGGCGCGGGCGTTCCTCCGGGTGCAAGGTGCGTAGGGCGGCGGCGGCCCCCCTCC
>NW_020448446.1:8916-11320 GCF_003343035.1 Apteryx rowi | reverse complement strand
CGGATGGGCCCCGCTCCGGGGGCGAGCGGGGGACAAACGGCGCTCGTTTGGGGCATAAACGGGTGACAACGGGCGTTCCAACTGTTGTCGCTTGTTCGGGTGACACCAGGTGACAAGCGTCACCTGCCTGGGGGGGTGCAGGGATGGATGGGCCCTGCTCTGGGGGCGAGCGGGTGACAAATGGCACTTGTTTAGGGCATGAATGGGTGACAACAGGCGTTCCGACTGTTGTTGCTTGTTCAGGTGACACCGGGTGACAAGTGTCACCTGTCCTGGGGGGGCGTGGGGACGGATGTGCCCCRCTCCGGGGGCGAGCGGGGGACAAACAGCGCTCGTTTGGGGCATAAATGGAAGACAACAGGCGTTCTGACTGTTGTCACCCACTCAGGTGATGCCGGGTGACAAGTGTCACCCGCCCCAGGGGAACGTAGGAAGGCGGGTGCCCTGCTACGGGGGTGAGCGGGTGACAAACAGCACTTGTTTCAGGCATGAATGGGTGACAACAGGCGCTCTGGCTGTTGTCACCCGCTGGGGTGGTACTGGGTGACAAGCGTCACCCGCCCCGGGGGGGGCGCGGGGATGGATGGGCCCCGCTCTGGGGGCGAGCGGGTGACAARCAGCGCTCATTTGGGGCATAAATGAGTGACAATGGGCATTCCGACTGTTGTCGCTTGTTCAGGTGACACCGGGTGACAAGTGTCACCTGCTCCAGAGGGGCACGGGGACGGATGTGCCCCGCTCTGGAGCTGAGCGGGTGACAAATGGCACTTGCTTAGGGGGTGAGCGGGTGACAACAGGTGCTCCGACTGTTGTCACCCGCTCGGGTGATGCTGGGTGACAAGTGTCACCTGCCCCCGGGGGGTGTGGGGACACGGGTGCCCTGCTCCGGGGCCAAGCGGGTGACACACACCACTTGGTTAGTAAGCGAGCGGGTGACAACAGTTGCTGCGGCTGTTGTCACCCGCTCTGGGGACACGTAGGGACAAGTGACACCTGCTGTGGGGACACGTGGGGATGGACGGGCCCCTCTCCAAGGGCGAGCGAGTGACAAACAACGCTTGCTCTAGGGACGAGCGGGTGACAAGTGCCACCTGCTGCGGTGACACCTGGGTGACAAATATCACCCGCTGCAGAGACGAGCGGGTGACAAACGCAGGTTATTCTGGGGGCGAGCGGGTGACAAATGCCACGTGCTTTGGGGACACGTGGGTGACAAGCGTCACCCACTCTGGGGATGAGCGAGTGACAAGTGTCACCTGCTGCAGGGACGAGCGGGTGACAAATGCCACTTGGGGGACACGCAGGTGACAAATGCCACCCATTCTGGGGACATGTGGGTGACAAGCGCCACCCACTTCAGGGACACATGGGTGACAAGTGCCACCCAGTTCGGGGACACATTGGTGACAAATGCCACCTACTCCAGGGACAAGCGGGTGACAAATGCCACTTGGGGGACACGTAGGTGACAAACACCACCCGCTCCGGGGTCTTGTGGGTGACAAGTGCCACCCGCTCCGGAGACACGCAGGTGACAAGTGCCACCCAGTTCGGGGACACATGGGTGACAAGTATCCCCCGCTCCAGAGATGAGCGGGTGACAAATGCCACCCGCCTCGGGGACACACGGGTGACAAGTACCACCCGCTCCAGAGACGAAGCGGGTGACAAGCGTCACTGCACTCCCGGAACAGCCGGGTGACAAGCGTCACCCGCTCCGGAGACGAGCGGGTGCCGAATGCCACCCACTTAAGGGGACGCATGGGTGACAAATGCCACCCATTCCGGGGACATGTGGGTGACAAGCGCCACCCACTTCAGGGACACATGGGTGACAAGTGTCACCCGCTCCGGGGACGCACAGGTGACAAGTGTCACCCATTCCAGGAAGAAATGGGTGACAAATGCCACCTGCTCTGGAGACATGTGGGTGACAAGTGCCACCCAGTTTGGGGACACATGGGTGACAAATACCACCCACTCCAGAGACAAGCGTCACCGCACTCCCGGAACAGCCGGGTGACAAGCGTCACCCGCTCCAGGGACAAGCAGGTGCCCAATGCCACCCGCTTGGAGGGGGGACACCCGGGTGACAAACGCCACCTGCTCCGGGGGCACAAGCGGGTGCCAAGCGTCACCCGCTCCGCCTGACGAGCGTCACCCGCTCCGCCTGACAACCACACAAGCTTGAATAGGAGCAAAGGGGGGGGGAAACGCCGCCGCCGGGGCACCCCGGGGTGCTGCGCCGTGTTGTCACCCCCATTGTCACCCGCGCCGTCACCCGCGCCGTCACCCGCAGTACTACTACGACGCCGGGGCGCAGCAGTACCTGTACTGGGACGGCGAGCGGCGCACCTACGTGGCGGCGCCCGAACAGGCGGCCGAGCCGCCCCGCGACGCCCCC
>NW_020448446.1:3394-4716 GCF_003343035.1 Apteryx rowi | reverse complement strand
TAGCACCCAAGGGTGCTCATATGTCTTGGTAGCACCCATGGGTGCTTCTAGATCCCAATGGCACCCAAGGGTGCTTATATGCCTTGGTAGCACCCATGGGTGCTCCTGCACCCCAGGAATGCTTGGAGGTGGCCATAGACCCCAATAGCACCCAAGGGTGCTCATATAGCTTGGTAGCACCCATGGATGTTCCTACATCCCGATGGCACCCATGGGTGCTCCTGCACCCCAGGAATGCCTGGAGGTGGCCATAGACCCCAGTAGCACCCAAGGGTGTTCATATAGCTTGGTAGGACCCATGGATGCTCCTACATCCCAATGGCACCCATGGGTGCTCCTGCACCCCAGGAACGCCTGGAGGTGGCCATAGATCCCAGTAGCACCCATGGGTGCTCATATAGCTTGGTAGGACCCATGGGTGCTCCTGCACCCCACAAACGCCTGGAGGTGGCCATAGACCCCAGTAGCACCCAAGGGTGCTCATATAGCTGGGTAGCACCCATGGGTGCTCCTGCACCSCAAGAACACCTGGAGGTGGCCATAGATCTCACTAGCACCCAAGGGTGCTCATATAGCTTGGTAGGACCCATGGGTGCTCCTGCATCTAAAGAACGCCTGTGGGTGGCCATAGACCTCACTGGCACCCAAGGGTGCTCATATGTCTTGGTAGCACCCATGGGTGCTTCTAGATCCCGATGGCACCCAAGGGTGCTTATRTGCCTTGGTAGGACCCATGGGTGCTCCTGCATCTCAAGAACGCCTGTGGGTGGCCATAGACCCCAATAGCACCCAAGGGTGCTCATACGTCTTGGTAGCACCCATGGGTGCTTCTAGATCCCAATGGCACCCAAGGGTGCTTGTATGCCTTGGTAGGACCCATGGGTGCTACTTCATCCCAGGAACACCTGTAGGTGATCATAGAGCCTAGTAGCACCCATGGGTGCTCGTATGCCTTGGTAGGACCCATGGGTGCTCCTGCACCCCAGGAATGCCTGGAGGTGGCCAAAAACCCCAGTAGCACCCATGGGTGCTTGTATGCCTTGGTAGGACCCATGGGTGCTCCTAGATCCCAATGACACCCATGGGTGCTCCTGCACCCCAAAAACGCCTGTAGGTGGTCATAGACCTCACTAGCACCCAAGGGTGCTTATATGTCTTGGTAGCACCCATGGGTGCTCCTAGATCCCAATGGCACCCAAGGGTGCTAATACGTATTGGTAGGGCCCATGGATGCTCCTGCATCTCAAGAACRCCTGKRGGTGGYCATAGACCCCAATAGCACCCAAGGGTGCTCATATGTCTTGGTGGCACCCATGGGTGCT
>NW_020448446.1:0-939 GCF_003343035.1 Apteryx rowi | reverse complement strand
TGGTAGCACCCATAGGTGCCGTACCACCTGCAGCCCTTTCTCCACCTTGGTAGCACCCACGATCACCCACCCAAAATAGTAGCACCCCCCCCACCCCGCTGGGTGCCGGGGCGCCCCGCTAGCCCCCGTGGGTGCCCCCTCCGGCGCTGAGGGAGCACCCGCGGGTGCCCGCAGATCGCCAAGGACATGGAGCGGTGGGCGCGGAGCCTCAACAAGCAGCGGGAGACCTTCCGGAGCAGCTTCGCGCCGGCGGCCACCCTGCGGGAGGACGAGCGGCGCGAGTCGGCCACCGCCGATGCCGGCTACGCCATCCTCGAGAAGAAGGTAGCACCCGTGGGTGCTCCCCCACCCCCACCCGGCGGGGGGTGGTTGTGGGAGGGGGGGGACGCCCGGGGGTGGTCGTGGAAGCACCTGGAGAGCTTCGGGAGCACCCATAGATCTCCATGAGTAGCTGGAGATCTCCATGGAGACGTTTATGGGTGACCAGAGTCACCCATGGGTGCTCTAGGACATCCTTGGCACCCACATGAGCACCCAGAGATCTCCATTAGCACCTGGAGATCTTCGGGAGCACCCATAGACTTCCATGAGCACCTGTGGATCTCAATGGGGACATTTATGGGTGACCAGAGCCACCTATGGGTGCTCTAGGACACCCTTGGCACCCACATGAGCACCCATAGATCTCCATGAGCACCTGGAGATCTTCGTGAGCACCCATAGATCTCCATGAGCACCCATAGACCTCCATGGGGACATTTATGGGTAACCAAAGCCACCCATGGGTGCTCTAGGACACCCTTGGCACCCACATGAGCACCCATAGACCTCCATGAGCACCTGGAGATCTTTGGGAGCACCCATAGACTTCCATGAGCACCTGTAGACCTCCATGGGGACATTTATGGGTGACCAGAGCCACCCGTGGGTGCTCTAGGA
>NW_020448445.1:0-8743 GCF_003343035.1 Apteryx rowi | reverse complement strand
GGCTGCAGCTACCTTTTGTCTGCTGCTCACAAAGGCCTGGATGAACTCCAGGGCTTCCTCATCCTCTCTGGACAGCTCTGACCAGCTGCAGATGGAAAACCTTGCACCTGAGAAAGGAAGAGAGCCAGGAGGCCTGAAGACACTGACCGCAGGCAGCAGAGAGTGGCGCACTGAGCTCTGCCCTCTGTCCAGCCATGGCTTGCTCCTGGGGATGCAGTCTCCCCCAGGCTTGTCAGGGCTGCAGGGTGCCCAGCACAYGGGCTGCGATGCTGGAGCCAGCGAGGCAGGGGAACACCTGAACTGCACCGTGGCTGCAAAACTGCCTTGTGATGCAGAAGCAGGTGCCCAGCCTGTGAGCTTGGGATGGAGTCCAGGCTCGCCCTGTGCTCGCACCACCTCCCCATGATGTGTGTTTTCAGTGTGCTGCCAGCCATCCGAGGGAGCTGCTCAAGGAAGGCAGAGAAAGGCAAGAGGAAGGCAAGTGCTGAACCCAGAGACCCAGAATTGTCAGCAAAGCCAAAGGAGAAGAAAGAAAAGGCAGCACTGAAGGCAAGGAGAGGAATGAAAGAGCCAGAGAGGACCCAGGTACAGGAAGCCTTTTTAAACCTTCAGACAAGAAAAAGCCTTTCCTTTACTCCAGGGGAGCTGAACCTTGAAGGTACTTCAGGGACCCTGTCAGAGATGCCTTGAAATACATCCATAAGAGACAAAGGACCACCAGGAATGGGGTCTGTGGTGCAAGAGAAGTGCCAGTGCTATTAAAGGCCCCTTACTGGTCTGTTGGGGGTTGGGGAAGCAGCAAGCGAGGCCATGAGCAGTCATGCTAAGGGTACAAGCTGAGGTCAGGAGGGGTATTTAGGGTCATTTGTTCTGACCTGCTGACGCCGACAGCGGGGCTGCATTCACAGCTGCTGCTCAGGCAACAGCAATTCCTTCCCCTCCTGTGCTATGCTATGTGAGAGATGTGCGACTGAGATGGAAAGTTTCGCTGGCAGCGCTGGTGAGCCTTGGTGAGGCTGGCACATGCCCTGAGGGCTGTGCGGACGTGGCTGTCCTGTTTCTCCAGCTATGACTGCAGTGTCCCTGCCTGGGCAAGGGGTTTCTCCTCCCTTGGGGTGCCTTAGGCCCCACCAGACTTGGGGGCTGCTGAGGGCCCAGCTGCTGCAGGCGCCGGCCGCTCTAGTGCGGCATGTTCAGAGTGTCCGAGAGAGGGGAGACCCAGCGTACAAATGCTGCTCTGATGCCGATGCAGGTTCGGAGGATGTCACAAACACTGACAAACCTGCCGCCTGACCTCAGCCTACCCACGACCGGCAGGGACGAGGGGGCCGATGATCATCCTCGAGAGAGAAAGCCAAGCATTAAGGATGTGTACATCTACCACCTGGGGCCAGAGGAGGAGATGACGGTGTTTGTTTACCTCTCCCCCACAGATGAGGAGGAGAAGAGAGCAGAAGAGACAGTATATGGAGTGAGTGTGTGTGATCCTCAGGGTGAAACCTGAGCTCAGAAGGGCTTGTGAGGATTGTGTGCTTTGAGCCGCTGAGCCCGGTAGCAGGATTTTCACTCATTCATGCTGCGAGGAGTGAGATCCCAGCAGGATTGTGGGGGCCAAAGGGCAATTGCAGTGATGCCCTGGCATCCCCCTGAGAGCACGTTGAGGTCACTTTCTGGGTTGTACCACTGCTGCAAAGTGCTGCTGCGGGATATGGTCTGTGGGTCTGTGGGCTARGCAGCAGCACTGCGCAGTCTCAAGGTTGTATGAGAATCTCTCTGCGTGTGCAGGATTCGTCCACTTGCTGGCTGATGGAGGAGTGGGAGGAATATAAAGGAGTGTCATGTGCAGAGTACAAGGCCAGCAGCACCTCCCTGAAAAGGTACGTGTGTGCCAGCTGCAGCAAGACCTGCGGCATTTGGATGGCGGTGACTCCCTGTGGGGTGAGGAAGACACATTGCTGGGTGGTGGACCTGGACTGCCCCAGGAGCCTCTGATTTCTCTGGGCATCGGAATGACTGTGGTAGACCCTGCTGGTAAGCACCTTTCAGCATCCTCAAACAAGCACTAGAAACTTATCCGGAGTTGCGGGCTTTAAATCCAATTGGAAGTGTGTGTGTACAGGGCCTTTGGGAAACAGGAGGGCTCCATCCAGAATGTGAGAGAGACTCTGTGCCCACTCTCACAGGAYGGTTTCCAAGCAAAGTCTCCAAGCACTTCGAGCAGCAGTGACCAGCCTAGTCAAGGAGGCAGAGAAGAGTCAGGTGGAAGAGCCGGGAGCAAGGAATGCTGCTGAAGAAGCAGAGTGCCTCAAGTGAGTATCTCCCAAAACAAGTGTTGCTTCCCCTTGTACAGTGCCCTTCCTTCCATGCCCAGCAGCGTGGGGGAAAGAGGGTCTTTTCTGGAGAGCCATCATGGGACAGAGAGCAGCAGGCTTGCAAGTCTGCATGCTCGGATCAGATAGCCCTTCCACCAACAGTTAGCTTTTGGTCACTCAGAGGAGGATTTCCATGCGGGACAGGAGTGATGGAGGAATGAAGAGTCAAAGGGACAGAGCAGTGTCCGTTGCGAGTGTTTCAGGTTTACTTAGTTCCCCAGAAACCTCTTCTTTTGTATTACAGCCTGCTTTTATGCCTGGCACGAGAGAGTGGCAGGGATGGGTAAATGGCAGGCATGCTTTAGTCCCTTGATGGCTTGCTCCATTCTTGACACTGAGTCCCCAGTGAAAGAACATTTTCCATCCTGAAACAGGGAGATTTGGGAGCACGGAGCTGTGGTAAATGCAGTTGCCAGGAAGGAGGGTAATGGTGTCTCTCGGAGCCTGTCCTTGCAGAAGACGTGGCTCCTCTCCTGGCTGCCTCAAGAGARAGCCTGGACTTGGGCATCCTGAGCTTTCCTCTGGGCATGTCGTGTAGCCTGGCCGTTTCAGCTGGGGGTGATCTCTGTCTCTGTGGATGTGAATGTGTTTAGTTGAACCCACATCATTCTCCTGCAGAACTGCCTTGTGCTGCAGAAGCAGGTGCCCAGCCTGTGAGCTTGAGATGGAGACCAAAGTCCCGCTGTGCTCACACCACCTCCCCATGATGTGTGTTTTCAGTGTGCTGCCAGCCATTCGAGGGAGCTGCTCAAGGAAGGCGGAGAAAGGCAGGAGGAAGCAAAGGGCTGAAGCCAGACTCCCAGCTGTGAGGCCTCTTAATAAGAGCCAAGAGAGGGCAGGACAGGTCTGTGATACTGATTGCGGTTCTTCTTGTGCCATAGGGATTTGTGGAAAAGCACGGTTCTGTTGGCAGCGGGTATAAAAGCCTCCTTCCTAAGTGTTCATTAGACCATGCATTGACCTTGTCAAGGGCTTGCACGCTGAGGTCGCTTTCTGGGTTGCAAAGAGCCCCTGTGAGAAGTTGCCTGTGGACTGTATTTGCTTAAGGGGGGGTAAGGCTTAATATTGCAAATATTAGCTTAAGATTGCTGCCTGGATGGCTCAAGTCAAACGTCAGAGGAGACAGTGAGAGACAATTGTGCCCTGTAGGAAGAAGCAGCCCAGCTGAACCGCCATCACCAGTCTTTGCCTGGGATGAATGCAGTGCAGGTGTCCTGCTCTGCAAGTCGCAATTCCCTTCCCTCCTTTGTGTTGCCACGAGCAATCACAGCTTGAGAGAGGAGTGCCAGTGGGATACAATAGTGAAACCTGGTGAGGCTGTGACAGCTTGGGCATGTTGCAGTGACTCTGCTGGTTCTCCAGCTATGGTTGCAGCATCCCTTCCCGGGGTGCCTGAGGCCAGGCCAGAGCAAGGGGTCCGGTGACACCGCAGGCCCTGCAGTCACTGGCTGCTCTGTTGGTGCATGTTGAGAGCCTGTGAGTGTGCTTGGAAGTGGAACTAAAACCGTCACTGAATTGTCTTGCAGGTTCAGCAGAGAAGTGAAACGCAGCCAGGGGTTTGGTCGGGCTCATCCCGAAAGAAAGAAAGATAGAGGTAAAGGAAAGAGCTGGATCACCACCCTGGGTTCCAGCAACATCTCTCATTTGCTTCCTTCGGATGGTGGCTGCACAGACGGCGTCCCTGAGTTGCGCTATTTGTAGGCTAGTCCCCGCCTCCTGTCTGCCTCATATGCTAATTACCTCGCATGCGCAGTCTGTTGTTCTCGAATCTTCTCAGACGGGGGTGGGGGTGGGGTTCCAGTGAGAGCTGGTCCCCGCCTCCCTGTCAGAGACACAGCTGCAATGCTGTCGCAGACCTGTTTTGAGACAGTTACCCAAGATAAGGAAATTGGCCCCAGAAAAGCGCTAGCCTGCCTTTTCAAGATCCTCTTTTCTAGCCACGCTTTATCTCATTAGTATTGTAATATTCTTTTCTTCTTCTGCCGAGTGTTTGAGACATTAACTCTTTTAGCTTCTCAGTCTCTTACCTATGGTGACCAGCCACAAAAAAGGGGCAGAGCCCCCTCCCTGACGGCGCCCGGTCTCGGCCCTGCCGCCACTGTCCCCGCGGGACAGCTCTGTGGGGGGGGGAGGCCGGGGACCCCATGGCGGGGGGCACCGCGGCCCYGCTCGACCCCCGCCGCAGCCAGCACTGGGGGGGGATGCTGCCCCAGCCTGTTCCCCATGCGGGGGTGGGAGCTCTTACAGGTTTCTCACGGGTCTGTGCTTGCCAGGGAACACCTTTTGGGTTAAAAATGCAGTTAGCAAACTTGTAATTGGAGAACATCTTCACCTGCTTTCTGTTTGGATGCCAGAGGGTTAATAGCTGGATTTAAAAGCAAGTCTTCAGAAAGGTTCTTTCTTCCTTGCTAGGCAACCGGGCATTGAAAACGTCTCTGACTCAATGACTGATTAAAAAAAAAAAAAAGAAAGAAAAAGTGCCCCAAAAGTTCATATTCTACACCAAATTGTAAGTATCCTTTTAAGAAAAGCTAAATAATGATCTGAACAAGTGAGAAACAAGGATAGTTTAGCTAGGCGAGATTTTCCTAAGTTATCAGGGCAATTTAAATGCCTCCTGATCAAACACCTCTAGAATTAAAGCTCACTGAAGTGATCATAAGATACACTGAGAAAATGGTGGGCTTTACCATCTCTTAGTTTGCCTGTGTTGTATTTACTCTCCTGGCTGCCCTTTCGTTTGAACCTTGAAGGCAACTCCAAAGGGACAGGCAGGGTTCAGCAGACCAGACAGGAGTTTGATGGGCAGCTTCTGTTTTTAAATTTAACTAAGGTCTCCAAAGTGGCAAGCAGAGTGCTCTTGCTACCATGCTGACAGTGAAAAGCTGCCTTCCTGCTCTGGTGACAATTTGAGGGAAAGTGCCGACATTTCGCAGAGAGCTTGCCGTGAGCGTCTGTGCCGGGCGTCTCAGTACCTGCCTTCCCGAAAAGGGCCGGCAGGAGCCGTGGGCACAGAAGCGGTGCCTGCAGTTGCCTTGTGATACGCTCCAACAAGCAATCCCTTTTGCCCCCTGCAGCTAGCAAAAAGGGGCTCGTGCCCGCATTGCTTTTGGCTGAGCAGCTCTGCTGATGGGGACACACCAGCCCTGCACAGCACTAGCATAAACCCAGAGCTCTGCATTTACCTCTCAGCCCTTTGCACCTCCTTGCCCACAGCCCTCTCCGGCCTGTTACCCATAACACACGCGAGTGCTGCCTGGTCCACATTCACCRCACAACCAGGCTGCTTCTCCTCAGGGGGACTGCCAGTATCTCGCATTGGGGATTGGATTTGCTGAGGGGCACTCTTCAAATCCATCAGCAAGAAGCAGCCTGCGACCTCCTTGGGGGTGGCGAGGGAGATGTTTAGTTTCTTTGGGACTAGGGTTGTGAGGAACAAACTCCTGGCTTTCTTCTTGATCCCATGTAGTCGCTCTACGTTATGGACATTGCAAGACATTTCCAGTATTTGGTAACATTAATAGTTCTTTCCAATGTGCCCAAGATGGCAAGACAGTTTCCTGTGAGGCTGCTGCGCATTTGTAACACCGTCCTGAAGACACATATTGCGTGCCAACGCATATACTTTGGGAGTGCATGAGGAGGCAAGGGCAGGGATCATGTGGAAGGACTGGGAAAACTGGAGGAAGGCAATGACATAAACTCCCAGACACACCGTGCATGAGAGCAGTACCTGGACTAATTCTGCCTTAGGGTACCTCTTGGGTTTGTGTGGGAGCACAGCTGAATGGAGGTTGTCCAGAAGGGATCCTGGGAGCGATTTAGCAAACATGCAGTGCGGGCAGTCAGAGGAGCAGGGCCAGGGAGCCTGAGAGAGAGAGGCTGAACCAGAGAGTGCAGACAGGCTGCCTGGAGGCTGGGGGGAAATACAAGACGGCTCTGCACTGGGGCGAGGGGCAAAGGCAAGGTGTGCGAGGATCTGTGAAGAACAGGGGCAAACGCGGATATTCATTTATTTGCAAATTGGGTGCATATTTGCAATATGAGCTTCTCAGGTGCACTCTCTCCATCACTGGAGGGGAAAATGGGCAGCAGCAGGGTTGAATGACCCCCTGGTTGCACAGTTATAATAACTTAGAGGCAAAGAGTGGGATTCATGGCATGAAATAGCCATTTGCAACTTCTTGCCCATCCTTGGGTAGGGACACTTGGACTTGTGGCTCCCAGCATGGCTTTGTCCATAATGGCTCTCAGTGGGACCCCTGAATGCTTTAGGAAACTTGGGTCTTGCTTCTGACTTTAACGTCTGGAGCAGTTTCTTTAGTCTCCGTTCAGGGACTGAACACCACGTACTCCAGAGGGGTCATTAAAATGCAGAGAAGCCCTCATTAAAAAGCAAAAAGCCCAGAGTATCCTGGCTCCAGGCAAGCCCCGTGCCCTTCCTTGGGCAGCGGGTGGCAGAAGAGGGCATTTATTTTCACAGCAGAATCTGTCAAGACCTCCTTTCTCCTCAASAGCATTGAGACGGAGGCCAGATGGTGAAAGATCCTCTTGTGCCCCATGGGGTAATGGGACATTTAAAAGATGGTCTCGCCTCCCTGCAGGGCCTTCCCCCCTCTGCTCTGCCCCTGTTCCTCTCAGGCTCAGTGCAGAGCGCTCTAGACAAAACAAGTTCAGCTTCAGGGATGGCGCAGGGTAGGCAGTGGTGACAGGAATAGAGCTGCATGTCATACCCCACCCCTGCCCTTCCACAGGAGATGCAGGCCCTGAAGACAGTGGGTGCCTGCTCTTGCACCCCCTGGGGTGACTGGAGAAGGAAGGGGAGGCTAAAGCTTTTCTGCCTCTTTCCCTTGTGTTTTCTAGTCCAGCAGAACAACTGGCGCTTTGCAGCAAAACCAAAATGTGTCAGTCTGCTCTGCACTATCCTGGGATGCTGGAAAGAGAGGACATCCTGCCACACCCAGAACAATCCTGATGCATGCAGGGAATAAGATTTCCCCCTCGCCTTTGCCTCCCTAAAAAWATAACACTCACTCGGGATGAAGAAACAGGGCTGTATCTTTGGGGAAAGCACAACAAAGTGATGAAGTGGTAGCACAATAATGGCACAGGATGCGCTTGAGGAGTCGAGCTGTCCAGTGGCTGCAGCAGATGCCGGCAATGACCCAGACCCTCCAGCACACTTGCATGTCTGCGGTGTGCAGCACCACGGCATTGGCACAGCTGTGCCAGCTCTGYTCAAATAGAGTCACCTCCTGGCAGGAGGGYGACACCTCTCCCATGCTCTCTGGAGCCAGTGACCCAGTGCTCTGAAGCTGAACCTTGATGGAGACCTTTTCCTTGGAGTTGTCAGGTTCAGGATGGTCTGTGTCACCAGGCAATGGACTGAGGGTTCAGTGTCATTTTCCAGGAGCTGGAGGGCTGAGATAGAAGGGAACAGAGCAGACAAGAGACTCCCATATTTGCAGACATCCCAGGAATCCCCCCCAAACAGCGCCAATCCCACCCAGCTCTTCCCAGGGTGGGGAGGGAGCAGGTGGGACAAACGGATCAGCTGCAAGTTGCTGGTCAGGAATGCCCCAGATGACCCCCAAATACACCCCTCCTCTTCCCCACACAGGGAGACAGGGCCTTCCTTGCCTGGGGCAGGGCAGGGAACTAGAGCTCACTTCCCGCGCTCCTTCTTCCTCCCTGCCAGGGCTACCTGACACAGCGCTGCTCTCACTCACCVTTGCAGATCTCCTGCACCTTCTCCTTGCTCTGCTTCATTTGCTGCCCGATRAGCCCTAGGCAAACACCTCCTGTCACCCCTCGTACTGCCCACCAAGCCCCCAGCAGCACAGCTCCCATCYGGCCTTGCCACCCTGGCCACGCATCCTCCTCCCGTTGGGCGAGGCTGGCCCCAGCACGGTCCCCAGGGTGCAGGATCCAGGCATGCTGTGAGGGACTGAAGAACCTCCTCTCAGCCCATCTGCATAGTCAGGGATGGGACTGGGGTTGTGGCTCACCAATGAACCTCACGGCTGCCTCCCGCAAGGACGCCTCAGGGTTCTCCAAGTAGGGCCGGCTCTGGCGCAGGTAATGCTCCACTCTGCTCCTGTCCCTCAGCAGCTGGAGACAGCACAAGGCCARGGGGTTGGCACCGAGACTCCCTGGGGAGCCAGGCCTGCCCCTCCGCCCAGGACCGGCCTCCTCTTCCTTCCTATTTACACCTCCCAGCYAGAAGCTGTGTGGTACTGAGGTTCAGAGGGAGCAGAGGGCAGAGTGTGGCCTGCAGGTGCTGAGATCCCCGCAATCCTTCTGCCAAGGACCAGCCAGGCCAGGGGCCCCTTCAGCATCCTGAGGGGCAGCAACAGCAGAGGGGCCTGGAG
>NW_020448444.1:6843-8580 GCF_003343035.1 Apteryx rowi | reverse complement strand
CATCTCTGTGCTCACAGGTCCAAAGGAGCAGGTCACATTAGCCCTGATAAGTCCATAAAGGTGCTGCTGGTGCTGCTGTAGGTGGAGGTGGGGTTGAAAGGGTTTGCTGAGCTTTCTCACAGACCTMCTGATSYCTGAGAGGGAAGGTCAGTGAGTCCCAGTTCCTTGCCAAACCACAAAACTCTTTCCTTTTTTCTCCCTGCCAACATTAGGAAACTGAAAGCCCGGAAGGAAAGCTCCTTGCCTTTCAAGTAGCCTTTTTTGCACCTTCCTCTGCGGTGCAGGGACATTGCTCTGAATCACAGCCCTGCGCAGACCTGTGTGCATATCCCAGCTTCACAGCCCTGCAGCTGTCCTTGGGAGAAAGTAGCAGCATGCCCTGTCCCTGTGACGGTGTGGCAGGGAAGGCCTGCTCGAAGCATCTCCCCCTCCTCTGCAAAGGAGAGCGATCCTTAAAAAAACTATCAGTCATGGGATGGGATAGGTGTAGAAGACCCTTCCAGGAACCTCAGTGGCATTACCCTGCAGCCAGAGACTTACCATGTCAAGGGCTGTGAAAATTTCTACCACAAGGAGCTCTCCTCTGTCCTCCCACTCCACACTGCCTTGCACTTCTCTCTGCCTTGGCTCATCTCATGTCAGCAGCAGCAGGCAGTGCCCGGAGCCCTGCTGCTCTTTGCATAGGAGCTGCTCCTGCACACAGCTGTCTCTGGGCAGTTCTGACCGGTTGCCATGAGCTCCCTCCATCCCCGGAGCCTGGCCCTGCTCAGGAGCAGAGGCCCAGCTGAGCTCATGAATTTCTCTGTCCCTCGTGCTCCCTCCTCCTGGGAAATGTTCACTGGAACTAACTGCTATAGTCACTGATGGTTCCTCTCTAAACCATACAGAGTGACCAGTTAAAGCATTGTCCCTTGTTTCATCAGAGGATGGTTATCTGTGAGAGGTAGAAGCATTCCACCCTGGAAATACATATTCCCATGTCTTAACTAGGCAGGACACCTAGAAGCAGACAAGAAGGAAGGTCATTGACCMATGGTTCAGGTTTTCATTCAGATGAATCAGTCTGGMCATTGCATGCCCACTTAGAAGCCCGTGGRATGCAGATCCCTCCTGTGAACTCCACAAAAAACACACAGGAGRTGGGATTSCCCTTGCAAAAAAATGAAGTGGGAACAACATAGATGTCTGCATGAATCCTTGGCGATGGAGGGTGGGAGTCAGCTGCTCAACACACAAACACCTGGTGACAYTGGAAGAGACAGAGATGGACCAAGGCATGTGCCAGAGTCTTCTTGTTCTGATGGAGCAGCTATGACACCCCCATCCTTCTAGAGCATGAGKTGRGGGCCAGGTGGAGAATTCCCTTGGCCATCTCAAATGACACTAGATGCCTCCTACTACTAGRGCTCCACTCACTATAAAGCTGAGACATAGAAAGATCCCAATGTTACAAACAGCTAATGCAATTCAGTGCAGACACTTGATTTAATGACATAGAAATAGGCCTGCAGGGCCATGTTGGATGCCTGGGGTGTCCAGCACATCCACATGTCTCTAGCAGTTCCAGCATGGGACCTACAGGAAGCCATGCCTTTTAGGAGTGGTTGCTGGGCAAGTGCCCCAGGGCAYCTTGGGTTTCCTACCTGTGTCCAAGCAAATGAATCCCACCACTGCCTTTAGGCACAGTCTGCACTGTCTACATCCAAGCATGCTGCACAAATGGGAGGCACATGACAC
>NW_020448444.1:3561-5333 GCF_003343035.1 Apteryx rowi | reverse complement strand
GGGTCATGCTTTACCAGGAAGCCAGGTAAAGGTGGGGTATGCAGGAGTCTACACTCCACATCCTGTCCTGTTTGAGAGGTTCATTGGTGACCTGCAGAATGGAAATCCCATCATGGTTGTAGATGACACCTRATTGRGTGGAACAGTCATAAGCTCAAGGGCTGCCATTCAGAGGGACCTCAGCAGGCAGTAAGAATGGGCTGTCAGGAACTTTGTGAAGGTCAACAAGGAGAAATGCCAGGTCCTGCACCTGGGATAGAGCAACACCCTGCAGTGAGAGGGGCTGGGGAGTGCCCAGCTGGGCAGCAGCTCTGTGGAGAAGGATGTGGGATTCTTTGTGGGCAGGGAGCTGAACGTCAGCCAGCAGCATGCCCTGGCATCAAAGGAGGCTGCAGTGTCATGGGCTGCATAGCCAGGAGATCGAAGGAGGTGATTATCCCCCTCTACTCAGCATTGTTAGAGCCCATCTAGGTACTGCATCCAGTTGGACCCCCTGTAGAAGAACGCTGTTTTTCCCTTCGTGTCAGTTCAGTGGCAGGCCCCAAGGTGGTTGGGAGCTGGAGCACTTGCCCTGTGAAGAGAGGCTGAGGGAACAGGCCTTACTCAGCACAGAGAAGGGAAAGGCTTTGCGGGGGACTCACAGCAGCTTCCCAATTCAAGGTTACCACCAATAAAGGACCTGTTTTTTGCAGTGACTCATGGCAGGAGAAGGAGAGGCAATGGCTATAAGGTGACACAAGTGCAGTTAAAATTAGCTATAAGGAAGAAAAATCAAAGAAGGTAACAAAGCATTTGAAGTTGGGTGCAGAGAGGCTACGGACTCCCTCTTCTTGGAGGCTTGCACATGGCTTCAATGCAGACTGTGAGGTCGCTCTTCTTTGAGTATTGAGAGGCCAGTGGGAGGCACACGGCTGCTGTTTTTGTTTGCGAGGTCACTATTGTCTTACTATCTGATAGGCCAGCAGATGGCACATGGCTTTGATGAAGCATGTGAAGACACCACTTCCTCAGAAACAGGCGAGCAGCAAGCAAATTCCTTTGATGCACAATGTTAGGCGAGTTGTGCATCTGTAAATGACAGGCAACAAGGAGACACATTATTGCTCTTTGTGTTTGTGAGGTCATGTCTGCCTTAGGGCCTGATAGGCCAGTGCTGCCCTCGTGGCTGCTGTTGGTGGTTCTGAGGTCACTTGTGCCTCAGTGCCTGAAAGGCCACTGCTGGACATGTGGCTGCTGTTTGTGGCTGTGAGGTCACTTGTGGCTCAGTGCCTGATAGGCCAGTGCTTATCACATGGTTTCTGTTTGTGGTTCTGAGGTCACTTGTGCCTCAGGGCCTGATAGGCCAGTGCTGGTCATGTGGCTGCTGTTTGTGGTTGTGAGGTCAGTTGTTCCTCAGAACGTCAGCCTGCCGGGGGAGACGTGCCTATCTGGTTCCAGAACAGACTGCTGGAATAACGTCCAGAGCAGAGTGAACTCCCAGTTGAGTCCTAATCGTTGAGGCAGTGGGAGAGCGAGAGCTGTTAATCGAAGCAGGGGAGATAAAATTCTTAGGATGAAGAAAGATGCTGTTAAGTTCGCCCAAAATATGCAGGATGAAGCGCGATGCTCCATATTGCAGTAATTCGTTGGATGCCTATCAGGCAATGAGGCCCAAGTGACCTCACAACCACAAACAGCAGCCATGGGCCTAGCACTGGCCTAGCAGGCACTGAGCCACCACTGACCTCACAACCACAAACAGCAGCCACGCACCTAGCACTGGCCTAGCAGGC
>NW_020448444.1:0-2133 GCF_003343035.1 Apteryx rowi | reverse complement strand
CTTGCACACTCCCCAGCCACTGCTCTGCTCGCTGCCTTCCCTTGGCTCCTCAACCCAGACACACAGCGAAGCTCTTGCAGTAACACCACAAGGTGGCCAAGGCACTCTGGGCTCACAAGGCCTGTGCAAATGAGCAGCACAAGATCAGGCAGGCACATAGCTGGCTCCTTGGGAGATGCTGCTCTTTTCAGAGGGAAGGATCCTGCTTTCTTTGGGCACAGCAGGTGGCTGCTTTCCACCTCCATCCCCTCACGAACCTCCACCTAGGGATGGCAGGGATGGGGATTTTCTTTAGAAAAACAAAAGCTACAGATACAGTGCAGAAACAGCTGAGAGTCCGGAAGACCTCCTGAGCCAAAGTAACCTCGTTCCTTCCCTTTAGTTACTAGCACAAGGAGCCCCAGAGAAGGGAAAAAGGGTGCAGAGGCTTTGAAATGAGGCCCAAGCAATGAGACTGCCCCAGCCTGGAGGTCTGCTGAAATTCCAGCTGTCCTGCCTGCGCAGGCTCTGCAGCAGCAGTCCGGGCTCCACAGCTGGCTTCACAGAGCACAGAGGGCTGGGTGCCACGGGCAACCTGGCCCTGGGCACATCTTCACCCCTCGTAGAGCCAGGGCCCCAAGAGCTGTCAGACTTCCTCAGTTCAAGCTATGGAGGCTTTGCGGCACTCACACAAAGGCCCTCAAGACATGCGGGCATTTAGTATAAGGGTCTTGAACTCATCCTGTATGGCACCGCAACCTTCGAGGAAAAAGGAGGGGGCACGATAGCATTTGCTGAGCAGGCTGGCAGCAACAGCAGTTGTGGGACACGGAATTTGCAGAATAGCAGAGGTACCAGGAGCTGAACCCACACCCCAAGTCATGCAGGGAAGCCAGGCACATTTATGGAAGCCTTTGCATCCATACGTAGCCTCTTCTCATTCACTTGCAGCTGCTTTCACAGAGGGCTCACGATGCTGGCAAAGATGTTGACAGGCACAGGGACACATCCTGGCATCCTGCCTCCACCCTCAGGGGCTCCAGGACTGCACTGGGAACCTCCAGGAGTGCAGCAACCTAGAAAGAAAGAAAGAAAGAATCGGAGTGTTACTGTCAGGTCTGCTGGTCTGATAGTCTCAACAGGCAGGGACAAATGTCTCCCCTCCATGCTGAGCTGTATTGGTGAGAGCCTGATCAAAATTCCCTGGAAAAGGACCCAAGACACCTCATCTACTGGCACCTGCCTTGAGCAGGGCATTGGATCCCTACCTCCATGTCTCCCCACTGCAGCCTCATGGAATCTGCTCTTCTGAGACTTTCTCCAAAGGCACCAGCAGCTTTGGAGATGCCACCTCCACCGCTCACCAAGGACAGGTGTCTCAGAGCCACCCATCGCCCTCAGAGGCCTGACTTCTCGTGAGGTGGCATCTCCCCTGTCTGCAAGGGTCTGGGCAGGCACAAAGTGGAGAAATGGCTCTGACTGATTTGATTCACTACCCGTCTCTCTGAGGGATCGCAATGGATTATGGTCTGGGGTGGGAAGATGTAATGAGGGTCCAGATGCAACAGAAAGCCTTTAAGGAGGGAGAAGATAAGTTTTTCCAGCAGAATCAGGAAAGTCCCAAAGACTCACAGAAGCATCRAGACCTTCCGAACCTGCAAGCCTGAACCTCAGCTGACAGAAACCACCAAACTGCGAGCAGCCCTGCCTCGCACCACGATGCTCCAAGGAGGCAACACGGTCACCAACAGTCCTCACCCAGGTCTCCCAGAAGGACACTGTGATGGCAGGCTGGGCTCTGGCAGCAGAGCACTGCTCTCTCCAGCCACCTCCTTCCATGCTGAGCAGCAAAACACTGGGGCCACCACCTGGTTCCACCACAGGGCACCCTGCACTGTAATACGCCGCTACCCCCACATCTCAGAGAGGGTTGGCAGCCAACACTTGCTCTGCATCACGGACACACAGGTCACAGCACCACACATGGCAGCACACAGGGCACCCCCAAGAGCCCCACAACACACAAAGCCCAACTCTCCAGMCCTTCCATTCCCTTCTAGGCCTCCAAGGCCTTGCAACACGCACTGCCTCTGAACAGCCACTCACAGCCCAGGGCCTGCTCACTTCCCACCTCCAGGACTCTCAGAGCCACTC
>NW_020448443.1:8055-8961 GCF_003343035.1 Apteryx rowi | reverse complement strand
TCCCTTCCTCCTTCCTCCATCTCTCCTTCCTTTCCTCCATCCCTCTCTCCTTCCCTCCTTCCTCCATTCCTCCTCCCTCCTTCTCTCCCTCCATCTCTCCCTTCCTTCCTCCATTTCTTTCTCCATCCCTCCTTCCTGCTTCCTTCTTTCCATCCCTCCCTCTCTCCCTTCCTCCTTTCCTCCCTCCTAATCCTTCCTCCTCCTCTCCTTGCTCCATCTCTCCCTCCCCGTGTCCCATCCATCCCCTTGTTCATCTCTCCCTGTCCCCTTGTCCTTCCATCCCTCCTTCCCCTCATCCCTCCTCCTCTTCCATCCCTCCTTCTCTCCCTCCTTCCATTCCTCCCTCCCTCTTCTTCCTCCATCCCTCCTTCCTGCTTCCCTCTTTCCATCCCTCTCTTCCTCCAATCCTTCCTCCCTCTCTCCCTGCCCTTGTCCATCTCTCCCTGTCCCCTTGTCCTTCCATCCCTCCTTCCCCTCATCCCTCCTTCTCTTCCATCCCTTCCTCCTTCTCTCCCTTCCTTCCCTCCTCTCCATTTCTCCATCCTTCCGTTCCTCTATTTCTCCCTTCTTCCTTCCCTCCCTCCAGTCCTTCCTCCTCCTCTCCTTGCTCCATCCCTCCCTCTCCGTGTCCCATCCATCCCCTTGTCCATCCCTCCTTCCTTCTCCTCCTCCCTCCTTTCCTCCCTCCTCCTCTTCCCTCCCTCTCTCCCATCCTTCCCTCCCTCCCTCCCTCCCTCTCCCTCGTCCCCTGGTCCCGCCGCCAGGCCGACGCGGAGGTGGCGGCGCCCTGGGACGCCCGCGAGGACGGTGACGATGACGATGACGCCGGGGGGGAAACGAGCTCGGGGTCGTTAGAGCCGGCGGCAATAAAGAGGCAGCGGGAGCTCGCGGTGCCGGTGGCCTCTG
>NW_020448443.1:3656-4844 GCF_003343035.1 Apteryx rowi | reverse complement strand
CTTCAAGGGGCCCAGGCGTCCGGGTGCCCCCACCCATGGCACCCAGGTGCCCAGGTGCCCCCTCCCCCTTCAAGGGGCCCAGGCGTCCGGGCGCTCACCGGTGATGAAGGAGCCGGGCGGCATCTGGCTGTAGTTGGCCCCCCCGGGGGGCAGGGCTCCGGCCGGGGGGGTCCCGAAGGTGCCCCCGTAGCTCTGGGGGGTGGCGTAGGGCCCCGGCGGGAAGGTCTGGCCGCGGGGAGGGGACCCGGCTGTCACCCGCCGCTGCCACCGTCGCGGGGTCCTTCCCACCCCCACCCCCCCCCCAACCGGACATGATGGGGGTCCCCGGGGGGGGGGTCCCCAGGGCAGATGTGGGATGTCCCCAAGGCAGAAGGTCCCCAAGGTGTCCCCAGAGCAGACACGGGTGGCCACCAGGGCGCACAGGGGATGTCCCCAAGGCAGGGTGTCCCCAGGGTGTCCCCGAGGGAGATGCGTGATGTCCCCAAGGCAGGGTGTCCCCAAGGCAGGGTGTCTCCAGAGTGTCCCCAGAGGAGACAAGGGACAGACCCCGGGGGAGACGTGGGATGTCCCCAAGGTAGGATGTCCCCAAGGCAGGGTGTCCCCAGGGCAGACAGGGAGTGTCCCTGGGGTGGTCGGGGAGTGTCCCCAGACCAGACGCAGGGTGTCCCCAAGGCAGGGTGTCCCCGGGGGGGGGGCACATGGGAGATGTCCCCAAGACAGGGTGTCCCTGACCCGGGGGCTTCCTGGGGTGTCCCCAAGACAGAGGTGTGATGTCCCCAGGGCAGAGCGTCCCYGAGCAGAGAGTGTCCCCAGGGGTGGACGAGGGATGTCCCCAGAGCGCAGAGGGGATGTCCCCAAGCTGGAGGGTCCCTGGGGGTGTCCCCAGGGTGGAGAGGGGACGTCCCCAAGGCAGGGTGTGCTCAGAGCGTCTCCAAGGCAGACAGGGGATGTCCCCAAAACAAGGCGTCCCTGAGTCGGGGTGTCCCCAGGATGGACAAGGGAGTGTCCCCAAGCTGGTGGCTCCCCAGGGTGTCCCCATAGTGTCCCCCACAGTGTCCCCATGGTGTCCCCAAAGCTGGTGACTCCCCAGGGTGTCCCCATGGTGTCCCCATGGTGTCCAGGTGGGGGCTCCCCGGGGTGTCCTCAGGATGTCCCCAAGCCAGTGGCTCCCCATGGTGTCCCCACAGT
>NW_020448443.1:0-1850 GCF_003343035.1 Apteryx rowi | reverse complement strand
AGACACACCAGAAATACTCCAGGGATACTCCTTATACCCCCTGGGGATACTCCTGAGACACACCAGAGGTACTCTGGGGATACTCCTTAGACCCTCTGGGGATACTCCTTAGACACAGCAGAGAKACTCCTCAGACACACTAAGTATGCTCCTTAGACACACGAGAGATACTCTGGGGATACTCCTGAGACACACCAGAGGTACTCCAGGAAGACTCCTTAGACACACCAAAGATACTCTGGGGATACTCCTGAGACCCTCCAGGGACGCTCCTTAGACACACTAAGTATGCTCTTTAGACACAYGAGAGATACTCCAGGAACACTCCCGAGATGCACCAGGAATACTCCAGGGATACTCCTTAGACCCTCCAGGGATATTCTTTAGACACACCAGAGATACTCCTTAGACACACCTGGGTTACTCTGGGAATACTCCGCATATCCACCTTAGACACTGCRAGGATGCTCTAGACAGACTGGAGATACTCCGGGAATGCTCCTTAGGCACTCTGTGTGCAGTGTTTAAACACAGCAGAGATACTCTGGGGATACTCATTAGCTACTCCAGATGCACACTTTAAACACACTGSAGACACTCCGCAAATACTCCTTAGACATTCTGGGGATACTCCAGGGAGACTCCATAAACACTGTGAATATACTCTAGAGACACAAGGAATACTCTGGGAATGCTCCCTAGACGTTCTGTTTAGTTTTTAGACATGTTGGAAATAKTCCGGAAACACTTCAGGGATACTCCTTAAACGCACCAGCACACTGTTTAGACACACCAGAGGTACTCCAGGAATACTCCAGGAATACCCCTTAGACACCCCAGAAGTGCTCTGAGTGCACTCCTTAGACACACTGGGTGTACTCTGGAAATACTCCGGCTATACTCCTTAGACATGCCAGGTCTACTCTAGACATACCGGAAATACTCCGGGAACGCTGCAGGTATATGCCTTAGACGCACCAGGGATACTCTGCAAATACTTCTTAGACACTCTGGAGAAACTCCGGGTATACTCTTCACACAAACTGMAGATGCTCTGGGAATACTCCTCGGATAAACCAGAGATACTCCAGATACCCGCTCTGGATGCCCCAGGGCTTCTCCAGGTATCCCCGTCGCACCCTCTGGGCTCACTAATACTCCCAGCCGCAGCTCTGGGACCCTCGTCAGCACCCCGTGCACCCTCAAGCCACCGAGGAGGTGCTCTGCCGGGAAGGGATACGCAGCCCTTACTCCTCGGAGATACTCTGGGCATCCTAACGCCATGCCACAGCTTCAACGCGCTCAACAGCYGCCCTGGAGCTACTCCAGGTACACCCGAGCCTACGCCGGCGATCCTCCGGCCACCCTGCTCACTGGATGCTCGGGGTCTGCGAACAGGTACTCAGAGAATACTCGTCTGCACCAGGGATACTCCAGACATACTCATCACCTGCACTGGGGATACTCCGGGCATACTCATTGCACACACCAGGGATACTCCRGRCATACTCATCAATGCACCAGCGATACTCTGGACATACTCATCACCAGCACCAGGAATACTCCGGACATACTCATCGCCTGCACCAGCAATACTCTGGACATACTCATCAATGCACCAGCAATACTCCAGACATATTTATTGCCTATACCAGCAATACTCTGGACATACTCATTGCCTGCACCAGCAATACTCTAGACATACCCATTGCCTGCACCAGCGATACTCTGGACATACTCATCAGCTGCACCAGTGATACTCTGGACATACTCATTGCTGACACCAGGAATACTCCGGACATACTCATCGCCCGCACCAGCAATACTCTGGACATACTCATCAATGCACC
>NW_020448442.1:1435715-1468995 GCF_003343035.1 Apteryx rowi | reverse complement strand
CACACCCAAAGGGTCACTCGTGGTCTGGAGGGCTACCCCTGGCCTTCACAGGTGTGTCTGCACACAGGGGTTTGTTTAAGGAGACTGGTTAAGTCTACACAGTCTTGAAACCTGGCTTCCTACCTCCCCTCAATTGCGTACAAATGGTGGGTCCAAGGCATTTTCAGCCATGTTTTGTAAATACTGTTTCTAATCCTGTTTTGAAGGAGAAAAAGCAGTAATGTTTAACTCCTCCATTTTTCCCCAGGGAAAGTTAGTAAATTGGCTGCAGCTTAATTAAGGCGTCCAAGCCAGCCATCTTTCCTGACCAGCTGCAAAAGCCCGCTATTTTTGCTTGGCTTCAGCTCTGTACTAATACGTTCCCCAGTCAGTTCAATTCACGTGCCAGGCTGAGTCTTGGCTGACACCTCAGAAGCGCCTGTAATCGCTCCTGCAGGCAGGTACTAATCCATCCTCCCTCTTGGCCATACAGCTCTTCTGCTTCGGATCTGTTGTTTAAATGAGCAATTCATTTTATTCTGTGAAGAATCTGCAGAAGCTGAGATGTGAAGCAAGAGGAGGCAAAACCACATACCTGGTTTCTCGGACTGGCAGGCTACGCATTTGCTGTCTTCGGCCTTATTTGACACAAGGCACACTGTACAGTCCCAGGAGCCTTTTGGCTTCTTAAACTTGTCTCCAAACCCCGGGGCGACCGCTGCGTCAGTGCCGCTGGAGGAGGAAGTAACTGTCGCCGAGGTGTCCGTGACTGCTGGCAGTGTAAGAGCAGGCATTACTCCTGTGCCAGGCTTTGGTGTCTCACACGCGATGCATTTGGTAGCTTCAGGTTTGTTCTGGACTAGACACGTATCACAATCCCATGTTCCAGGTGCTGTTTTAAATTTGTCTCCAAAGCCCAGCGCCCCTGCTGTGGGGGCTGCGGACTTAGAGATGCTGCTTGGACTCGAGCTTATCGTCTGTTTTGTACTCTCAGCTGTCGACACTTTAGCAGCTTGACAGGTTCCGCATTTGCTATCCGTGGCCTTGTTCTGCAGACATGGGTTGCACGTGTCAGACTGCCAATACGATGAAGCTTGTTTAGAGGTCTCTTTACCTGCAGAAAAACTACTTATTGCGGGTCTTGTATAGACCACTGTGCTTGCTGTAACAGGCTGTGCAGCTGTAGAGGCGTGGGCCTTCAGAGCAGTAAAGCCTAGAAAAGACACAAACAAACAGGAAGAGCTTACCACTAAAGCGGCACCTCACTGCCCGTAACGAAGCCACTTGTAATAATAGACGGCATAAATGTAAACCCAAGTGCCAATGGTTGCAACTGCATATTCTGACAAAGTGTAACAGGAAGCTCCTGGAAATCTTATCTAAAGGGATGAAATTTCATATGCTGCACTGGGACACAACAGAACATTTAGTTAAAGCTTCATTTACCTCTTAATTTCCAAGAAAGTTTTAAGCAAAACCTTCACTGCTTGGCACTCTTATGAACAGCACTGAAAGCTATCACATCCACGAACGGAAATAATCCAGTTTCATTTTAAGATGCTACGTCCACTCAAATCAAATTTCTAAAGCTATTCCTGCTGTAGCAGCTGACTCACATTTACTTCAGCAACTGTACAGAAGTTTGTGCTTGGAGCAACTATCTACATGGTATTTCCCCACTGATGGCGAACATTAAGGAACAAAAAAATGAGAAGGACAGAGCAATTAATTGTCTCATATTCTATAATCTGTGTTCTAAATGCATCACATACAGGCCAAATCCTATTTAAAGGTGCCAACTTTACAGAAAATACGAAGTACTAATATTGAAACACTCAAGAAAACATTAAGGCAATGCATCTTGAATAGTAGCTCAAATTACTTTTAATTCATTTTTTTAAAGTTGAGTCTCTGAGCAACGTGGATTTAGATCCTGCTTCTCTTAAACTGATAAATAATTTGCCACCTCACTCATAGGCCTTTCCTTAAACCAAATGCATGCAGTATGTATTTTCTGTCTTTTAGCTCCTTCTAATATAAAAAAGGTACCGTCTTCTTAAAAAGTATAAAAATTTGTCCCTTCATCAAAAAAATATCCTGAAGCAACTGAAGCTGAAGTGAAACATACCACTTTTGTTTAAAATTTAAAATACAATCCATAGTAATTGTTTTAACAAAAGGCCAAAAGACTTGCAGCTTTTGAAATCTCTTTAGGAACAAAACTATCTTTTTTTTTCTTCTTTTTTTTCCCACGAGGACTGGTGAAGGTGAGAGAGGCATGTTGAGCTTTACAAAAATTTTCCTAACAATTCTATTTTTAAATTTTATTTATTTAAAATGGAACACTGATTATTTGACTAATTCTCTTTACACTTCTCTTACAACACATAAAGGAGCTGCAATCCATTTGTTTTTGAAGTTGCAGTTTTCCTTTCAGCATTATAAGCCACTTATGATAGAAGGGGCAGACCCATCTTAACAGAYGCAGTGCTTATGCAATGTACTCCTACATGCGTCTTCATAGCTAATATTATATTAATCATGACATTAAAGTTCTTTATCAATGTATGCTAACATGTTTTACGCAGTGTCTTTTAAAAAGTAGTTCATCATCTCACCAGGGTTTTTTAGAATATCTAACACACTCCCTTCTTTTAAGACTTTTGCAGGTTTGAAGGGGCCATCGTACTCTTCGTTTTCTTCCTTCTTATTGCTGGTGCTGTTTACAGTGGTGGTGTCTTTAAAAACAACAAAAAAAGATCTTTCACAGAGCAATCCGCTTAAAACAACACATTCACATTTTCTAAAAACAAAAATTTCCAACTCATATACTTCAGTATATGAATATTTACAATGTATTTACAACAGAAAAAGCAGATCTGTCACTGAAAAATACCACAGACGTCCAGAACTTTGTACTTACAGCAAATAAAAAATACTTTTTAATTTCTAGAGCATATACATGTCTCCTATTTAAAGTCAATTCATAACTAAAAATTAATACCAATTCTGTTAAAAAGTTTAGAGTGCCTAAAAAATAATTCTGATGGAAAAATTGCAAGTACTTTTTTCCCCCAATTAAGTGAAAGTAAAACCAACACTCTAAATATATTTACTTCCTCCCTGAAAATCGCAGATCTTCTACCAAGAAAGCTTAATTTCATTTTGGAATGTGTCAGCCTTAATCAAGTTTCAGTTTGGACAACTGAACCAAGTTCTACTTCCAGTTACATTATGCCAAAAAAAGTCTCCGCACATTGTTACACTGTCATGGCAGTTGTCCTTCACATGCCTCTGAAGCTCTCCTCTCCACATAGCCTAAAGCTGATTCTGAGCGAGCAATACAGTACATCAAGGGAAATGTACAATAGACTGAGCCCAGTTCTAAAGGAGGCAAGAAGCAGAGCATCCTACTGAGACTGTAGTTTGGAGAGCTAGGTCCACAGAAAGAGGTAGTTTAATGATGAGCTACAAACACTGAAACACCTTGCTTTGATAGGAAATACTAAAAACAAACTTCTTTACCATCTCTGAAACTCATGAAACCATATGCATTTGCTTCCTGAAATTGCTAACATGCTCACAGAAAAACAGATTTAGTATTTATGATTCAAAAATAAATCAACATCTCCAACCTGAAATGCTAAAATTTCAGTTACCTAGGGTAAGTAGGGATGTCACTGGCGTATCACTGGATCCAGAAAGCTCTGCTGATTTTACAACAGGAACACTAAACGTAAACCCGATCTGCTACAGAAAAAAAAGAAAAAAAAAGCTTTCAAATTCTGACACAAAAGAAATTTTAATAAAATTTCACACAAATATAAAACTGAAATCTGTTCTATAAACTTTAAGTATAAGTATACATGCTGAATAACAAATCATATGCCAGAAACCTATATATTCGTTTCCCCCTTATTGAAGCCAACTCTATTTTATTGTTCTGCAACATTCTACTAAGATCCTGAAAAAAAAGTTAAGCTTCTACAATATTTACTTACAGACAATGGAGGTAGCACTTCTGCCTCAGTTGATTTTACAATTGGGGATGAAAATCTGAACACAGGACTGCCAACATTACTTGCTAGTTGTACCTATATTTTCAACAGAATTAAGATTTGTATCTCAAGGAAAAACATGCTGGTGAAACAACATCAACTACCTGAATTTACTATCCAACAGTAGTTCTGCAGCAAAGTTGGGAAATCTCATGTTTGAGATTTCTTTCTAATCCACATATAAGAAACACAGTAACTCAAAATGAAGTTTGCAAATGAGTATATAGTACAGCATTTTCAAAACCAAATGCCATAGACCACAATACAAAAATTGAGATGCTACTCAGTTCTAAATTTATTAAATATACAGAAAAGAAGAGCAGGCAGCTTAAGAACCTTAAACTCAGGTCAACTGCGTTGAGTAAACATAAGTCAAAGAGTGGCAGCAAATACTTCAACATATTAAAGCAGATATCTGCTTCAAAATATACACAAATAATTTAAATGTTTATTTTATTTCAATAATATTCCAATTAATGGACATTACCCTAGGCTTATATGACCATTAATACTACTTCTAATTTGTTAAATAACTTGGCATAAAAATCCAAACAAAATTTCCATAGCATTTGAAACAGTTATACGGCTACATTAACCAGAAGTTTGCAAAGTGTAAGATGAAGAGAAGCTGAATCAAAATCTGTATGCATTTTTTTCCCCAAATCAGAATACAAATCAACCCTAATTTATTCAACTGGATATAAACTAATATTGATTAGTTTCATGAGCACCCTGGAACAACTCAGCATGCAACAAAGCACATGCATACTAATCTTAAGAAATACTAAGAATATACAACAAAGATTTACCTTGTTCATCACTGATGTTGAAACAGTGCTTGGTGATGATGAGACAGCATTACTTGTAAGAGAACTAAAACTAAACTGAGGCAACGATGTAGTACTGATGGGTAAGGATATTTTCGGTAGTACTGGTTCCTCCACTTCCTAAAGTGGTAAATTTTTATTTTTATTTTTCTCTTTTACAAGACATTACTTTCTCACCCTCTACCACCCCAATTTGTTAACAAAGTTAAGCATAAGTATGGACTATACTAAGATAAAGCAAGTTTTCAAAAGGAATCCTGATCTCCCCACCTTAGTCTACCAGATCATTTTAATTTATGCAAAATCTCTTTCCACGTTACACTACATCTACTGCCTGTCCAGTAAAAGCAGTGAAAACTAGCTCAAAATTGTCATTCTTGCCCACTGCTCACTTTTTTCTGCTACTTCTGAACTTCTAAACTATACATACTTAACTAGTTCCTTCAGTAATCTCAGTGAGAGAAATTATCTGAGAGTCACTTACCTGTTGTTCTTGCCCAGGCTTTGATACATAACGTACTCCTCTTTCCCTTCTCATCTTGCCACCACCACTCACTCCTCCTCCCAAAGATAGACCATTGGATGCAGGAGTACTGAATTTGGGGTATGTCAAATTGCTGGCACAGAAAAACAGTACACAGATCGGAGAAAGAAAAAAAACCCAAAAAACTTATCAACTTATTTTTTCAAGTTATCATAGCCATTATTTGTCTTGGAACTGAAACCTAATCAGAATCAGAAAAAACTAAAGCTGTTTCACAAGTTGCCAAATGCTGGTAAATACCTGATGTTCTAAATAGTAAGAACTATTTTAATACAAGCAGCCATGAGAAGGACCTATATGAGAAACAGTCACAACATCCATATGGGAGTGATGACTGAGCCAGAAGACTAGAAATAGAAAAACTGATTCAGACTGTTATTTTCTAATGTTTCCTTTTAATAGTCCGGAGAGCGGAAATTTCAACTACCAGTTCCCTGATTCCATGATGAACGTGTATTGTGGGTGTGGGTGTGGGTGTGTGKGTGTGTACACATACATAATACACATGAGACGACTGCCTACAGCTCCTAGGAATACAGAGGTTTAGACTTGTGCAGCAAGACAGTATGGCAAAGGCTTCAGGAGCAGCTCTGGCTTCCCCGGGGCCATTAGCAAAAGCGGCAGGGGCGTTTGGGTGTGCCAACCTTCCAAAAGTCTTTTCAGGCATGAATACAGATCCCTTTTGTAAGGCATACAAAGGCATTTCTCTTTTCATTACAAAAGCCTAGATCAAAACCAGAAAGATTTCCTAATCCAAATGGGAAAGAAAAAAAAACAAACCAAACCAAAGTGTGCTAGGGAGTAGCAACAACAATAAAAAACACTGCATCAAAATGAAGTATCCATGGAAAAAAAAAATTACTATCTTAAAGCTCACCTTATAGCTAAGCAGTCAGCCATTACAAAAGTATATTTGATCAAGTTTGAAGACACCAGGTCAAGTTTCCAGAAGACTGAGGAGAATTGATCTGAACTGGTCAGATCCTTGAAAACAGTCTGCTGAGCTTTTAGCACAGTAACCACTGAGAGGCAACCAGATCTTTAAGGCCATATGCTCAGACTTTTTCCTAATCCAAACTGACAATCAATTAGAATTCTGAAAAAAATCTTATGTCAAAACAGAGCTTTATTCAGACAATTATAGCCTGCCCAGAATAGCCCGTAGTCCTCTTTCCTGTAAACACCTGTCAGTTTCTAAGAATAAAGTTTCCTGTCTTCAGCAAATAAATCCAATCTACAATTCTGATCCAGATTTAAAAATTAAAATCCATTTGGTAGGCCAAAGAAAGCTTTACCAAAATACCCCCGGGTAGCTGCAAAAAAGGAACTCTTGCCAGCTGCCACTTATCAGTGTTGGGTTCCTGTGCCAAAACATGGCACCCAACAGGACCATCTATCTACTCCAGAGGCAAAAGTAAAACAAAGCACTAAAATCTGTGAACCAAATTAAAAGTAGTGTCAGTTGCTGGACTTCCTTTCCACACAGAGGAGATTAAAGGAACGCTACCAAAGAACATTTAGAACAGTTTGAAAAACCGCAATGAAAACCTAACACCTGCTTGCAGCTATCACAGAACCTGAGAGCCGGGCTCTCACGCCGCTGGAAAGGTCCTTATTGTGGAGTCAAACTAGGAGATGCCAAGGCACAGCGGGTTCTTTGCAAGCTACAGAATGCCCAAGGCTTAAGAACTGCTTGGAAGATGACTACAGAGACAACAAAATACAATGTCCTACTACTGTTCTTTGAAAAGAACAGATCCTCAAAAACACATAATGCAGCAAAGTGTCTTAATTCACTCATTACCCAAAACAGTTATTTGCCCAGAAGAGAAAGCCATCAATATTATTTGGAGTTAAGTCCCTCAACCTAAACCAAGTAGTGTAACACAAGAAAATCTGATCAACATAAGCACAGAAGAAATACAATTATTCACTCTCCCGCATTTTTTTTTGTTTTAGAGACTAGTTAACATTTGGCATTAGATGATTCTGAAGTACTCCTGTTTTTCATGCTAACTCACAAAGCAGAGAAGTGACTTCTCCACGGAAGGAGCACTAAAAGAAAAACAAAACAAAACACCCTCCATACCCCCCCCCTCAGAAAAACTCCTTCCAGGTTTGGGGGTTTTTTTAATTGAAAACCAAACCTACTCATGAACTACAAGCTGTTACTTTACCTTATAAAGACTCCTTCTGAAAGCACTCTGTCCTTTATGACAGACCTTGCAGACTCCAGCAATTAGATAAAAAGATAAAACTAATAGCTGTTTCCCTAACGAACACCAGGATGGACAAATGGCTTCATTCATGTAATAGTAATCCAGCTGACAAACTGCAAAATGATCTGCCAAATCAAACTTAGTAACATCAGAAATTTAGTTGAACTAACTAGAAAACTATCCATACTTCCTAGAGAAAGAAAAATAATTAGGCCTTGAAAGGTAAGTATCCTTTTTGTGGATATGGCATCATACAAACCTTGCTTCCCATCTTCATATCCTAGTCAGAACATATATTTGGGCAAAAAAAGAATTACTGATATAATAATTTTATTCTTGTTCATCTTCTTTTCATAAAATTAACACTTTTCTCACACATAAATTGATCTTTAAACAGAATTCGCATACTTCATAGCTCTCATAATAAAAAAATTTTCACAGAATTTCCCATTCATTTTTATATTGTTACTGCCCTTCCAAAGAAGACAAGCATGAAGACTGTAGTAACAAAGGAGATGATTTAAAATCCTTATTTGAAGGAAGAAAACTAACAATAGATTTCTCATACCTTTCAGGTGATTCTACTTGCTGTTCTGCAGGCAAACTCTTCTCTCTCATCCCCTGCAATTTAGGTTTGGTTTATTAGAAGGTTTATCTGAATGCATTAATATTCTATACACAAAGCAAAGTCAAACAACAACTCTTATGCTTTGTGGGGATTTTGGGGGATTTTTTTTTTTTTTAATACACCATTAAATATACCTCATCTACTTAAGTTTGTCCCTGGACTCAGTATTCAAGGTACACTTCAGTTAAATTTGCAGCTAAAACAGGCAATGCTACTTCAGGCAGCCCTGAGGATGAACTGACAAAATCCTTTATACTAAAACAAATGTCAGAAGCTGTGCCACAAGACATAATTATTTTAAACAAAATGTGATCTAAATGATACAAGACTCAAACCAAGTTTTCTAATCAAAATCTGGGTTAATTTACCAACCCATAAAAAGGGTGTACTTTTTTAATAATCCTATTTTCACCAAAAAAAAAAAAAAACCCAAGCAGTTGCTGCTATGTGCATTTTGGAACTCTCCATCAAAGAAAGACTACACAGGTTAAACACACAGAGATGGAGAGATTTAAATGCAAGAAGCAACCAGTGTGATTATCTTGTCTGATCTCCTGCCTAACAAAGCCCATAGATTTAATACCTGACCATTTTTACATCTCGACTAATTGATACTGGAACCACAGGGGTTTTTTGTTTGTTTTCTGAAAAAAATGCTAATCTTCTTTTAAGGAAAGTTTAACAGGGACTCCATCTACACCAAAAATTATCAAAACTGATAATCACACTTATTGTTAGAAATCTCACTTGGAGCACATACCTCATCTGAAAGAGAATTTATACACCTTAGCATGTTCCATCAGTGAGAACTTTAACATAGAGGAGCATATGGAAAGGAAGGTGTTGTCTTTTAATTTTTTTTCCCCTGAGTACAGCCCCAGCCAATAGCACATCACTACATTGTGAAAATAACCACCAGACATTTACTGTTCCATAAATATAATTAAATCCATAAAAACTCAAATATTCCTTTCAGAATGGTTCCTACTGCCTTAACTCTCACCTCAAACATACTATCAGTGTTCTCTGCCAGGAAAGAGCATATTAGTAGAGGAATTAGTTAGAAATACTCCAAGCTTGTAAAAACAGGCAGACAAGGATCAGAAAATGTACTTACTTTGTGCTTTGTATCTACTCTCTGGCGAACTTTAGTGGAATCAGTAGCTGGAGTCAAAGATGGTTTAAAATACTGGGTCCGACTCGCTGACAGAGAGATTGCCTTCGGTGTCACAAGTTTCTGGACAGGTGGATGTTGAGTTTCCATCTTTGAAAAGGGAAGAAGCAATCAATTTATATTTGCACCTGCCCAACTTAACTACAATATTCATTTATGAAAAAATTACAGTACTATAAATCTCCCATCAGTTTTGGCTCCCAGTGAAAATGGTTTGAGAAAGTGAGAAGTATTCAACTGAAGAGGGAAATTTGCCCCAAAACCAGGTACGAAATCCCCAAAGCCAAATAAGTAGCCAAAGTCTGACTGTGTCCTATTTCAAAATTTTGCAATTAACTTTATAGACACAATAATTCATATTATTACAATCAAAATAATAAATATTACCATAATATGCTCCCATCTTTTCCTTTCCCCTTCCCACATTATAAGTTTATTAGTAACTTAAATCATTAATTTAACATTCAAATTGTTAAGCAGCTAATTAGCCAGGCTCCTGGGCTTTGTTTTTTCCTACATTTTCCTCCTTTGAAGTTACATGATCTCTAGAGCACTTTCAAAAAAATGCTGTCAAATAATCTTAGGAGRAAACATTATTCATTCAAATATGATCCAAAGTTTTAGGTTTGCATCAAACAAGCCTAAAGTATTTGTCTTTCATTTTCAAAGCATTTTCAAAGGCCAAAATTAATTTTTAAGAGAAAGCACTGTACATTCTAGAACTGACCTTCCTCAATACAAAACTGACTTAATTGTCAAACAGAAAAGTGACCCCAAAAGACTACAACTTCTACAGAGGCTCCATCTGCTTTCGTCTTAAGGATGTGTGCTATTTCAATTGGTATCAACAGAAAACTGTGCTTACAATGCAGCGTTAATTTGACAGTATCCCCCTAACTCTTGCTAATAAAGTTCACACTGTACCATTTCTAAAACAATTAAAAGTATATCTTTCTAAAAATGATTATATTGATTTTGAAGCCTTGAATAAAATGTGTTTTAAGCTCACAACTTTGTTTTGAGAGAAGAATGGTTCATTGGTGGTTTTAAATGTAAATGACTAAAATTGAAAAAATAGAAGTCACCCAGCTAGATGTGTGAGAGCTATTCTGCCTTGTGCAGACCCTTAGAATAAGAAAAATGTACCACATCACTGCTACCCGCTGCAAATGTTTTGCTTCAGTGCACAAGTGTTCTGGCAACTACACATTTGCTTTAACAGCAAAACACATTACCTTCTCCTTGGCAAACAATTACRTCTCATCAAGGGCTTCCCTTTCCATGCCAAACATTATGAATTCTAACATGGGAATAGACAATTTCTCTTCTTTCACCCAGTGAYAGCTGTGTGCAACATTCCTTTACCGGCTGACAACTCCAGGCTGTCTGTTGCAAATCTAGTAGATCTTTCTTAATGTCTCATCACAGGTGTAGTTCCACAATTTAACTGAGAATCCATATCAGCTTTGTTTTCAATTATTTTGGATACCATTTATAGTAAAGAAATCATATCCTTTACTTTTCAATGTCTCTGTAATTTAGCACATGGTAAAAAAATAGTACAGGAAATCTGAGATTTTTTAAGTTCTGAAGTGTTTGTAAACACAGTTATACTCTTAATCAAGAGATTAGGACAGAAACTTGGGACATTCTGTCCACTTTCTCATTAAAACAGCAGATGGAAAATTTGCATGGAAGGAAAATCATCTTTTTGTTCCTTCAGTTGCCTGATGTTAAAGTGGCCTTTTGTGGGTTTCAGAATTGAATAAACCCAACAATACCCAATATTAAAGTTCAGTTAAAAAACATGACTAATTTTCACTTCTTAAGAAAAAATGAAGGAAATCATGATTTACTACAGCATTACCACCAATTTAATGCCACCTTAGAAAAGGAATTTAGGAACACAGGATTACACAAGTGACAAAACAATTTTCCTCTTCTTACATCAAGAAGGAATAAAAAGAAGTGCTACTTTTTTGCACTGAAATGAACATAGAAGTCTGACAAAATTTCTATGACAACTCAAGTAATATTTTTTCATTTCTGATGATTTCTCCAAGAGAAAGTTCTCCTAAAAACAAAATTCAACATGTAGCTTAACTTCAAGTTACAGCACAACATAAAACTGTGTGTGTTCCAGAAAATTTGTTCTTGATTGACGTATCAAGATACCATAATACAAAAATAACATCATCCTTAAACTGAATAAYCTTCACAGCCCTTCCTTTAGTGTGGGCATAAAGATATTTTTTAACAATATGTGCACTGCCAGGACAGCTATACTTCGTAGAATGCTAAAATTAACTTGAATTCATGTGTATGCTGTCTTTGAAGTTTGTGAAATTCTGCTAATAGCTATAAAGCAGAGAAAGTTATGTATCTCAGCTTAGGACATTATGGATTCTTACCTGTTTTCGTTTTGAATGGAAGCCAGTAATACCCAGCACACTCCTGTCTACAGGCTAGAGGAAAAAAGCAAGCCTAAGTATTAGAGGAAGATTTTTCTAAGAGAAGCTTTCATGCAACAAAAAGGTGGAGGTTTAATTATCAACTTACAGAAGACAGTGGAGTAGAAACAGAAGATGGAATCCTTTTAGCATCCTGCTGAACAAATAGTGCAATAAATTAATCTGAACATAACATAAAGAACATCTTTATACTTGTACTGGCATATCTGCAGTTTTTAATAACACAAGAAATTAAAAGGAGAGCCATTTACCGCCAAAGGACTTGACATCTTCTCCAAAGACTGCAAGATGCGCCGTGCTGTGGAACTTGTCACACCATAGGATTGCACATTTGCTTGTTTAGCTTTCATTTGTCTTCTTACTGGTGTCTGAAAAATTAGCATTGTAAATGCTAGTACGCCTGACTTTGAATTAAATATGCCTGTATGGCTAAATAAATGATATAGCCAATAATCTAGTGACGATGGAGAAAAACAAATTCACTAAGAGGTCAAGCCATAAAGTAGAAAATACACTCTACTGACTTTATAACAGTTTAACTGGGGCCCCATACACCTTGAACAGGGGACAAAGCAACATGGACAAAAGAAGTACTTAAATGTAGAGGTGCAAGCAGAATTAGCAGGGACTGTCAGGGTCTCTGAAGCAGTAATCAGGAAAAGAAAACTCAAGCAAAGGCTTGTGCTGCAGAAAGTACTTTCAGTAACAAAATAGACCTCAGAATTTCCTGATGGTATAAGTATACCATCTTAAAATCAGTGTATACCACTCGCCATCAGGAATTTCTAGTTTTACTTTTTTTATGCTTCCTCCCTTCCTCCAAGATTATATTTGTCTGCAGATCTTTTAACTCTGTTTAAAAAGATCTGATTTGTACTGTAACAGATCTAAAGATTAAGTATTACACTGAAAAAAGTAAATTGTTTTATTGGCATCAGATGACTTTGAACATCATTCAAAAAGATTTCTTCTTYTTTTTTTTTTATTGCATATTAAACCCCTCATGTAACCACATGATGCTTAACATGCTGCTATGTAAAGACAGGAAACAAACCACATAGCACGTAAAAATTAAGCAAGACTGGCTGCAATCCACAGTAAGCAGCAACAAACAAACTAGTTTCTCCTTTAAAAAACTAATCTTTTGGTTCCTCTTTTCAGCATAATAGATATTTATTTTTTTAAATAAAAATAGCTGACCAAAAAGAGTTCCTAGCTTGAAGGAAGTTTTGAGTCTTCTGAAGTTTGATTTAAAACCAAGTCAGAATAAACCACAAGTTTTCAAGATTTCCCAGAAGTCAAGAACTTGTAGGACGCCCCCTCCCCGGTTTCATGGCACAAAGGGACTGCCAGAGTAAGTCCAGCAAACCCATGTTTCCTGTTCCTAAATAAAATTCTAATCTGTATCATTTTGATTTAAATGCACRTTCCCAGCAAATCAGATTTTATTGACTTGCTTTTAGATTCAACTCTAGCTACTGATAGTTGCCAGCATTTTTTATTTGCTGGTTCTTTTTAGGATGCTAAGAACTCTTAAGGGCAAATAACTCTTCAAGAGCTCCACAAATCATATTGAAATAGAAAGCATTTTGTTGTTTATCCTGAGATTGCATTTTGGACTGCATACCTCTCTCTAATAACAGAAGAGTAAAGGATCAGCAAAGCTGCCTTTCGGATACTATTACAGTAAAGAGCACAGTTTTATAAAATATACTTATGAGTGCAGTATTCAAGCAGGTTTGACTATTGTAGCTTTTGCTACTGTAAGCACAAGTTTTCATAGTTATGCCATCGTTTTTATTTTTTAAATAAAGACTGCATGAATTTGTTAATGTAATACAGTCAGAGGCAGATGAAGGCACTTGAATGAAAATTTTCTGAAAGACTGAACAGAGGAAAGCACAACTAGAAACAACTAGCTAGAACTAGGGTATTACTGTCATTCTTTTTCATTAGGAGAAGGAAGTCTAGGCAAACTGTTAAAAGAGAATTTATACAGAAATTCCTCTTTTCTACTCTTGCAGGCTGGTAGAATAGGAACTGGTAGCACATTTTCAGCTCTCCTCACAGCTCTTTTGTGAGTGCTATATCCATTTGGTATTTCAATTACAATTCCCCTCCCACTGTATCATTATTCTCATACCTGATAAGGAGCAATTCGCCCTTTTGTCTGTCTCACTGCTGCAGCTGCACCACCGTAAGTGGTCTTTCCAGGGTAAAACGGAGAATCCCCAAGCTGACTTGTCTTAAACACAGAAGTGTTTCCAAGTGACTGCAGAGATATATTATGATAAGTGGTTAGTAAAATGGATAAACATTCAGCTCAACTAAAAAATAGTATACTGTGTAGTACTTACAGGAGAGAGCGCTCCAAAAGCAGATAAGTTGAATGCAGGTTTTTTAGAACTAGATGCAGTATGCTGTGAGAGGGAATGAGATCTTTCAGCCTCTGGGGACCAGAGTGGTGGAGCCAATGTATTTTTTGAAACTGCTATATCTGCCAAAAGGACAGATGCAATATGTAAACACGTTGTGTACAAGGAGAACTTTTAATATTAAAGATCACTCTAACTTCAGAGTTAATACAGAAAAATAAGTCTTAAAGAAAGAAGAAATCCCCCAATACTCATTTCTGCAGCACTCTAACCTTGATTTCAGAATTCTTTCATACAGATCAATTTCAAATTTTGTATGAAATCCAAACATTAATCCTGAGCTCAAAATCTGTTCACTGAATTAAGTATATAACTTCTTTTCTTTAATGTTTCAAAGCATTCATAGCAAATTAATACTATTCTTCAAACACAGAGTTGTCTTTCTTATTTTTCCCTTTCATGGAAAGATGCAAGGGGACTGCATAAACACAGATGCATCTATACAGATACAAAGCTCTTCCTATGTTGATAAAGGGTTGGAGGCCAGCACAGGTCAGAATTGGATGGGTTTTAAACCTGAAAGATTCCCCAAAAGCTGATCTAACAGATTTAATGATCTGTTTTCCATATGTGCTTTATGAAAAAACACCAGAAAGAGCATTAGTAGACTCAGGTTATATTGCCAAAGCCTGGCAACATCTACTCTCAATTTTAAGAATAAGTTTTCCAGCAGGCTTGCTGATCATGCCTCAGATCTTAACTACATGAGGGACTAGAAAAAGCTGCAAAACTGCTGCTTGCCCTACTGCAGTGAGATGACCCAGGTCTCCAACTGCATCTCCAACTGCTCTTGGCAAAACTCAGAAAAGCATCTTGTGTTTCTATTTGTCACCTAGAATTATTCACATGTAAGCAGCTGTCAGTCAGATATTGAGTCACTCCTCTGTCCAGACAGTCAACCTAGGTGTCAGGCTACAATGAGTCATGTTCAGTTCCCACCATCTCAGTTCAAGATTTACATATAACCTAGCTGAAAAGACTGTATTTCAGCACTGACTCTTTGTAACATCAGGGTCTCATAAATATATCCCTAAGCATGGTTATATTAAAAAGATGACATGATTATATACTTCTAAAATACTAAAAATTTAATTTAATTCCAATATCCAGAAATGGCATTCACTTATTTACTAAGGTTACATGGAGTATCAAAGAATGCAAAGTATTTCATCTTGTGGAAAAAAGTTAGACTGAGAAAATAAAAGTTACCTTTATCAGATGCTCTAGAGGAGAAGCCACTGGTTGTTGAGATGTTATCATCATCATGCTGAGAGGTAGAATCTTTTATTTCTTTTACAAGAGAGAGTCCAGGACTGCCAATGCCAAGTGCAGAAGATGTAGAGGGCTGACAATGTGGTACTGTGGAATCCAACATGGTACAGTTCAAGTGGCTCCGATGAAGAGAAGGCCTTGTTAACACATCCGAAAAGTTTAATGCAGATCTACTCGTGGATGGTTCTAAACAGGAACAGGGAGACAATTAGCTTTCTTATAGGCAAGCTCACAGAAGCCAAAACCTGTTTCTATCAATACTCATTCTATTGCCAAGTTTTCAGTACAAAAATAGTGAAGCCGAATTTAACTTCTTCCTCACCCATATAGGGTTTCATTTAACTGTCCAATTACAACAGCAACACTGCTTACGGTAATAAATAGTAATGTCATATTAAGAGGAAGTTGAGTATGAGGTTTTACAACACAGTAAATTCTGATCCCACACTCAAGTGCTCTAAAACTATCTTTCACTAAATCAAACATATACAAATTCCTAGTTCAAGCTTCATAACCACTGCAGTACTACTAATCAGGTTTCCAAAGCACTGGCAGATTTTTAGGACAGTATCATTTTAGATAAAGTAACTGTTTTAGACCAAAGGCCAGCTGACCAAAGGAATACAGACTCTAGCACATTCATACTTCAGAGCTGATGAAACAGGCTTTTCTTAAGAGAAGGATTTGTTTGGGGTTTTTTGTTTGTTTGTTTATAAGTATAGCAAGTAAGATTGGTATATGCAACCCCCAGCCTGCAACATAAGCTATTAAAGGTTCTAGGGCGCCCATCTGCTCCTGAGCTCTTGGAGTTGGTAAGTTTGCTGTACAGCTGTTATTACTGAAAGGTCCTTTCACACATTTCTTTAGAAAACCCAACATGTGTTCCTCAGTCATGAAGATCTTCTCTGTTCCTTTATCCAAACTTATGCTCAAGCTGTACCTACACAAAAGCTATAAAGTTTCTTATTTACAGTTAGGTGGCATTGCAGATTAAGGTATTTCTTCATTCTTTTTGATTCAGCAACTAAGAGAAGCAACTGACTTTGCATGCATAGATGGTTATCTACATGTGCTCAGACAAAACATAATCTCCTTATTAAAAATTAAGTCCTGCAAAACTGCTAGTTTAACAGAAACTCAAATGGGAATATATGCAATTTGCATAGCAGAACTACAGAAATAATTAGTGAGAAGCTCTGGATATAAAACACAGATTAATCTTTTATACTGTAAAGYAAGGAGTTGGAAACTTCTTGCCAAGGGTCCATATAACTTTTCAAAGACTTCAGGTACAAACCATATCCAGGCACTGGTTCCCCAGTTCTCCATTAAACTAACAAGGAATTTCTCTACGTTGATCAAAGAAGCCCAAAGAAAAAAGAAATAGGACATAAGAAGAATGAACCTTCCTCTGGCATTCCACATTATCATCAGCCCTTTGTTCTGAGGACTACAAAACACATTAATGTTTTTTATTAACCTGGGAAATTAGATAAACCTTCATTCCAGACCTCAGGGGGAAAAAAAAAAAAGTAACCTAGAGCACTTGCGAATGAGTAATATCAACAGTTTGCACCTGGTTAATAGAGTACATGAAGTTAACTGATGAATTCCAAGAGCTGTAAGACATCTTCCAGAATATACTTAGACAAGATGTTTCACAATTACGTTTACAGTTTAAAGCTAAGACAGTTTCACAAACATAGTTCTTTGAATTCTGTCAAAACCCTCTTTCCAGCTTCCTTTAGGAATTTAAATCTGAAAGTAGAAATCTGTGAATAAATACAGATGGCCAGAATACTAAATGTTTTTTTCACATACCTTCTAAATTAATTCTTGCTGATTCAGGCGTGACTCTCCCATCAATCACTATGGTATCTTCATCTGGATAATCATGATGAAAATTTACCGGATTCTCTTCCCGGTTTGTAGATTCATTTGTATCTACACATTCATCTTCGCTTTTATTGAAATACTTCTGTAACCATCCTGGCACGATGTTTTTCACCGATTCTGTCACTCTGCTAATGATTCCCTGCTTGAAAGAAAAACACTTGTTTAATTACAGAAAAACATTCAGTGGTATACTCTGAAAAGCAACTTTCCACAGACCTTAAAGACAGATACTTGGTATCAAACATTCATAATGAGAATGAGATAAAGGAGTATGATCCTTTACAGAGGAACTCTATACTTCTGGGACACATGACATATTTAACATATTTAACATATTTACTACTACTATCAGTTTCTGCACCTCCCAGTCACCTTGGCAGTTCTCAAAATTCTGAAACTTCAGTGAAAGTTCACCAAGAACTTGTCAATTCACAAGGCCACCTGGAACATTATTTCTAAATAACTCCTGATATACATACTTGTTTCAGGACTCCTCCACCTAATGTCCTCACTTGAAATCCATCAAAAACAGAGGCTCAGCAGTTATCTGCAGTGACAACCATGCTATCTGTTAGAATCAGTGAACTTTAATATTTCAGAGTATTTTTCTAATGCTGAACTGCAGTTACAAAATGCATCAGAAACCACTGTTATGCCCTGAACAGTCAGGGTATCCAACAGAAGCCCTAGAAGAAAAACAAAGCTATAGCTGAATAGCAGATGCCTTACTACAGGATTGATAAATAGATCTGTTTTGATTAAATTTCACTTCACAGTACATTAACGTTTTGGAGCTCTAAACCCTAATGTTCTGCAATTATTGAATACGTAAAAGCCATTTCCATTTTGCCATTTAACAATTCTTTGCAATGCTTGCATTCTACACTTAAGAAATATATATTTACCATTTTGTTTTAGTCAGTCACTTCTTCCCTATCATTCCCTCAAAATTTCAACACATTTAGTCAAATCTCAGTCCTGCGTGGCAGATCACTTACTTGTGGCACTGAGTTTCCTCCCTCTTGCACTCACTATAGCTACATAACTAGCTGGTAAGTCAAATTAGCAAACGTGAAAGCTAACTCAGCAAATTCAACACTTTGAAAACTGAAAAGTAAGAAGAGCTAAAGAGATTTTTTTGGAACAACATTATCAGTTACTGACATGTATATTAAAAGTTCTGGTATGGTACTCAGATATTTATCTGATTTTAAGCAACAGATGGTCAAAATTATTATTCAGGTGCAGAACTAGGCAATGCAGTCCTTTACATATATTCAGTATTGCTAAAGATTTTCTCAATCATAGAACAAGATATTACTGGCCTTAAAATGGGCATGTATGATTCTCTTACTGAAGAAATCCTCCAAATACTTAATTTTACCTACCTGAGGCTTAAATGGAAGGAGTCATAGGCATCCAGGAGAGTAAACATACAACCACCTTTAGTATTCCAAATGAGTAACTGGAGAATCTAGCTAGACTAATAATTAGTCAAGATGACACTTCACCATCCAAATCTAAATACAGACTGATCTGACTCTTTCTTTCATATGACAGCCTTGCTACCCTTCGCCACATCAGCAGGACTAAGACTAAACTCAACGCAGGGTAACATCTTAAATCACTTCAGGAGCTGGAACTTGATAAGTGCAGTCATAGTGCAGAAAGTACTAACAGCCTGCTCCATCTGCCTCGTGCATGGTGAAAGACAAACAAGAAGCAGTTTTACACTCCAGAATACTGGTGGCTTACTGACAAAGCAAGGAAAAGCAAAATTCACTGCAACACACCTCTGTTTTCCATCTGCAAAATGAAAATACTGATTACAAGTACTGTGAAAGAACCAGGCAGGCATTATGAGCAAATAACACATCATCAAGTACAGATCTTGCTAACAAAAAACTCCCCCACAAAAGCAAAACATACATGCTAGGTAGTCTCCCCCCCTCCCCCCCCCCAAATATCTTCACTAAAACAAAGATTTCCTTAAGGTGTCTCCTAGCTGCCCAGAACACTGACCTTAGTGATATTCAAACAGCAGAAACCCAGGAAATAAAGCATTAGTGTTGGATTGCTGTTCAAGTGATGTACCATTGACCAAATACGCTTTTGAATGTGCACACTCTATATTCTTGCTAGGGCATTTTAGCAGGATGTCATGCCTTGCATTGCTTTTAAAGCTGGAATTTTAATTTTACTCTAACTTTTAATCTTCTTATTCTCCAACTTCAGCACATGTGTTTGAACACCTTTCCCTCTCCCCACACAAGCCTGCCCTGTCAGCACTTGAGCGTTGTCCCTCCTCACTCCTGCATCACCAGCTCCATCCCTTGCCCATTGCTGGTTCCCCACTGCGCTCCCTAAAGCCCTACAGAGGCACTGAACTTAGTATTGTGAAAGGGCAGAAGATGCCACAGGACAGTCCTAACTGTGCACAGCAGCATTTTACTTGCTGAACATGTTTTAGTCCTTTGGCACATTATTAACTCACTGATTTCAGCAGTTTGAGAGCTGCTGTCAGTACCAACAGCTGCCTGCTCCTTTTAAATGCATTCATATTCTATTCTCATTCTAAAATACCAGCAGAAAAGCAGAACTAAACACAGAACACAAAAAGAAAAGCCACAATAAAGACATAAAGACCCAATAGCTTAAGAATAGATATTTACAACGGCTCTTCAAATTCTGTGCATCCTACAAGTCTACAACTCCGCTCGACAGATCTGTGTATATAAACACCACAGCAACAGTAACAAGGGTTACAGTTACTCAAAGCATATTACCTTGAGATGCAACTCTGAAGGAAAGATATGGAGACAGGAATGCTAACCATTATACAAATAAGTGTTATAATTTACTACTTTAAAAGACCAGTTCTTCAAAGGATTTATATAAAGAAACAAAAATCACCTGATCATAGTCACAATTTGATTCCCAAACTTAAAAGCAAGCTATTTCTTGGCTACATATACTTTAGAAATAGGACAGTTTTCTTAGTTTATAGGGGTCTTTCATACAGCAATATGGAAAAAAGTACTGGCAGGAGTACTCAGAAAGAGTGCATTACTGGTAAACACCTATTTTTGCAATTGAGTAGATTTCAATCTGAGAAGATTAAGGAAATCCCACTATACAACATGGAACGCACTAAAAAATATATACATAAAGGTCATATACTAACATGAGGTGTTTAGAGATGCAAAATCTACAACCTCATAAAAGAGCTAATTTCCACTTCACTATATGCACACCTCAAAGCATCAAGTTTTTACCTCCAGGCCAATTTATAGATTTTTTTTTTCCTTCTCATTTTGAAGTTAAAGTTATTAAAACATATGAATCAGTAGGTCCTCAAAAAGAAAACCTGCAAGCTACAGCACCTAAGGGTGAAGTTCATTGAGATGGGGCAGATCAATCTAACCACTTCCAGTCATCCAGCAGGAATGTTCCTCTCTCTCCATTCCCCACTATGCTACCTTGTGCCAGCTCTGGCACGTAGCAGACTAATCTCTGTTCTCGATGAATTCATTGATCTGGCAAAAAGTGCATGTTTCTCTGCTGGACTAATGAGTTCAACTAGCTCAGTGCACCAGAACTGGCCTGAGAGAGAGAGAGAGAGAGAGAGAGAGAGAGAGAGAAATTAGACAGCCAGAACAAGGAAAAGGAGGAACGTGCCTTCTCCCTTCTTTAAACAAGCTGTCTCTGTACTGCCGTTAAAACACTGTCCCAATTCTTCCCTTCACCTCCATCCACCTCCCTTGTGCTGGCACTGGCACATACACAGTCACGTGACAAACTAATCAAGGAACAGATCCAGCCCAAAATTCACCTAGAGAGTGTGATGGCGAGGACTCCCTTTCAGGAGGATCAGCTCCCTGCTCCAGCTCACCATGTGACTGCACGAGTGCTAGCGCAAAGGCAAGAACAGAAATGGAAACAGGACGGGATTGTCTCTTGCAGCAGCACAGACTCAGACTGGCTTAAACTGAGTTTCTGCTATTTAGGGAGTGGTTTCAATTTGGATGTAGGACAGCAGAGTTTGATATTTCATTAAAAAAAAAAAGACAATAAAACTTATGACTTAATATGAACAATATGATACAGGAATGCCATTAATTATGTAGTGTTGGGGGGGGGAAAAAAAACAACTTTAAGGCAACTGGACTGGTTCAAATTTATTTCTAAAAATCATGAAGAAATGCTTCCTGATGCCAGCATATTTCCTTTTTATTGCTTGAAGTAAGACTCATTTTCCTCAGTCTAGGTAGCTTTGGAATAAATATCCCAGGGAAAGTCAGGTACTGTTTTACATTTTGGCACTGCTTGCAGGTCTGTGCCATGAAAATATTAGCCCATTACTACCATTTCCATCTGAATGCAAAAAGCCAGCATATGCTCCCATAGACAAATCAGCATCTAACCCACAATGTTAAATCCTTATGATACTGAACAGTTTTAACTCAAATTTTGTCCACGCCTTTAGCTGACACTGACTAAACATTTCAAAAGAGAACACGAAGTATAGGACATCTTTCTTCCTTTTTTTTTAGAAAGCACTAGATTGACTAGCACTAGGTGCTAATACTGATCAGTGATGGGTGTCGTAAATCACTGAGCATATGGTTAGTGTTAAACTTTGTGATAGGAATCTATCAGTGTCAAAAATGAAAAGTATAAGATTAAAAGGAGACTACTTTCATTAACAGCTTTACAAGCAGTTTTAAAGGAGTACATTGTTACCCTAAGAAGGGACCATAAATACAGCYAATATTTTTTATTGAAAGCCTCGCACTTACTTAGTGTGCATACAGCTAAGTTTCAAAGACAGTACAGAGGGCTACATTAACAGAAATGCAGCTCAATTTTTTCTCCCTTTTCCTACAAAGGAACCCTGTAGCCTGAACCAATCATTTTTATTTAATGAGCACAAGAATAGCTAAAATGACACATGGCACCAGGATAGCAAAGTCTGACATGAACAAGTTTAAAATTTTCCAAATTAAAATCATCAAAAAATACATTTCCCATAGCACCAGATGGTTTTGACAAGGCCATTGGAACAAAGTAAACAGATTTAACAAAGTATGATAACATACATTCATATTTAGGATTTTAATACACAGTTCAGAGATAAAAATGTCTCTTATTTACAGCAATTCTCTATATATGACTCAATTCATTACAGTGTCTCAATATCACCAAACATATTTGCTAATAGAAATGGCAAACTTTCCCCCTTTCCCCCTACTTACTGTAAATAATAAGCCTATACAAAGAAAGGTTTTCAATGTATCATTTCCCATTCTACCAATTTGCTATCTACTAAAATATACTAGATTCCCTGGAATGAATTAAACAACATGTAAGTGCCGCTTTACCTAAAAGCACACACAAATATGATACCACACACTAATCTCAGGCACACAGTAGTGAGGAGGCATTTTGCGTGTAAAAGACAAACAAGGGCAAGCCAAATTGCACAGCAACTTCTGAAACAATGGTTAAATGCTGTTCAAGGGCAACTCAGCTTACTGACACCATCCCCATGTCAGAGGTTTTCTAGTGCAGACAAGGCTTTATAGATAACATGAAGCATATCTCAAAAAATGAAGTACTTCCTACAACAATATTTTATTACTCCCATTTTGGAGTAGCACTCCAAAGTAAATAACTATCTTGTAACACAAAAACTAGAATTTTATTTTTAAATTAAATGTGGTGGTAATAAAAGATAACAAAGTACTCCTGTGCTGTTCTGAAATAACTTTTCTATCCATACTGATCTACAAACGGAACTGACAATAGGATATGCCAGTGGGTTTGTGAATGTAACATATCAGTTCTGTTACACATTGATCATGTTATCTTATTCATAATCATTTTAGTTTTTTAAAGGACAGTTGTTTTTCTTATTGTTTGCTATCAAAACTGTACTTGACAAAGTCAAAACCAAAAATTTAGAAAGCCTGCACGTGTATTTCCTTAAGTTGTAACAGTTATCTTGCTAGGTCTAGAGACTGAACATGGAAGTTAAGACAAAGTAACTGAAGAATCACCTTTAGGTATTCTCTGTGAACATCTAGATTTTAGCAAAACTCAAAGCCTCCCTACTTTTGAAGCATCAAACCGGCATTCTGTCTAGTGTATAAAAATTAAACCTCACAATTCAACTGCATCAACAGAAGCTGCAATTAATTTCAACTGGACATGGAAGTTTTAAAAATTATAYTATGTTTGACCCTGCTGCACATGCTCCCTGACTAGCTTTAAAAACACAAGAAGCGGTGCTTAGAATAAAGCAAAAAACACTGAGTCTCAGACAGAGCTGCTTTAGCTGCAGCAGTTGTTGTATCTTATTAAAGGTTTCGTAATTTATCTGTTATATCTTTGGCAACTCAAGCTAATATTCTGGAACAGTGAAGCCAAGGTAGGCGCATCTCTGCTACAGGGCAGTAACCTTTAGTCATTAGGGGCAGCAATGTCTGAATGTATTTTCATCACAGCTCGCCTGACAGAGCCAAGAGCATCTCATGTAAACATATTACCATTTTCTCCAAACACTGTTCTCTTACCGCTAACACAAACTGTCATTGCCCAAAGATTTTTTTTTTAGGGATTGTAGGCAGTAACATCTACAATTCTGTATATATTCTGCAACTCTGTAAAGTAAGTTAAATTATAAATACTAAAGGCTGACATTAGAATGGCTGCGCTATTATAACTCAATTTAGAATGTATCTAGTTACACTACAGTAAATCCCTAATACACATATATTTAAACCAGTTTAAACCTTGTTTATATCTGCTTACCTTAGGATGAGTTAAACTACAAATGCACCTAACATTACAGGTTTGCACGTATCTCTATTGCACACAGATTTTTTTTCCTAGCCAACCTAATATTTTGTTGCTGTAAATATTTCCATGCCTCACTACACCCTTAATCTAGTCTCAAAGAAAATGCCAGTTGAACAGTTTAAATGTTTGGTTGGTTTACTTTAATCTGGGAGGTCACTAGTCCTAGAGTTCTAATAGGGAAAGGAGCTGAGATAGCCTATCTGCTTCAGAAAAAGACAATTTTGTTCCAAACACCATCATAGCCTAAAAGCAAAGTCAGCTAGCTTTGCAGTACATGCTCAAACACTTCTTTCCAAAAGCAGAGCTATGGAGACAATAATGGACAACCTGGGCAAGAAGAATGAAAATCTTCTACTAGCATAGCTATTTGCAAAGCCAGCACGTGTGCTGTAACTGTAATTGAATCACTGCAGTTAGGACCTCAGTGCACATTGGTGTCCATGTGTTAACATGCATTTTTTCCCTACAAAGATGCATCTAAAGTCTATCATGAGTGTGTGCTTACTTTGAAAAACAGAAGGGGATCGCAACCAAGCCAAAGAGACACGAAGGCACTGTTACTAAATGCAACACACAATTATGAGATGAGTTACAGAAACTCAAAGGAAACTTCCCCCCGGAAATATTAGTACTCCTTTCCCAATATGAAAGCTTTAGTGGTATGATATTTCCTACCTAGAGGGGAGAAAAGCATTTACACATACATTCCCCCTCTTTTGACAAAAAAAATATTTTAAGCTCTGCAACAACAACAAAATAGCAAATCTTACAGTTAAAAGAAGATCTCTTCAGTAATTATTTTTGTAAAGTAATTTAGAATACCACAATGACAAATAGTTGTATCAGCAACTTACAAAACTACTTATGCTTTAGGCAAAGTCAAACAAGCTAGTTCATACTCGCCTACACTCAAATTTAAGATGACCCAACTGACTTTGCCTAAAGGGGTTTAGAGAATACTTACACAGTCCCTTCCACTAACAAAGCTGTTGGTGTAACAATCTTCCACCAAAAGTGGTGACACACAGCCATGAACAATACTAGCTTTACACAGTTCAACTGTTAGCAAAATAAACATATATWTATATGTTTATACACACACACAAACATCTATATAGATCTGTACGTATACATACACACACACACATATATATGTTTATACACACACACATTTAAAACCTATATTTGAATTGCACCTTCAATTAAACAGCTATAACAGCTTTCTCCTGATACCTGAACTGTACAGGTCTTGTCTACAGGAAAGCAAGTCAAGGGTTTTAAGCAGCATTATAATAAAAAGAGAAAGAGAGAGAGAGAGAGAGAGAGAGAGAGAGTATGGAATGTGGTGGCAAGAAATGGAGACACCTGGCAGGAGAGATCTGTCCAAGGGAAAATAATAAATATGTCCAAAGTTAGTACAGTTATTCATAAAACTGAATAGAACACACAAACCAATGGATAAATTATTTAATACCCTAACAAGAAAGAATTAAAAATAGCTCAAATTCTTCATTAAAAAAATATTTAGCATATTTATTAATTCTTTAGCAAAGACATGTATTGTACTTTTCAGAAAGCACACAGGAGAGTTTTCGTTTTACTCTCTTAGTAGAATGTAACAAGAAACATATACTGAGATCTCTCCTTCTTCTCTCGTGACTGTATAAATACCACCATTCCACAGTTCATGCTTGTACAGTATCTACTCAATAAAAGTATTTAAAAGATTGCAAAAAAACCCACAGAGTTTTTACAATTTAACAGCTGGAAAATGGCAAAAGTGTATCACATCACCTACCAGCTCTAAAAAAACAGAAGATGCTTGAAAAAAATAGTCTGGGAAACAGCAACCTTAGAGAAAGGCCTCTTAGCTATGCTCTCCCTGAGGGGAACCTTACAGTTTACTCTAGATAAAATGCAACAGTGAGATGCGGGCATTTATTTCTTCCCTCAAAAACAGCCCTGAGACAGAATGAGGATGCACCAGTAAAAGGATTATGAACCTAAAGTAATGTCGTCATTTATGCTGGAAATGCATGTCGGTGTGTTCTGCAGGCCAACAGCAGCTGTCACACAACCGCATGGCCACAGAGGCTGGGTGGGACCCTAAGGTCACCTAGTCCAACCTCTTGCTCAGAGCAAGGTCAGGGAGAGCAGGYTGCCCAGGGCAGTGTTCAGCTGGGTTTGGATGGAGACCTCTCTGGGAAGCTCTTCCAGTGTACAACTACACACTGGAACTGTGATTCACAGTGAAAACATTTTCCTAATATCTAACTGGCATTTCCTATTTTGCAACTTGAGTTTGCTGCCTTTTGTCCCACTGCTGTTAATATCCAAGAAGAGCTTGGCTCCACCTTTGCTATACCCTCCCATTAGGTATTTGCAGACAGCAGGTCTCCCCTTTGCTTTCTCAAGGCTGAACAAAGCCAGCTCTGTCAGCCTCTCCTCATACATCACATGCTCCAGCCCCCTAATCATCTTGGTGGCCCTCTGCTAGACTTGCTCCAGCATGTCAACACCTTTGTTGTACTGGAGAGGCCAAAACTGGACACATGCTCCAGCCTCTCCAAAGGCAGACTTGCAAGTGATGAACAGAGGGGAATCATCACCTTCCTCCACCTGCCGCCAACACTGTTACTAATACAGTCCAGTATGCAGTTGGCCTTCTTCACCTCAAGGGCTCACTGCTGACTCACGTTCAACTCGTCCACCAGGTTTGTGGGGCTGTTTTGTCCCAGAGGAAGGACTTGGCATTTGCCTTTGTTGAACCTCACAAGGTTCCTGTCAGCCCCTTCTGTTGAGACCCCTCAGTGGCAGCATTACCCTTCAGCATACAGACGCTCCCCAGGTTTGGTTTCATGTAGGAACCTGCTGAGGGAATACTCCATTCCCTCATCCCAGACTGTTAATAAAGACATAAAACATTATCGGTCCCAGTATCAACACCTGAGAGATGCTATTAATAACCAGCTACCAGTGCAACTTTGTACTGCTGATCACAACCCTTGGAGCCCAGTGGTTCAGCTAATTTTCCAAACACTTTACAGTCTACTTGAGCAGTCTGTATTTCACCAATTTGGCTACAAGGATAATACGGGAGACCATGCTTAAGACCTTGCTAAAAATCAAGGTAAACAACATCCACTGCTCACCCTTTGTCCACTGAGTCAGTCACTATCCAGTTGTGTTATGAATTTGATAGACAAGGCTATGCTKGCCTGCATCTATGCTGAACTGAAATTGTTCTTCTCAAACTCTTTTAGGTGAGCAAAAAGGATTTTGCACTGTATCCTCACACAGCTTTCAGAATCAGCAGCAGCTCAGTGCCTCCGTGACAGTGGAGCAAGAACCAGCTCTCACTACTAACCAGAGGAATAAATACTCTCTCACTCAGAGGAAGTGATGTGCTGCCAGCAACTAAGGCAATCTGCAGTGTCCCAGCTAACACAACCAATTATCGCATCTGTTTTTCAATCCTCTGTCCTAAGATACCACCCACTAATATTGGGTTTTTTTCCAACACTTTGCAGCCCCCAGGGCTGTCATGACAACACTTTGAGAGACAATAACCAAAATATTAATAAAATGCTACAGCCAACATATTCTACAATTTGTTATACCATTGAGAACATTTTGAAATAAGAGAAAATTGTCAGTGAAGTTTTTCCCAACTAGGATACATCTTTGCTTACACTGACAGTAGAARGTATTCATCTGGTAGTGACTGTAGAAGGTATTCATAACTACTAACAAGTACAATATTTAAAAATCCATTTTGCTAATACAGTTTTCTTCATAGTGCTGGGAGAAAACCAACTGAAGTTAACTAGCCCATTCTTTTAGAACAAACCTTTAAATATGCATTAAACATTTCTTAAAATCTATGCATATTTAGCTCAGTATGCTAGCCTACTACTAAACCAAAACAAGCAGAGATGTATACAAAAATAAAAATAATCATCTTAGCACACTTCAAGGTATAACCCTATTGATAACAGTTAAATCAATAGTTATACTTACATAATGCCCTATAGACATTCTTAATAGTTTAAAGATTTTTTTTATTAATATTTTCTTGCTTTGGGTTTATGAAACATTATCCAATTTAAATTACTCAACATGATATTCTAGGAACACCACCTCTTGAGCACAAGAGGTTCAAGATTTCTTCTCAGAATAAAGCAGGCAGTTTATAAGATTCCTTCTGCCCACTGTCTGCAGCCACTGCCCACCGAGAAAACCCCATACATAACATAAAACAAATCAAACAGTAGTTTAGAACTGGGCTGTCTTCAAGAGCAGGTGATAATGTAATGATTTAGGCAGTGCTGCATATAGTTTAAGTTCCCAGTCCTCTGATTGCTTTGTCTGGGCAGAATCTTACAGAATCACAGAATCGCTGATGTTGGAAGGGACCTCTGGAGATCATCTAGTCCTACCCCCCTGCTCAAGCAGGGTCACCTAGAGCACSTKGCACAGGATCGCGTCCAGGCGGCTTTTGAATATCTCCAGAGAAGGAGACTCCACAACCTCTCTGGGCAACCTGTTCCAGTGCTCTGTCACCCTCACAGTGAAAAAGCTTTTCCTCATGTTCAGGTGGAGCTGTCTGTGTTTCAGTTTGTGCCCATTGCCTCGCGTCCTGTCGCTCGGCACCACTGAAAAGAGTCTGGCTCCATCCTCTTGACACCCTCCCTTTAGATATTTGTACACATTGATAGGATCTCCTCTCAGCCTTCTCTTCTCCAGGCTRAACAGGCCCAGCTCTCTCAGCCTTTCCTCATAAGAGAGATGCTCCAGTCCCCTAATCATCTTTGTAGCCCTTCRCTGGACTTGCTCCAGYAGTGCCACATCCCTCTTGTACTGGGGAGCCCAGAACTGGACRCAGTACTCCAGATGTGGCCTCASCAGGGCTGAGTAGAGGGGGAGAATCACCTCCCTCCACCTGCTGGCAACACTCTTCCTGATGCACCCCAGGATACCATTGGCCTTCTTGGCCACAAGGGCACATTGCTGCCTCATGGTCAACTTGGTGTCCACCAGCACTCCCAGGTCCTTCTCGGCAGAGCTGCTTTCCAGCAGGTCAACCCCCAACCTGTACTGGTGCTTGGGGTTATTCCTCCCTAGACTATTGAAGATGATAAGATAAGACTATTGAAGATGGAGACTTGTGCTTGTTTGATATGGGAGGTGAATATTACTGCTTACACTGTATCTCAAATGACTTTGCAAAACTCACYAACTCAGAGCAGCTTTTGTGACCAGGACCAGTGAATATACCCTCAACAGCCTGCCAGTCCCCTCTTTCTGGGAACATCATAACTACATCAGCACAACACCAACTAAATACATGCAACAGCATATGCTGGTTTCACCAAGTAAAACACATTTGGACTGCTCTGCTTTATACCAGAGCAGCACATCTACATTAGAAATATGCACTAGCATACACACACGCAAGAAAAAACAAAAACAAGCCACTCACCAGCACAAGTTTCAATCTACAGTTATGACCTCCAATATAAAAAAAAGCACTAATTTGAAGCTTAAAATAAACATACAGACTTATGGCAAGGGTATAAAGACTTTTCATATAACTTGTTTTTCCTTGAGTTTAAATCTGCTTGTAGGAGTTTTAAAGTCCAGAGGAGGCAAATTCCTTCATATTTTCATTTGAATAATTATCAAGTAAAAATAACTCAAAATTATTTTATAGTCTCCTATAATGACATATGTAGGATCTTTGAAATCTCTAGGTTACCCAGATGGGAACAGCAGTTCTTTAAGCTAAACATAAAGTTAAGAATGGGAATATGCAGATACTATAGTAGAAGCTGTGTAATAAGTTAGTAATATAAACACTATTCCCCTTCACACTAGTGATTCCAATCACTGGTCTACCTAAGTGACCAGGATCTAACCAGCGTTTGGAAGCACTGAGGCCACATCCAGAAGTTGGCCAGGGAACCCAAATGTTGGGCACAACAGCACCCACCTTGCTTTCATGTGCTTGGCTCTCGGAACAGAAGCCGTGATTTTAACCCAAGTGCCTAAGCTCCTTACGTGGTGCAGGGGACTGGATATTTCGAATGAGATGGCTAAGTAAACAGGTAGCAYGCCAAGCATGGCATTATCTAAAGTCAACATTTAGCCATTAGGAAAGCACAGTGAATGGGAGGAACACCTAAATTCTACTCCCAGAATGCCTAACCCAGAGACACAAAAAGGCTCTTTTGTTTTTGTGGATTCCCAGCCCAGAAACCTCCATGGTGGGTGACTACATACCACCTTTACTTAGCAGTGCTGCCACTTTTTTTTTCTTTTAGTAATATAGCTACAGACAGTATTCAGTGTCTCTTTTATATAAAAAATATCATGGCTCAGTTCCCATCGCTAGTGGAGGGGGTTTGAATCCATATCTCCATCTCTCAGAAAAGTACAAAAGCTACAAGTCATAGTCATCTCTTCCAGATAGCATATTTTCACCTGTCCTATTTGGGGCTGATTTAAAAAAGGCACTAGATTTAAAAACAAAAACAAACCAAAAAAACATACGGATGCATGGCTCTAAAGCTTAATGGTCAGGGCTTTCATTTGGGAGGAAGGAGCAGGAAACACAAGGCTTTGCATCTTTGCTCCATAAAATATCTAACATAAAACAAGTAAGTTCTGAGAGCAAGGACCAAAGTCTACATGTCTCCATTCTTGGAGAAGCACCCCAATCAGCAGGCCAGAGGGCAACATTTTCTTATGTGCCCTCTTTCTGTCTCAATGAATCATGCATTCTTTTTCTAGATAGTAAAYCAGCTTCAGTCAATAGAACTAAAGACAACATACAGCTTGCCAACTAGGATATTTGCCCGGAAAGTAGATGATGTGGGTTGATCCCTCAAGGCAAAAAAGGAAACTGAAGGAAGGGGTCTATCACATTCTGAACAAATGCTTTAACTACTAGTTGTTATATAGCAGCAGCAGCACCTCCTCTTCCAACTGTCTTCTAAAGCTGTCACTGTATTTTATAGAAGACTGATTCTGCAGTACGTTAGGTGTGATCAGAGAATTCCCACCTGATCAAACTCCCCAGGAGACTATGGCAAAAGAACAACAACCAGAAAGCAGACACCATGATGCCTAAGCATCATGGTAATCATCCCTCATACAAGTGGGGGGGGGGGCGGAAATCAGATATCCTGGGAACTTTAAAGCTATTAGCTAAACTGCCTACAACCTTTAGACACCTTCAGAGCTTGATGATAAGAGATTGAGGGTTTTCAGGACTCTAATTTTGACCACAAGCACCTAAAACAGGTCTGTCAAAAAGCTTCCACAGGCTATGATTCTACTTACTGATAAAAGCTGTAATGATTTAGGGATGGGGGTCAGAATTAGAGGTATAACGTCATGTCAAAGTTGCACTGAATATTCTCATGTCTTCTCAAACTCACTACTGAGAGACAATTAACATTAAATCACAGAATATTTCTGCAGAGTGGACATTATACTGAAACAAGAACACTTGTCAATTACTACAACTTAAGGTAGCTCTCTACCCAGAAGCTCATCTTCTTATGTAATGCAAGTTAACAAGCTGCACATGGTTAAAAAACTATTCATGACAATAAACACACATACCTAACTTCTATCAGTTTGTTAGTTTATTAAATCATTACAATAATTTTCTTTCCAATACTTCACTGCTAATTTGATCTATGTATTCAAGTTGCAGCATCCAACCTCTGAGCGGAATCCCACAGATATCCCCAACCATGTGTTTGCTTTGGCACACTGTTTAAATAAACCTACTAGAAAAGGCACAAAGATAACAGTCAATAGAAGAGTTAGAAAACCATCTAATCTGTAATTACTTCAGATTCATGTGTCAGGTTTATCAGTTATCTACACAGTATCAGCACATGCAAGACATGGTAATTTCAGTGTTATTCTCTCATTTACGTAGAACTTTCAACATTTGCTCTGTAAGTGTAGTGATTCTTTTGTATTCAATGTCACTATCCTAGCTTTATATGGACAATATCACTTAACAGTATACTACCTATAAACCTAAAAAAGTATAGTACTTCTCAAAATAAGAAAAAAATGAGTAACAATTCATGCAAATTGCTCCCTCAGTTTTGCATATAAATACTCATTTCTGTAGCCACTGATAAGTTACTGATTTAATAATGCAAGGGTTTTGGCTGAACAGTCAGCTTCAGGTTCAAATACACGGCACATGGCAAACACATGTGAAGGCATATCCAGAGTCCTGTTTCTCTGCCTCTTGGAAATTCTTAGCAAACAGATCAGGAAGCGTTTCTGCTTCTCTCCCTCCAGCCACTAACTGGTGTGGGATTTTTGTGCTGCAATGTACAAACTAGTTTTTGTTATCCGTCTGCTCTATCCTGCAATATAAAGGAGAACAAATGCCTCGTGAATTACATTTAACTTGCAGGGCATCAGCACATTTAAGCACAGGCAAGAGACTGAGGAAATTACCAGATGCAGAACCGAGGGCTCTGCATATGTTATCTCCCAAAAAGCAAACTTGAAAATGAATAACTATTAGTACCCTCACAAACTAACTTGCAAGATGGGCTGAAACTTGTGAATAAGGCAAACACTAGAAGAAATGCAGTTAAATCTGAAGAGAAAAGTACGCTCGGTAATCAAATGCCAATTTTAATTGGAGGGGATCGTTTGGAGAGCAGCGTTTGCCAGGCGGCAAACCCAAATCATTCTCCCCGGTGTCTCTCCGCGGGCGAGAGCGCGCAGAGCACCAGGCAGCGCGGAGACAAAAAGACGGTGGCGGAGGACAGGGGCCAGCGCGCTCCCGCGGCGGCGGCCGCCCCTTCCCGGCCACCGCGCGACCCGGGCGGCGGCACCGGCCGCCTCCTCCCCCCGCCTCTCCTTCCTGCCGAG
>NW_020448442.1:1419523-1434905 GCF_003343035.1 Apteryx rowi | reverse complement strand
CCAACCACACGGCGCCCGCCCGGGCGCCCGCCCGTCACCAGCCCGCGCCGCGCCGCCTGCGTCACGCCAGCGGGACAGCCCGGAAGTCCTCGCTCGCCGCCCCGGGCGCTCTCGGGAAACGTAGTCCGCCGCGGCGGCCGCGGGGCGGGGGCGCCCCGTCCTCCCGCGCGGCGCGGGTGCTGCCTTCCCCGGCCCCCCTCGCCGGGGCTCCCGGGACCCGCGAAGGGCGTGAGAAACACCCCCCCCCCCGCAAATGACCGAGGCTGAGCGCTTCGGACGTGAGTTCTGCTGCTGCTCCGCCCGCCGCGGGCGGCGAGGCTGGGCCCGAGGGCCGCGGGGCCACCCCCACCTCCCCCGGGCAGCGGCTCCCCCCGCCAGTACTAGCGCGCAGGCGGAGCGACGCGCGGGGAAGGCGGAAAGCAAGCTTGTAAAGCGGGAGGGGGAAGGTACGCGCTGTTACTTCAGGATCCCACAAAAAAGCGCGTGTAAGCAAGGAAAACGGCAACCTCCAGCTTTAATGTCATTCAGTTTTGGCCAACAGGAACCAGGTGAAAAAAGATAAGCCTCAACGCGGCTGTTTGTACCTCAAAACAAGATGGGTTTTCATTACAAATTAGGAAAATGTAAAGTATTTTAGTTTCTTATGAATTTTTATGCTACTAAAAAGTTGAGAAACGTCTGTAGCTCTGTGTCTTAAGTGCACCATCAGTGGTGCACTCTACTGATGGAGCTGAGCAGTGAATCTCAACCACCCAATGTAAAAGTCAATAAACATGTTCATCACCCAAAATGCAACACAATGCAGTAACAAATGTTTTCTCACACACTGATGTAGAAGAGAGGTGATCACTGAGTCTATCAGATACTCAACAATGAAAGATAGAGCCATAATACAGTATTTCACAATCCCTTTCACCCATCTCCACCAAAAAATAAAAGCAGTCATCACAGCACACACCTTAAGAAAAAGCTTATCAGACTCAAGGGTTTAGGAGAACTCACACCAGTAAGAGCAGTTCTTTCTGAAGGCCTCAAGAGAGGCAACCCAGCAGCAGCAGAGTCCTTGCTTTTAGGAGGAACCTCGGGATTTTCACACTGTGAAGTCTTTGCTTCTTGTTTCATACTGGAACTTTTTAACCATGTTGGTATCTTCCCAACTCTCTGGGTTTGTTAGCTCTCAGTCCACCTGTGAGTCCTTAGTCCTGCTTTCATGGTCATCTAAACAAGATGACCATTTCTGAAATCCCTATAGAGTGGAATTATCTTCTAGGTATTTCTTCCCCATAAAATTGACCTTCAAAACTCTCGTCTCTTCTTCTCCTCCCCTACCAGCTTAACTACAATTTTATGTCTAGTGGGATGGTTTATGCCAGCCAGGGCAAGGAACACATGGATATAGAAGGCACCTGCAAGAAACACCTCATTGCTTGTAAGCTGCTAGTGTATTACATTTGCAGACCAATTCTAGTACAAGGCTCTATTTCCATAACATATGTCAAAAACAAATTTATATCAATATAATCAAAAGAGATTTACATCAGTATCATCAGCAAAATACAAAGAAGGTAACATTTTTAGCCTGAATTTGTCATTGTTTCAGACAAGGAATCAATCACCATGCTAAACTGTGACTTCCAGCAGGAGAAGAACCCCCCATTATGGGTTCCCATTATGGGAAGAACAAGCTTCATGAAGGGATATAAATTGTGCCTTTTAATAATGGTCATTTATCAGTAGTAATGCCAACTTCTAAAAGCCTATCCGCACAAAAAATTGATTAAAGTTACTCCTACATTGGACACTCATAAGAGCTGGTCCATTTTACAATAAGATTCTCTTTCTGATGTATGCTAAGTATATTAAGATAACCTGAAACAACATTTTCTCTTCCAGATGAGTGTCAAAGGCAGCTACACTACAACTTTTCTCTGAATTCTTATGCTATTTACTTACATCTTACTTATTTAGAACAATTTCTATATAGTGACATGCCCTTAATGACACTTATGACTCAGAAATGCTTGCAGCTGTACACAATGTCTATTAACATGAGTCACTGAAGTTAAATATGCATCATTAAAAATGAGCCAAAATGAAAGGCAAAAGCAAAAAAAAAAAAAAAATCCAGCAGAACGAGAGGAATCATCAGCATTTGATGCATCTTCCCTGTGAGTTAGATCTGCAAGTTTACTTTGAGGTAGTGCTAGAAAGAAGCTGTTGGTCCAAGAGCATCCTGCAAAAAGAAACAGTCACGGCTTAAGTAACTCTCTATCCTTTTTGGCCTGTTTCTTTTTCCCTGCTCACAACTGTGGGATCAGTAGCCCCTCATACTATTGTACTAAAGCCATTCTTTTCAGAGGAGGGATAGGAAATGTTAAAACTACTGTTCCAGAAAAAAAAAAAAGCAAATCTTGAGTAAGGCACTATCTATTGCAACTACGTAGAATGAAAAAAAGTTTATGAAACTATTACTGGATATTCTTACAAAAAACCTTCATTAAGCTTGGAGGAAAAAAAACCCACAAAAACTATCAGCTGGATAAAATGGAGATAGAGAACCAGAAAAAGTGAAATATGGTGGTGTTGAAAAGGTTGCTTTTAAGCTTTTTTGTTTTTAGGAAAGCTCCCACTGCAATCACATCTTTGTAGAACTGATGGCAGACACCCCTATAATGCATTCAGGTCTTTGTATAAGCCAGCTAACATGCTGCTAGTTGTAAAACAAGTGGAAGTTTACTCAGCAGAAAGTCTCAGCAATGTATTCCAACAGTTTTAATGAAAACACTCTTTCCTATATTTGGGGGTTATAGGTAATACCAACCCAGAAAGAAACTTCACATTCAGGATGCTTCTACAGTCAAGAACCTGCACTATAAACACTATATCACTCCCTAAACACTGTAACACTCCCAATCCCACGCATGCACTCCTGACTGCAAAAGGGAATCAGCTAATAAGTCTCAGGAGAGACCAAAAAAGGTGGTGGGTGTTTAAGAGAACTATTTTGGAACAGCATCACATAGGCTGCAGTCAACATATACATATGCTTTTTTTTTCCCCCCCCTTCCTCCTTTTAAGTTGACTGCAAGACAATATACCCACTAGCGGCCCAATCTCTTTCACTGAATTTACAAAATTGGTATTTCCCTTATATAGGTAGTTTACATTCCAGAACAGAAGGTGCACGAGTGTTTCAAAATAGTCTCTAATGTAGGGTGTAGAGACTTTGTTAACAAGGGAGAATTGCATGAACATGGTAGCTATGGACTGAGACTGTACTGAGGTTCATATAGTGTGGTGCTGTCACTGCCACATTGTCAGACTAAATGAAATCACATAGCTGCTTGGGCCCCACATTACAGTTTACACATTATGGATCAAATTCAATGGCCAAAATTCAGCACAAATACTCTACAACAATCAGTCAACATTTCTTACGGGCCAACACGTATTATCACATTTTTTAGTTGATAGCACAAAAGATTTCCACAGACTACTTGCTGAATGCAACTGCAGTRTTAAGTGGTGCTATGCAAGCCACTTCAAGCAGCATAACTCAGGCACAGAGCTGGACGCTGCCTGCCATCCTTCCTATGTACCCTTGCTACTCATGTTGATAGTACCTACTAGCTTCAAAACCCTCTGTGTAGCAGACCAGCTTTTACTACTAAGCTCAAGCATCACAGCTATGCATTAAAGTTGGCATCAAAACTTCTTCTAAGCTTTCACACTCCCATTCAAAATCAAGGAGCCTACATTTACCACCTCAACAGTTCTCCCCTACCTCAGTCTCCTAAAACAATTCCATGTATGCATGCAGGCAATCCCTTTCCCACCCAGTCAGGTTCTTTGCTCTGTCTATTTTACTTCCACCTTCCATCAAATTCTCATAAATATGCTCCCCACCATCACCCTCCAAAGACTCATCAGTTTGTGCAAGGGAATTGCCCAAATCCCTCTTCCCAGCTACCCAGCAACTAGCTTTCCTCAAAGCAAGGAGGCAATTGCTGACATTCTGCGATGCCACTCCCCCTGCCTACATGAGGTTCTTTGCCTTCTGGCTGTTCCTACGTGCCACTCTGCAAAAACAGAGGAAAAAGAGAAGGTTTCTATGGTACTCAAAGCCTAGTCTGCTTTTAAATTTCTGTATGTGATGGCAGATTTTCACTATGAAAATATTCCTAACAGAAGTTAAACAGTGAAGAGATAGCAGAAGGAGTTTCTGGTCAGCAGCTAGAAGTGACAGGACAGTATTACTAAAATGATTCAATACAGGATTTGTTTTACATTTAAAAAACCATACATGGCTAATGGCCACCACTTTCACTATTAATGTCATTAAAAGGCCAGAGAAATGGATTCCTACATCTGCTAACAGTTGTTTTAGATTGTCCCCCAAAACACACGACAGTAGCCATGTGGCAAGCATCTTGACTTGTTTTAGTTGCTTCCACAGCTATTACTTAGGCTAGAAGCAGAATTTARCTTAAGTTATTCATTACTATACATTGTTTAATAGTGAATACTTTTGCCTGTACATTGTTAAGTAGTCTGATTACAAAATACTTCCTGCCCTTCAAGATGAGGGCAGTTTAACAGCAAGGAAAGCTACTGAGAGGTGGCTGGCTAATAAAGCATCATTCTGCTCATTATCATCTCCCCTCCCCCTCCAACTTCAATACTGAAGACTGGCACCCTACTAAAAAAAATAAAAATCTTACAACCTCATCATTAAAGAAAACACCTCTGATGTTGGCACACAGAATCTGGGCATCAGGAAGACTGATCCAGTTGTAGAGATCAGGACAGGGTGCAACTTATTTACACCAAAGGCACAAAAAGTTAAGGGATTCTTTTGTTAGTAGGGGGTTATTTTTCCTCCTTTAAACCAGGAAGTTCTTTCCTCCATGAATTTTTAGGTTTAAGAATGTTATAGTAGTTTTTGTTGTAAAGCATCAGCTGAGACAACTACAGAAGGGGCAAGAGGAGACTTTAGGGAGAAGCCATATGCTGGGGCATAGATGGTCAGCTGAACACAGCCTTAGTTCATGGAATACTTGCAACTGTGGCACCCCAAAGTTTGCACTTCTGTTTAATATACCATACTTATAAAGCAGTTTTAACTGACTAGCAGATCTCAACAGTAGCATAGTTAGCTCCAACAGATTGCAGAAGGAACAGCAGGCATGAGTGTCCCCATAGCAAACCCTGGAAGCATCTCCTAAATACACTTTTATCTAAGCAAGCATGTTAAGTGCTTGTAAAAAATTATCTCAGAAACTTAGAAAACTAGAAGAGCTAGGTTTTGTTCATGGCCCGATGCCCATTCTAAATCAACGACAGATGAAATACCCCAGTTAAATTCTGTAAGCCAGAAGAGAATGTGCTGCACACATGTAAGAGTAAAATCCCTTGCTGGCAGGTTTGCAGAAACAAATTTTTATTTACACAGGCAAGTCTACCTTTAGACCCCATTTAACTCTTTACATTTCTAGAATATTTACATGATTTCAAGATGCTCCAAGAGTAGAGTGATGAACAAAAAAAGATTACAGAATCTGTCAAAAGCATAGCAAAAAAACCCAACTTATCATTGTGCTTTAAAACTTATGATCTAGAGTAATGTAGAAGAAATGTAGTCTTAGCACCTTGGTCATAACGGTCATGCTATATAAGACACTTAAATAGCAAAGGGGATGTCAGAAGTGACCGTATCCAGAGGTTGCCAGTGACAATTCATGAGCGAATCATAGAGTTCTTCACTTGTCTCCATAAATTGTCTGTTCATTTCATCAATATCCAAGTGAAGTTGTGGATCTGAAAATAAAAACCTGGTAAGTACAAGTATCTGACCTCAGAGGGGCACAAACTGAGAAGTAAATGCCGAATAAAACATGCTTTAGAGTTAGTACTTTAATAAATAAATTCAATAAACCTGTTTTATTCCCCCCAAAATTATGACAAACTTCACACAATTCCTTTTAACTTCTTTAGAATTTCTTGTATTAGAATGCTAAGACAACATTAGTATTTAAAACAAATTTAAGGATAATTTTTAAACCATGAAGGTTTTCCCTAAATCAGTTAAGTCATTTCTACTAATTTATGTGTTACACAGGATGAAGTTATCAAATACTGACAAAAGAAGTCTCAGTGGGAAGCACTGTTCCAGAATCTTCACAGCCAAATAATTAAGTTTGGTACCAAATCTTTAAGTACAAGTTGGATATTCATTTTAGCACATGTTAAAGGCAAGCTTTTACCTCAGGGTTTGAAAATAGAACTTTTGCTTATTAATGAATATTTAATACAGAATCTGCTTAGCAGAATCAATACAGAGATGACAAATTCTGTATTAGACCATTTTGGAAGGAGACTGAAGGTAGCATTAAGAGAAAGCTACTGTGTTATTGACAATGTCCCATTTTACTTGGCATATAATGTCAGCTGTATCAACCCCAACTCATCTCAGCTACACCCCACAGAAGACCTCAGTACCTGAGTTACCTTCTTGAATTTCCAGGACATACCTCAAATAAAAGTTGGCTCATATTGTTAAAAGGCATAAATATGGCTAAATTCAAATTTAATGATACTATCATTACCTTCAATTATCAGGTCATCATTGATTTCAGCCATAGCTGAAGTCTCCTGAAACAAACAAGAAAGTGCTCATAGAAATTTAATCATAAGTCATATCAGAACACATCAAAAGYTCAAAGTAATTTTGTACTTATGTTCACACAACCATTGTCATCTCCTAATCACAAACTGTTCCCTCCTCCTCCAACTACAGGAATAGACAGATTCTTTACAAAAGAAAAACGAAAGTATAGTTCAGGTTGGAAAGGACCTCTGGAGGTCATCTTAGATCAACCAATTTAATCAACCATAAGACCATCCTACACTTTAATTCTTTAATTTGCTTGAAGCAAAGCACATCAGAAAGACAATAGGAATTGGGAGTAACAGCATGATTTTGTATGTCAAAACCATTATTTGGTATACATGAGCAATGTGTAATAATTTATAACTATAGAGGTACCGCTTAAGCACTTCATCACACAGACGCCTCAAAATGAAGCCTGCTATTCTAACCCCTGCTTCACACTAAGTGAAAAGTATGATTTTAGTTTTAGGACTTCATTTTTTTGCTCCAATTTACACAATTCATATAATTTGTGGAATTTATTATTTAAAACAAGTTTGTAGTATCTTTACCTCAAAAACAGCTGGAGCCATAACAGCATCTCCTAAAGAGCAGTCTCCAACAGCTTGCATGCTATCATAGGGACCATAGGAGCTATAGTTGTAGTCAGCGTAAGGATCGTAATTCCACTGCGAGTAGTAGTTCTGATAATCCTGGTAATAATCATTATAGTTATACGACTGGTACCGCTGGAATTCTGCTTTCAGCCTGAAACATTAAAAGTTATATACAGTTAGAATTTGAGAACAATAAGCTTTAAAACTAATTCTGAAGTTAAACAGTTTGCCAGTTTATGTACTTCAGAATTTAAAAGGAAACATTTTTTAAAAATGCTGCCTAGGTGACAGTGAGAAAGTCATAGCACAATGCCTATGTTTATACAGAAGCTAACATTCTCACCTTAGCCAATACCAGAAGTAATTTTCCTGGATTAACTCTAGATCCTTAGCACTGTTATCTCTATCCATTCAGAGTGTTTTTATTATCAGTATAAGCAAGCTGCCACTAAATCTTTGTGCTCTGCTAAAGACTAATTGATTAAAACCAGGAGGCATTTACAAAGCACAGCTGCTTTAAAAGTGCATTCATTCTTAATTAGCCCTTAATCTTTTGTTTGGTTAATTACTAAATCTTATTTCCAGAAACAAGTGAGCCAAATTAGATTACTTGTTTCAGAGGAGTGTCTGACACTGCCAGTGTGCCATGCCTACCTCCACCCATTCTGTTTTATTCTCCACAAAGCATGCTTTAATAATTGCCAAAGTTTGTCAGGTGAAATCAGTCTTTTTTTAAAAATCATAATCACTGCCATTATCCAGCGGTAAGCCAAATCAATGGTAAAGTTACAAAATACAGTGGTTCTTAAGAACAAAGGACCAGTTTATTAGTTTTCACCACTCTTATATCCCCAAAAGATATTCTCTTAGGCACCTTCAGACTGACAGCAATCAAGGCACAAATGTTATCTGCACTAAAACTGAGGTATACTGAATAAGTAAGTTTGGATAACTCAGCTGCACATTCAGAAAAAATCCTTTATTTTTAGCCATTGCTTCTCTGATTCAGTAGAAGCAGACCTCCTGTGTTTCCAGTGCCCAGTTCCTCTGCATCCCCAACAGAAGACAGGTTTAGACCTGCCTTTTGTCAAGGATACAGACTAAAGGAATTCACAGACAGTTTCCAAATTAAGTGAGCATCTGTGACAAACTACTCTGATGGCCAGATGCTAGGAGAGCACAAAACTCAGCTATTCAGAAATAGATACAAATTGATGTACATTTTACTATGACATTAAGCTTATATCATTATTAGAATGCATGTGTAGCTTTACAGTAAAGAGGCATTTTATTATTTTGCTACTGTACTAAACAAACAACTAGATAATGTATCCTCTAAGTCTTCTGCTTCTAACTTCTCTCCCCACACATACATTTCTGTAAGGAAGAAAAATCTCAAAACACTGTCAGCATTGCTCTGGGTAGCAAAAGTGGAGAAACATGCTTCTTCATGACCTGTTCTTGTTTTCAAACTCATTTAGTCAGACCACTTCTGGACAGTGCCCTCTTCAATAAGAGCATTTCCATTCTTAAGTAAAGAGGCAACAATTGCAGTATTAATCAGGGTAAGCACACAAAGAGTTTTTACTTCTACTGTTTAACAGAAGATACAAGCTAACCTCTTAAATACTCAGAACTTTACATAAACAATTTCCTTTTTGTCTGTATTCTGGATCAGAGTTTATCAAATTTGGTATCAATTCTGTAACTGGTCAGAGATTGCCTCAAATGACTGAGTGATAAAGAACTGAGAAGGCAGAGTAAAAAGCCTCTCAAATGATAAAGCTTAAACTCCCCACTGCCCCAACTTGGGAATGCAAAGAGTGTTACCAGAACAGTTTGTGTGGAGTACTGTCTCCTTTGCCTTCTTCTTCCCCCTATATGCATGTATTTTTCCAGTTAAAGACTTCCTTCCTCCCCTAGCCTGCTGGGAAACTAGTGATGTGCTACTATCTAGAATAGAAAACCTCAAGCATACAAAACCCTACCTTAACTTGTCATCCTTTTGCCTTCTTCATGCCTAAACCCTGAGAATATTTATGAATGCATTCAACTTTGCTACTATGAGAAACAAGACTGGTCACAGCAACAGCTAAGCCTATGTTCCAGAACCTGGAATCTACCTCTCCCCCAACAATCCTGAAAGAGGTAGATTAATCCAGGGAATCAAAATATAATATATGGAACAAAAAAATGCAGAAGTAGACTGCATCATGTGCACAGTCATTACATCAAGTGAGACAGATTTTTATGAAGGCAGAGCTACAAAATCTGATTTAGAACTACTGTATCAATGCACAGCTGGTTTGTTACCTTTTAGAAATTCCTATGCTCAGCCGAATTCGTTTTCCCCCCAGACCTGGCGCATTCTGGCAGTCTTGCAGTGCCCTCATCTGATCACCTTGTTCACCAAATCTGACAAAGGCATACCCTCTACAATTTTCAAAAGGGAGAAAACAAAAATTCTAGTATGCGTAACAGTTACAAAACCAATTTGTCTTCTACAAAAAAATACGATAGTAACTACTAGAGCTTCTGTTACAGAACTCAGCCTCTCCAGCATGTGCACATGCACAGTGTTTTCACCAAATCAAAAACTTGGGCCAGAAGCAAACAGCTTGTTCCTTGGTAACATTAAGATGTAACCAGCTGAGAGCCAGCACAAACAATATGTTCTTTTTAACTGCTTATCTATGTAACTGATCAGATTCTATACTTCTGCATATACAGCAGTTATTAACCAACTATCACTATACAGCACTAACATTTTTACTTCAAATGTGCTTTCTCTTGAGTGTGCCTATTACAGCCAGCATTGTCAGAACAGCAAACTCTCATCCCTGCCTGATTCACTGCACAGCCAGTTTAGCTTCTGCTAGGCTTTATGTACTAGTACTAACACATTCAGCCCTACAACCCCATCTACAAATTGCCAGGCCTTAGTCTTTTCTTCCACATGTAAAACAGGAATTCTTTTGCCTTTGGTATTGCAATGACTAAGCAGACACACTGCAGCATGTGAGCAGAGCAGCACTGATTTCAATGCACAGCTCTACCTCCTCCCACCACTTAGGTTTCCTTGCATGCAGGCATGCATATGTTTAATTGAAGTTTATCTTATTAACTTCCTAAAACTAACTCCAAAGTTTTAGTAACATGAGTATCTTTGCTGTTAAAAAAAGTAATGCTAAAGACTAATCTCTGCTCTGCTCTCTCCCTGCCTCGGGGGGGGGGGGGGGGGGGGAAGACGGAAAAAGTTCAGATGCAAGTGCTTATACATTACTTATAGAAGCAGACACATTGACAGCATTTCAAATTTGCTTAGAAGTTACCTGGAATATCCCAGTAGATCTGTTGCGATCTTGCAGTCAATACATGAAGGGTACCTCTTCAGGAAATAGTCATAGAGCTGGAAGTCATCCACTTCTGGAGTGAGCTCCCCAACAAATATTGAATAATCCGGTCTTTAAAAAAAAAAGTTTTATTGTTTTGAGACTAAGGTACCAACAGATATACAGCCACTTATCACTGGACAAGTAAGGAGACAAATGTGACAAAAAATATTAACTGAAAAACTCTGTTTTGAGGAATGCAATGCCATCACTCCAGCATAAAGTGCTCAGTTTCTCTGGGTCCATTCTACTGCTTTAGCAAAAAACACTTCAAATTAGAAGCTGGTTTTCAAAAGCCCAGTTTTTACTGTCTGCAAACAAGAAAAATGAAGGCACAAAAATTTCAAGAAAAAAAATATTACCTCAAATTACAGTAATAATTCAAAAAAGCTACCAGCATATTGCACCACTGCTTCTCGGTAACAGTGGGAAAGATGAACTTACTACAGAAAGCTTCATTATTGTATTGGCAGTATATTAGCACAAGCAATATTTGATGTACATGCACCAGAAACATTATTTCAAACTTTAAGGTAAATGATGGCATTCATTGCTCACTATCAATTTAAATGGAAGGGGTCAGATCTTCCCATTTCAAAAATACTTTACCTGGAYGAACTACTAACAAACTCTATCCTTCCTGGTTTTATTTTGTTCTTTTTCTTTCGTTTTTTCTGTGGTCCTCTCCACCAGCTATAGGCCTGGAGGCATTCTCTTTTGTTTTTTCCCAGTATGTCCTGCTGGGATAAAAAAAAATACCTTTATAGTATTTAGCCTCATTTACATTCCTCCCACCCACTCCCCATCACCACAGGTGATTTCCCCATATTCACCTTGCCCTTGAAAGAAGCCTGGGGTCCCATTTCTCCCTCCGCCTCCCATGAGGGAAAGCAGCCTCTGGGGAAAACGCCTGGCAAAAATAACAGAGCCAAAGGATTGTATGAACAGCCATATTCCCCTGACTTGTTAAGCTGGCTAAAGGATGGACAGCAGCTTCTTCTTGGAATTAGGAAAAAAGCAGTTAGCCCTTTGATGTTGGCCAATCCTAAATATTAGCTTAAGGACTGGATTGTGCACAACTTGAGCTCTAAGACTCAGAAGAAACTCTGCAGCAGCTTTGGGAGTGATAAAGTGGCAGAGACAAATCATCTCTTGCCTAGAGGGGATCTCAGCTGTCCCTGTCTCCCCTCATCTACGAATTCTCCTCTTCCTATGTGAGATGCCTCTCCTAACTACTAGCTATGACTCAACTCTCCCAGGCCAGGAATAATGATGGGAGGCCAGTTAATGGAACATAAAGAGAAGGAAGACCAGGAAGAGACACTAGTTTGGCTGAGGGAAAACTCAAACCCAGATGCAAGGCCAGGAAGAAACAGGCATAAAAAGTGCCTTTTAAAAAGAAAAAAAAAAAACACCACAGGAAATTTAAAAACCAAGCAGGAAAACTACAAGAAAGAGGAGGGAGACAACAGCAGTATTAGCGTAAGTTGCCTCCCTCACTTAAGATTCTGAAGAATGAAGATTTCCAATACAGGGTTCCAAAAATAAGAACGGTAGTTTTCAGTAACTTTTACTTACGCAGACTTTAATGTTCTTCTTCTAGAACACCTCTACATATACCTTATATAGAGAGTGTTATGCATAAGATCCATCAGAACTCATGCTCAAGTAATCCAAACTGCAAAATTTAGCATTATGCCCCCAATCTACTTCAGTTGATATGATTAAGCATCCAGAGGACAACCACCAATCACCAAATTACCTGAAGAAATCACAGGACTAAAAGAACACCCAACTCAGAGCAAGCTAGCTATTTCAGCTTTACATTTACTATGAATTCTGAGTATGGTTTTGGAATCTGTTTAAGCACTGCCAACCTGAATTTCTCACCAAATGATCTTACCTGGTTCGCCATGGTTGAAAAGTTGTCTTTCTCAAGCAAGAGAGCCGTACAGGCACAGTTTATTGCAATCCTTCAGCTGAAAAAAATGTGGGAGAAGGGCAAGAAGATAAAGCATCTTTTAGCTTTCAGATGAACTACTTTCATAGATGTTGACCCTTGCTTAAGTTTTTAGGCTTATTAATTCAAAACTTAAAAGTTCCTATGTTCTAACCTGTCATTGACAAAGCATCACCTCATTATGTTTAACAGTCCATTAAAATAGAGGTTCTGCAGATCAAAATACTACTGTTTTACATCATACAGTAACCAAGCTTGGAGATAAAAAAGGATGTATGGCCAATTGGACTAGGAATAGGAGGCATCTTCACATTTTAGTTTTTTATTGTGATGGCCTGCCAAGGTTTCCCATTGTCAGAAGCAGTGGGAAGCGAGAGCTTTTAGGTCACCTGCACCTTACCATTATTACTAGAATACATATATATGAAAACAAAGGTGGGGTTTTTTTGTTTTTTGTTTTTTTAAAGAGACCTCTTCTAAAATAGTTAAAAACACCACAATAAAACATACAGACTTCAACATGCTTGGTATAGCCCCTTAGTTCTTCCTGTCTTTGAGCCAAATTAAGTGTTGATTTACTTGTACTGTAAGTTACACAGCAAAACAAGCAGTGGTACTTACTATGTGCTGAAGAGTAAGAGGAGCAGAAAGAGGGAGGAGGGCACAGTAAGGTGGGCATGATCTCTCTCTGCACATTTACTTACATATCTCTTCTGCCCCTTCCATACATACACATTTCACAGGCTAACTCACCCAGCTAGAGTGACTTCTTATTATTATTAAAATTCTGGATATGCTTCATACCACACCTTTGTTATTTCTTTCAGAGAGTCTTTCATTTTTTAATCTTTTTTTCCAGTCACACATACAGTACAAGTCATTGCAGAAAGCTTTTTCCTTTACAAAATATTTTGCATCCCCTTCCACACATGTAGCTGTTCACTGACCACTACTGATTTTTTTTTCATCCAATGTTGCTGCTTCAATACAGATACAGAATTGTAGAAGTTTCAACTCCCATTTCCATGCAACAAACTATGTAGTGTATTATGTACTGGCTACTTAAGTCCACATTCACTTAAAACAATAATTAGAGTGTTTGCAGTGCCTTAAAGGGCTGCCCACTCAGGGGATTACTTCTGAGAACTAATCTGAAATGGCTTAAGCTAACCTGACATAAAATAGCCAAATACTAGAATAAGAATGTCTGTGCACGGTTTTATTCAGGACAAGAGGCCTTTCACCTCCACATCCATTCCGAAGCCAAGAAGCTTTTCAAGTAAAACAAGTCCTTAAATATACACATATTTTAGTAAGATTCACATATGACCTCTTAACTAGAACTGTGTTTATGATAAGAATTATCAACAGCAATTTTTTCAGTTAAAAGTTGTCATTAAGGTGCCCATATAGTGATGATCCTCTAATTCTACCTTTATTTTTATTAAAAAATAATCACCCACTCCTCCATGTTTTAACATTTGAATACCAATTCTTGCATTGACAACTACATAATACTCTTAATTTTATTTTTTTTAACTTACCACTTGTTCTTCGCGCAGATAGCAGACGCCACACACAACAAAGCAGTTCTACTCCAAAAAAACTATCAGAAGACAAGGGATGCAACAGCTTCTTGGTCACAGTTATCAGATTTTTAAGCACAACAGCGTTTTTGTACTCTGTCTAATCTTGATTATCTTTTCACTACAAATCAAAAACATTTTAAGAAATTAGAACCGCGTGTATTCACATAGTACTTCAGTTATTTATCTTAACTGTAGTTACAGATAGAGATATTTATTATTCAACAGCAGATCAGCTTTAACCTCCAGAATCCAAACATCTCCTTAATAAGATTACACACACATCTGACCAGCCTTTTTATTCACTTTATTTTTCTGATTTACTGGCAAAAATATGCCTTTTCAATACATATTAAGCTAGACAAAGCTATTTATGAATAAAGGTGCTTGTGGGAATACAGCTCATCCAACCTCGGGGGTGGGGGGAGGGGAGAAGCCGTCCCCTTCTGGTGCAATTTCGCCGACGCCAGGGGCCCCAGCAGCGTGGAGAACGGCCTCTGAGCGCTTCCAGGCGGCGCGGTGACGCCGGCCGAGCTCCCAGCAGGCCCAGGCCCGAAATGCGCCGCGCCGTGACGCATTTTTATAAGCCACTTCGCACGGCGGAAGGGCCGCGGCGCAGCGGGAGGCGAGGCTTTCCCCGCCCCCACTCCCCCCGCGCCCCGCCCGCGCCGCGGCCAAAGGGGCACCTAGGCCGCGTTTCCCGTTTATTGTTGTTACACGATAACAATTTTAAAAAAATAACAGCAAAAAGGCAAAGGAGCCCGCACGGCCCTAACAAAGGCGGCTCGGCAGCGCGCTCGCCCGGCGGGGGGGAGTGGGCGATGCGGCCCAGCGGCCGCCGGGCCTCCCCGCCCCACTGGCGCAGGCCCGCGGCCGAGCCGCCCGTGAAGCGGCGGCGCTGGGCCCCGAAGGGGGAGGGAGGGGCCGCGCCCCCCCCGGTGGGGCAGCAGATGGTCTCGCGCCCCCTCCGCCGCCCCCCGTGACGCCGCTCGGGGCGCTCCCCTCCTCCCCCCCCCGCCGCGATCCCGGCACTAACGTCTCTCATCCTCCGCGTCGCCATAAGGAGCAGTGCGAGCCCCGCTTCCGCCCCGCCAGGACCTGCCGCGCGGGCTGCCCCGCGCGGCGCCTGAGCCCCGCCACCCGCGCCCTCCCCGCGCCTCGGCGCGTCGCTCCCCGCC